>NW_027332056.1:571421-943474 GCF_048418815.1 Hemitrygon akajei
GTTTGTTCTGCTGTGCTGTTCTATGTTCTATGTTCTAAAACGGCGAAGTTGTGCACGTTATTGTGGCAATTTCAAAGACAAATAAACAGACAAAAATATACATTTCAGAGAGTAAAAAAAAACCGCGACGCCGAAAAGCCAGGGTCTCGCAGAGAGAGCTGCAACGATGCTTAAGATTTTGTTGTGATGTTAGTAATCGTGGGAGTATCAATATTGATGCAGAATCAGATTCAGAACAATACCTGATGGGGACACTGGAAGTTGGAGTAAGGTAAAATGCTAGAACTGTAGCAATATTAACACTCAATCACTTGTTAATATCGACCAAATGATCGGACACCAGAATAGAGTAACACTTCGAGAGAAAAATGAAAGAATAAATTAAAATACATATTTAAACCCAAATACGTTTCAAACACTCATCAGATGAGGCACCACGCACATACAGCAGTAACCAAATCCAGTTACTTACCAGGGATACCAATCGCTGCCAGTACAGGATAGTAAATACTCGCGATGTAGTAAATTGCTGGATATCCCATTTTCTGTTTGAATTGGTGATCAGTTGAAAATAGTCCAACTGCCGATATCTACTGTTGTTTGCTTTGCAAGTTCTTATAGAGGAGAGGAACGGGCACTCTGACAATTAATCATCCCACGTGGTCAGTCACATCAGTGACAGTCCACTGAACAAACACTTCAGAATTGTTTTCGTTTGTATTAATTTCGTCATCGTGCAATTAAAATCGCTTCCTCGGTGGAATCACAAAATAACAACTATGTTTAATTTTGTTTATTCACACCTTCAAACGAGAACGTTGTACATTCTTTCTCCATGACACATAATTGGTGCGTTTCACATAAAATAATCCTTAGTCTCAATACTTTTACAACGTGCACTATCACTCTCAAATAATTATCAGTAGTAAGAATAGGCGAAATGAATTAAGATTCTGAGATTAAGGGAGGACAGTTAATTTGATTTTTGAATTCAATAATCTTTTCCTGGAAGGGGAGTGCTCACAACTGCTTTCAGATCGGTTTGGTGCAAAAGCAGTGGTCGGTCTGGATGATAAACAACTTGGTAAACGATTACATTAGTTATGTATCTCGAAGGTCATCACGCCTAAACACGGGAAGTGGGGGGTGAGGAGACGAACTGGAAATATAAGGATGTAGTTAAAGGAAAAGAGAGAATAAGAAAAGTTACGAAGGACAACATAATTAAAGGGGCAGAAAGCTCAGGAAAGGATCAGAGAGTATGGCCAAGTGGAGTAGGGGTCGGTGTGAGAAGTGAGGGGAGTAATGGATAAACAGTAATATATATGAATGTACGAATGTGAGAAATAAAGTGGATGAGCTTGAGGCTCGGTTGGAAATTGGCAAGTATGATGTTGTAGGAATAACAGAGACATGGCTGCAAGAGGACCAGGGCTGGGAAATGAATATTCAAGGGTATACGTCCTATCGAAACGACAGACAGGTGGGCAGAGGGTGAGGGTGGCTCTGCTGGAGAGCAATGAAATTCAGTCCCTTGCGAGGGGTGACAGAGAATCAGGAGATGTAGAGTCAGTATGGATAGAACTGAGAAATTGTAAGGGCAAAAGGACCCTAATGGGAGTTATCTACAGGCCCCCAAATAGTAGCCTGGATATAGGGTGCAAGTTGAATCAAGAGCTAAAAGTAGCATGTCGCAAAGGTAATACTACGGTTCTAATGTCAACAATGGAGCCTTGAGGGAGGAGCTGGCCAAAGTTAACTGGAAGGATACCCTAGCAGGGATGACAATGGAACAACAATGGCAGCTATTTCTGGGAATAATACGGAAGGTGCAGGATCAGTTCATTCCAAAGAGGAAGAAAGATTCTAAGGGGAGTAAGGGGCGAACGTGGCTGACAAGGGATGTCAAGGACAGTAGAAAATTAAAAGAGAATAAGTATAACATAGCAAAGATGATTGGGAAGCCAGAAAATTGGGAAACTTTTAAAGAGCAACAGACGATAACCAAAAAGGCAATGCAGGTAGCAAAGATGAGGTACGAAGGTAAGCTAGCCAAGAATATAAAGAGGATAGTAAAAGCTTCTTTAGGTATATGAAGAGGAAAAAAAAATACAAAGTTGGGACCTTGAAGAAAGAAATGGGTGAATATATGCTGGGGAACAAAGAAATGGCAGACGGGTTGAACAGGTACTTTGGATCTGTCTTCACTAGGGTAGACACAGACAGTTCTAACAGCGGTCAGAGGACCTAGGGTGACGGAGGTACTGAAGGAAATACAGATTGGGCAGAAAATGGTGTTGGGTACACTGATGGGACTGAAGACTGATAAATCCCCAGGGCCTGGTGGTACTTCAGTTCCCAGGGTACTTAAAGAGATGGCTCTGGAAATCGTGGTCGCATGGGTAATCATTTCCCAATGTTCTATAGATTTAGGATCAGTTCCTGAGGATTGGAGGGTAGCTAATTTTATCCTAGTTTTTAAGAAAGGAGAGACAGGGAAAACAAGGAATTATAGACCAGTTAGCCTGACATCAGTGGTGGGGAAGATACAGGAGTCAATTATAAAAGATGAAATAGCGGTACATTTGGATAGCAGTGGCAGGATCGGTCCGAGTTAGCATGGATTTACGAAGGGGAAATCCTGCTTGACTAATCTTGTGGAATTATTTGAGGATGTAATTATGAAAATGGACAAAGTAGAGCCAGTGGATGTAGCGTACCTGGACTTTCAGAAAGCCTTTGATGAGGTCCCACATAAGACATTAGTGGGGAAAATTAGAACACATGGTATTGGGGGCAGGGTACTGACATGGATAGAAAATTGGTTGTCAGACAGGAAACAAAGAGTGGGGATTAAAGGGTCCTTTTCAGAATGGCAGGCAGTGATAGTGGGGTACCGCAAGGCTCGGTGCTGGGACTGCAGTCTTATACATTATACATTACAGTGTGCATTAACGATTTAGATGAAGGGATTAAAGGTAACATTAGCAAATTTGCAGATGATACAAAGCTGGGTGGCAGAGTGAAATATGAAGAGGGTGTCAGTCGGATGCAGGGTGACTTGGACAAGTTGGGTGAGTGGGCAGATGCATGACAGATGCAGTTTAATGTGGATTAATGTGAGGTTATCCACTTTGGTGGCAAGAACAGGAAGGCAGATTACTATCTGAATGGTGTCAAGTTAGGAAAAGGGTAAGTACAAGGAGATCTATGTGTCCTTGCTCATCAGTCACTGACAATAAGCATTCAGGTACAGCAGGCAGTGAAGAAAGCTAACGGCATGTTGATTTTCATAACAAGGGGAGTTGAGTATAAGTGCAAAGATTTCCTTCTGCAGTTGTGGAGGGCCCTGGTGAGACCCCACCTGGAGTATTGTGTTCAGTTTTGTTCTCCAAATATGAGGAAGGACGTTCTTGCTATTGAGGGAGTGCAGCGTATGTTCACGAGGTTAATTCCCGGGACGGCACAACTGTCATATGTTGAATGATTGGAGCGACTGAGCTTGTATACACAATTTAGAAGTATGCGAGGGGATCTGATTGACACATATAAGATTATTAAGGGATTGGACACGCTAGAGGCGGGAAACATGTTGCTGATGTTGGGGGAGTCCAAAACCAGAAGCCACAGTTTAAGAATAAGGAGTAGGCTATTTAGAACGGAGTTGAGGAAAAACTTTTCACCCAGAGAGTTGTGGATCTGTGGAATGCTGTGCTTCAGAAGACAGTGGAGGCCAATGCTTTCAAGAAAGAGTTAGATAGAGCTCTTAAATATAGCGGAGTCAAGGGATATGGGGAGAAAGCAGGAACAGGGTACTGATTGTGAATGATCAGCCATGATCACAGTGGATGGCGGTGTTGGCTCGAAGGGCCGAATGGCTTACTACTGCACTTATTGTCTAATGTCTAAACCGATATGGGGGTAGCAGTGTCATCTGTGATTAATGTAAGGAGACTGTTTCACAAAACTCTCCGTAAAAGTAGATTTATTCCATACCATTTTCCCTACAGAACTGCACTGTTTAACAAGACGTACTCGTATTTCTCCCAATAACATATCGATCCACTCCATCTCTCTCCATTAACATTTCTTCCAGGTGTGTTATATTCATACAATGTTCACTTAATCTTTTTTCTTTCATCATTTTGCAAGTTTTACGAGGCTCAGAGTGTCCAATGTGGGGACGAAAATGACGTCCAACAGCGGTGATTTATCCACAGGTGGTGCATTCTCAATATTTCCGTTAGTGGATTTAACCCAGGCAACCTATTCATATTCTATACCTTCACAGTTTGTTCCGGATCAATTATGACCCGGCCCGAGAATCCCCTCATAACAAGTGTTTGTAGCAAATTTTGAGCCACAAGTCTATTTAGAATGTATAAATCGCCTGTCTGACATTAATAGGTCACTTTAGAAAAAGTAATCAAATGTCGGCTTAAAGTGGCGTTTAGGGTATTGTTACTGCTGTCAAATGTCAAAATGGGTCAAATTTGACCCGAACAGTATGTAAGGGTTAAGACACTTTGCGGTAAAGTGAAATGAGTTGATATCCGCTGGAAATAACAATAACTTATACTCGCGCTTTCCGTGTTTGTGAGAAGACCCCTGCCTTCAATATATCTCTGATAAATCATTTCGCAACTGTTTTTGTTGTCGCCAGTCGCACGTTGTTTTATTGTAGAATCTGTTTCTGATAAATATTTTGTTTGGGAACTCCCACGCTTTCCCACGTGAAACATCTGCACGGCCAGTCATGGTGTCCAGTGAAAGAAGGATTACCATATGTAGTGTCTATGTCGCAGCTTGTATCTTTAGAAAATAATGGGTCTCTACAGCAACAACAACATGACAGCTCCTTCGGTGAACTTGCCATTTGACTTTGGACAAGAAGGACTTTCCGTCTCATGTCAGCCAGTGAGAAATCTTGTTTGATATCGGTCAGTATTTGCCTTTAATATCAACAATACAGCAAGTCAAACGGTTCAGTTTTCACTCTGCTGGAATAACTTTTCAATTCTTTGTGATTAATTTAACGGCGATTGCGATCCTGTCTCTGGGAATATGTGGAATTTGGAAATCTATCCCCTGTACCAGGTAGAAATGGCAAAAAGAGATCTCATACTAGTTGTTTTCGTTGCGATTGTGTACAGGAACTGCATCTATTATTATGTTAATTTATTGCAGATCACTCATATTTGCGGTCAGGCTCTTGTACCGAATGTTGTAAACAGGGACGCTGTCATTTGACTAACAGTGGGTTTCTCTTTCAATTACTCTTGTTACATACCCCGTGGGTGACTGTCTTATGACCATGATGTAATTGAGTATCCGGTGAGCATGATGTAACGGTCTTGTGATGATAGGGTGATGTAAGTTCCCGCCAGTGAGAGGTCACATGATGTAATTTTCCCGCCAGTGAGAGGTCGTGTGATGGCCTGTTTCAACAGGTATAAAACGGGAAAGACTTGCTGTGACGCAGGTCAGTTCGTGGTTTAATTCGTCGGTGACTCCGTTATGCTGCGTATTCGTCTCATGACGCAGTTTTGTTTTAAATTGAAGTTTTAATTTCTGTCTTAAGTCTCAAAGGGTATTGCCGGCAATTTCGCCACAACGCTGCCAGTTTTTGTCCTGTCAGAGAGTGAAGATTTATCGAACTGCGAGAACCCGAAGGATCGAGTAAAGTTGGTGTCGTCGGCCGTTTACTACAGGATCAACCTTATTGAATCCTCGTTCAGAAGGTAGTAACCTGCATCCGAGATAATCCCTGCTGTAAAAGCAGAAAGGGTTGGGTGCAACGTTATTCGCCAAAGAAAAAGATCAGTTCATTTAAACCGTTTTTATTTCCTTCGTCGTAAATCCTTCGGGCAAGGCATTTTTCGGCGGGGATCAGCAGTGAAATCATTTGGACTTTTGGCATTTACCACTTTTAAGAACTGTGTTCGCATTTATCGCTTTAAGAACTGTACGAGTTGCCATATAGCAGTTAACTTCCGGTTAAGTTAGTCGTTTATTTACTTTTCATTTGTTGTAGAGCTGTGTTTAAATAAATATTTCTTTGTTTATGAAAACCTTGTCTGATTTCTATATTCATTGTTGCCATATCATAACACTATCACAATTTGTTGACAAACTCTGCAGTATGATACTGCACCAAGAGAACAGCCTTTGTAGTTATAATGATTATGTCGTTCGCTCTATCAGGCAAATTCAAAGACCCTAGTTAGTATCTTCTATCGTTTGCCATTTACCAAACAACAGCTTGCTTTACCTTGCAAATGATAAGTTTGTGGGCTAATATAGACGGGGTGCAAAAAACAGCTGAAGAATGTAATGAAGTATATATGTTTATTAAGGGGTTGCTGTGCGGATAACGAGCGACGCGAGTTGCAGGTTGGCAGAGTATGGGAGCAAATGTTGTGAAGCATTAGTGCATTTGCCAGATCTGCCATTTATCCATTGAATCATAGATTTATGGGATTACAAAGACTGGAATATGTATTTAGCCCAACTGGTCTTTATAGTCAAGGCCCCTACCTACGCTTATATCATGCCCGCTTGTCAGCCATATCCAGATACACCTAGTCCATCCATGTAACTATCCGAATGTCTGTTAATCATTTCAGTTTTACTTATCTCTACCTGTCTGTCAGTTCGTTTCATAATTTCAACAATGTTTCTTCAAAATCCTTTCTTCGTTAGCATGTTAAATCGTAGTGTTGACATGTTTCCGGGCATCGCTGTAAGCTGAACGCTCCATATTTCCTGTCCCTTTCCATGGTAAACAGATTAATTCATGGAGGCATCTGCTTGATCACTGGACCCACTTACATCCGCCGGAGGTTGCAAATTTAGTTTAGTCTGGATGGGAAATTGGGGCAAACAACTAAGTATTGGTGATATTATTTCTGCGTAGGTAGAAGTTTATTAATGGAAGGATTTGGCAGCTTCAGTGAGGGTGCAGGGGGATACACCAGGATACTGCCTGGACTTAAGGTAATGCCTTTTGAATGTAAGTTAACCGAGCCAAAACTTTACTCTTCGGAGATAAGGAGGATGAGGTGTGAATTGACAGAGGTATACTAGATGATGAGAGGCATTGATAGAATATGTGACTAGATGCTTTTTTTTCCCCATCTCCGAAATGGCTAATATAAGAAGGCATTATTTTAAAGTGATTGGAAGTAAGCATTTCGGTGGGTGTCAGAGGACAGCAGTTTATACAGAGTGCTGGGTGCGTGCAACACCCTGCTCGGGGCGGTAATAGAGCTAGATGTGTTAGGAGCATTTATCAAAATCTCCACATGCAAATAGATGATAGCAAAGTGGATGTCTACGCTGGAGTGATCTGTTACTGTGTAATGACTATTCTAAGATTTTCAGTTGTTTGCGAAGTTTCTGAAGGAAGTAAAATAGGAGCATGGATTCTTCTGCATTTTAAATCTGTGTTTTCAGTTTCATTCACCCAGGTGGAATCCATGACAACGTGTTGAAAATGTGCAGGTCTCTCTCCTGGATGTGAGTCTAATAAATTCAGTGAGAATAGAGCATTGGGGAAATTAACGATTAGTTTTCATTTAAGTAACGAATTTACATGTGGTATTTTGGGAGACAGATCGGTATAATTCGGGAGCAATCTGAAAAGTAGCCTTTCTAAACTGCGTTTCTATAGAATGTTAAAATATGTTGCACAAGATTTCTAGTACACTGATTCTGAATTTCGAGTTAATATAGAAAATTGCATCACGTAAGGACTGTGACTGTCTTCTAAAATGCTAATGAGCAGATACGATTCTTGTCATTCATGTGTTTAAGTATGCTGAATTATTGTATAGACGCATAGTTACAATAAAATAATGGAATTCATAAAAAGTAATTGCTGACGTCAGTTACGTGAGTCTGTTTACAGTTTCAGAGACACAGAGACGATAAGATTCCAACCGCAGAATGCGAGCTCTTTTTTCACTTTCCACTCTGTTTTTTTTTTAATTTTATAAATTACTCAAAGTTGATTCCATCCTGATCTTGAAAAAAATCAGAGAGCGAAAAGTCGGATATTGAAATGGTTGTTCGGAATGAGTTGGGACAAATTACGTTTCGGCTGCTGAGAAAATTGCCCGTGACACCCCACGTTCTGAGGATCGAGGATCTGGGTCTTCTGTTCGGCGGACATGAAGAGAGAAGACGCCGAGGTGGAGTCATGATCCGACGAAGGCCGTGGAGATAGAAAGAGAATCAGCGAAGGAGAAACCGTGATCTCCAACCAGTGCACAGTAAACTGTTTCATTAAAATCGGACCTTTTTGTTTTTTCGCTTTCTCCTCATTAACTCTGTAGTCGAATTAAAAATTATAAAGCTAAACTTTATGCGCTGTATTGTCTGTCATTTCGTGGTACTGATTTGTTACAGGGTAACAAATGACGCAGCGTCCACAAAAACGGGGGTTTTCGAGGTGGACTCGCACCTCAGTCTCACCCGCTTGGCAGGGCCAGAGATTGTCTTCCCTTGACTTACGAGGCCAACGGAACCTAATGGTTACCATTGTGGGCGCTTGTCCGGGATTTGGGAAGCTCTGTGATGCTGCATTGAACCAATGCGTTGTGTGTTTAATTCTGTGCTGAACTATGGCCAAGTAAAGTGATGACAATGCGGGGGTGTGGATGCTTCCGGGGTTGAGCGGTGGCGTGAATCCATGGGGTTACTGGCAATGAATGCGTGCTTATCGAGTGGGATAGATATTCGTACTCCTGGTGAGTTGTTATTTCCAGTTTTAAGTACAGTTAAGTTGTGGAGAAAGTTACGATTGTGGGATGGAGATTTGATAAAATAATGGGGACAGACTTCGTTCTAGTTCAGACCAGCGCTGACATAAAGGCTGTGGAACTGCCTGGTTATATTGGGGCCCCAAGAGAGGAGGCGGGGGCGTGGACTGTCCGCACTTCCGTGAAAAGGAGAGTGTGAAAGAGCAGGTCGAATCGCAAGTCCAGACTCCCGCAGCCGGGGGCGGGGACTTCAAAGACAGGGTTCTCTTGTTCCTACGAAGCGAGGCAGGGGGCAGTGTGGTTTGGAAAGTCTATATAGCTCCCAAGCGAGCAGTATGTTGGGTTAACTCCCTGGTAAATAAATGGGAAAATTGCCCATGTTCAAGGTCCCAGCTGTGATATGCTCCCTCAGTTCTCAGGAACGAAGCCCATCGCTGAAGGGGAAAAGAAGTATGAGACTTGGGCGGAGCAGCCCACTCAGTTGTTAGATGAGTGGCATTCCTCTGATAATGTAAACCGACAGTGATTGGGTGAATGTTTGAACGGGTGGGCTGCTGACCTGTTGAGAGCCGTAAAACTCACAATCCCGCCGTCACTCCGGCAGCCGAAATGCAAGCACTAGAAAAGGAGCTCGTTGCGACGGAAAGCCCAGTGGCGCTCATGATTGGGTTTCGGAGCGTGTGTCAGGAGGAGGGGGAGAAGCTTTCCGCCTACAGCTTCTTTTTCAGCTGAAAGGGCAGCTAAATTGCCTGTGGCACAGAGAGGTCATTCAGACGGTTGAATTGAATCATTTGAGAATGGAGCAGATAGCGAAAGGCGCCCAGTCCCAGAACCTGATCGCTTGGGGACTTCGCCTGTCGCGTAAGACGCGCCCCACATTTGTTCAGCTGATCGGAGAAGTACAAGAGGAAGAGAATGCGTAGGAGGCCCGGGACGCCACCGTCAGCAGGGTACGGTCCTCGCTAATGGTGCCCTTCGTTGAACTGACCGAAAGGATTGGTAGAGGAGATTGTGGCAGAGTTGAGAACTGAGCTGTCCCGGTGCGGCCCACTGATAGAGTTGATAGGGAGACGGAATCTCGAATGTGCATGTTGGGGTGTCATCTCCACAATTGGGGTGCACACTTTTAAGACGGTGTCGTCGATGAAATAGTGGTTTGAGGGATGAGAACAGATGCAGTGATATGTCCGCCGATATAGAGGTGTACACAAATTGGGGTTGCTCATTGATTTAGGGGTGTGTAGGGATGTTTTCTGATTTCGCTGTCCTCACAGTGCCGAAGTGGCTGCGGATTTGGAGTTGTGACGTGTATATTTTGGTGGAGGCAGCCATTTCGTGCGAAGGTTTGTGGATGTGCTTTGACTTTGGAGTGCACACGGACTTGCGGAGGAACGCGTATTCGGGTGTCTCGACGGATTTGGTGTTGCACACGATCTTGTGGGTCCATTCGGATCTGGGGTGTCGGTGGATTTGTGGCTGTAACGACTATCAAAGTTGTGTCATTTACATATGATATTGGTGTATCTGCAGATTTTGAAGTAAGTCGAATCTGAAGGCTGTAACATTGCGGCACAGATTCTGGGAGCTCTTGCTCAGGGATAATATGATGTGGAGATGTCAGAGTGTTCGAAGTGGTGCTGGTTGTGGTTTGAGATGGGGAGGTAGGGAGAAGGGAAGAGGGCAATCCAACGGATAGTCAACAGAATAGAGGAAAAGAGTGATCCTCAGATAAATATCTTTGGATCAAGAGGAGGTAGATGTTGGCCAGAGATAATGTCAAACTACAAATCAGCGAGTTCAAATTCGTCAAGAACAGTGGTTCAGACAGACTAATTGTCTTTGTTTCTGCCGCATGCTTGGGTATGCAGGCTGCTATTTTGTGAAGACTCTCTATTCTTCATTTTGTGAGCTTGACATGCTGGGTTCGTTGAATGTTTTAAAGGAGACATAATTATACTAGTAATCAGAAGGACTGGGGATCATTTCCAAATAAGAAGTTATTTGTAAGATGTTTTTGATTGGATATAACATGCATATTTGTGAATGTTGGGGTTGGGGCCTGCCTGGAGTGCTTCGAGCTCATTGCTGATTGAAAACGAAGAGCCATAAATTATCCACTGTCACTTGACGGGAAGAGGGCAATAAAAGGATGCTGGCTTGGAGCAGAACCAATAACAGGGTATTAAGGGCAGACAAATGACCTGTGGTCAATGACACAGGAATGTGATATTTGAATTGATAAGGAATGGATATAAAAGTCGACACTTCGTGTGTGTTAGTAACATTAACATCGAAGAATAAGCATCACGGATATAAACGTGAGCAACCCTGTGTGAAACACGTGGCGAGTGAATCGGGGCAAGGAGGAACTCCTTTGCCCGGGTCATACCTTTGCTATTATTTGACTTTACAGGAGAGTCAGGGATATTAGCCGGTGTGCACACAAGGTATTTAGTGAATGAATTCACGTTAATGTTAGTTTACACAAAAATAATTCCGGACATTGTTGGTAGAGGAGTGGAAAAAAACCTACAATATGAAAAGAGGTGCAGCTTGTGTTCAATGATGCGGATAATGAAACACACTGGGGAACATAAAAATATCGAGTCTCCATCACTTACAGCTTTACACAGCTGCTTCTGTTTCTGATTTCGCATACCACCAAGAACAGAATCAATAAGTATAATTGTTAAAATATCGCGCACGGAAGTAAACATACGTATAACGTAGTTAAACACTGAAAAATATTGCGAATAGCGCTGCAAATAGACGTTAGGTTGATGTTGCTCCGAGCAGGCTGTGCACAACAAAGAGAATTATTGCGCATCACAAATCAGATTAATTACAGTCAGAAATAGATGTAGTTAACCCGTTGTAGTTCAGCACATGCAGAAATACGGGATACACCACATGTCGGTATAAAATGAAATTAGGACGCATTATTATTAAAGGTTTTGACATAATTTTATTTGTTGCTCTGATAGGCGTAAACATTCCAACGAAAATTTCTCTGCAGAAGGGGAAGGATGTGAAACACAGACTTGATGAATCCGCCCAAAATCTCCACTAGTCAAACTCAGACTCTTCTCTCTGACCTCTTGGAGAACCACTTCCTGGATTGGAACTGCAAGACAGCGGACGCGAACAGACACATTGAGTGTGAAGAGGGAACGTCAGAACGGTTACGGGCTCTTGTATTCAATATGCAAAATGGTCTGTACTTTCAAAGCACGTGACTGACCGCTCTGATGTCGTCATTGCTTCTCTGGATCTCAGCTCACTGAACTGAGATGATGATATCACTGCAGGCCAAGCTGCCGAAGTCATTCCTATTCCACGCGCACCGTTGACCATGATGATAATTTTGCCTCTGGAGCCTTAACACTGACCACAGTGGTACCGTTACTGTGTGTCCTGGTCATTCCCAAGACCGCCATGTTTGAAATTCCTCCTCTCTGCGTAAAATTCAATTTGAGAATTATCAAATGAGAGTTCCCCGCAGTCAGCTGATCGTGAATATCTAGCTCAAAGGCACCTATAAATGGTGTACATCAGCGATTCTCAACGGGGTCCATTTGGCTCCCTTGGGGGCCCTGGCACATTTGAAGGGGGCCACCGACTGAAAACTGTCAGAAGGGGAGCCCCCAGGGTTTATGGGGGCCCTGGTAACTGAACCGATGAAATACCGAAACAGCAAACTTCATTGGAGTCAATAGATTCCCTCCTATTTATAATTTCTTTGCAACACACCGTTTGAATTGGAACAACTGGTACATTCATTGTTTAAGCTCTTCCCACACAGCCTCACTTCAGAGTCAGTCGCGATTCAGACTGCTCCGTGTCAACGTATTCAATCAAGGGTTATCGCATCCATTATCGCCATACTTCCTTCTCCGAAGATCAGCGTGTCTTGCTAGGCTTTTTTTGCCTAGTAACTTTAAAGTATATGTATTTGTATATACTATACGTTAAGCTAGGTAGTGAAAGCTGTTTAGTACTGCATATGACGTCACTGAAAGAAAATCCCTGGCTCCGGGTGACAACATTTTTTGTCAGTGATGTATCTGTATTTCGCGCGCTCATGCCCGACTCAAAAACGTTTAGGCAGCCTTCCTAAACCACTTCCCAGTCAATGTCGTCCACTTAGCTAGAAAAAAAAAGCAAAATCAGCTTTGTTTCATTTTTGGTAGTTTTAGCGAATGCATATGACAAGGAAAATTGAAAATATTGTACTATTATGCATTTCTACTATGTTATTTGCTAAATCAGTTAAAAATTGTAAATTTTCACGGTAATTTGGGAAATTGGCTGTGTAATTTCATCATCCAGTTTCAAACAGATATTTGAATCAAGAATGATCTGCCGAATAAATTTACAACACAGTGGGGAAAATCCCAATTCTTTTATTGCCTTTCCCTCAACATATTTGGTTGAGAGCGGATTCTGCAAGGTGGCTTCCTTGACAAAATCCAGGAACGGAATTGATATCGCAACAAGCGGTGACCTCCGACTGTCATTGCTTAATTTGGAGCCCGATATCATGAAACTTGCAAAAAAGCACCAAGCTCAAGGATCACATTAGGCCTGATAGATGTTTAATTTCATACAGTCGTTTTTAAAGTTTTGTCCAGTATGTCAGAATGTTCAAGTTTTCTTGGTGTCCAATAATAAATGATTTCCTCTCTATCTGTTCGTGTTGTATCCCCGTTTGAAAGGGGGGCCCTGGAACCTGAGAAGAGCTCCTGAGGGGGCCGTGGCCAAAATATGGTTGAGAATCACCGGTCTACAGTCATTCCCAAGACATCCATATTTTAAATTCCTCCTCTGTGCGTGGAATTCAATGTGAGCATTATCAAATGAGAGTTCTCTGCAGTCAGCTGATCGCGATTATAGATAGATAGATAGATAGATAGATACTTTATTCATCCCCAAGGGGAAATTCAATGTTCCTCCAGTATGATATCACATAAACACAAGACAGACCAAGACTAACTGACCAAAAAAACCACATAATTATAACATACAGTTACAACAGTGCAAAGCAATACCATAATTTGATAAGAGCAGACCATGGGCACGGTAAAAAAAAAGTCTCAAAGTCCCAGATAGCCCATCATCTCACGCAGATGGCAGAAGGAAGAAACCTCCAACGTGGCAAAACTTCCCGATGCAGCCTCTGTAAGCACCCGAGCACAGCCAACTGTGAGTCCGTCCGAAAACTTCCGACAACTTCGTGCCTCCGACCAGCCCTCCGACACCGAGCACCGAGCACCATCTCTGCCGAGTGCTTCAACCCCGGCTCCGGCCACCAAGCAACAGGCAAAGCCGAGGATTCGGGGCCTTCCTCTCTGGAGATCTCTCCGATCGCTCAGTAGCAGCGTCAGCAGCACAGGCATGTCAGAAGTTTCGCCAGATGTTCCTCCGTGCTTCACACATCCGTCTCAATCAAATCAGGATTGTGCACGGCCCCTACTTACAGATAACGGATATTCCTTACTGGAGTGGCCGCTGCGCCCTGCGTCGTCGCGCCGCCATCTTGATCTAGCTTATCGAGCTCAAAGGCACCTATAAATGGTGTACATTACTGCTCCATTTGATTTCATTTTTCTAATGTCAATAGACTGCAATTTGATAAAGTGTATCTGGTCTGGATTCTATGTAGATAAGCCACTGCACACCGGATTGCAAATTATATGAAATGAACACCAAGAGAAATAACCGGATAATTTGTTGCTCAGACTGGACGGTTATGTTTTGTGATGCGTCACAGGGTTCAGTTCAGGGATATAAGTTGTTGGAAAGAATATGACACAGCTGTAAATCTGCCAAGAGCAGGCTGTCCTTAATAAGTGAGAGATCGTGCCGGAAAGGTACATGTGATGGAGGCCACCAAGAGATATATGACACCTCGGGTAGAGTTAAATGTCTCAGTGGCTGAGATGAGCCAGACTGCACAGAGAACAGCTGTTGTCCTGGTGCTACACCAATTTTCTTACTTTTCAATAACCTTTTTCACTGAGTTGCTTGGAGTGTTCCTTTGTCTTCATGATGTAGCTTTTGCCAGGACACTGTCTCAACAGCAGCTGGACTTGCCAGATGCAAGAAGGCCAGGAATGGCAGAGCAGTCTCATCGAACAGAGAACATTGAAATTTGCAGCCCTCCGGCCCACAATGTTATGCCACCACAATGCTGTAGCCTGCTCTAGAGACTGCCGAGAATGTCCCTAAAAGACCCTGTTGTATCCGGTTACACCATTACCGCCAGCAGTGCATTTCACGCAGCCAGCAATCTGAGTGTGAAAAACTTGCCCCTGACACTATTCCCCTTCACATAAATGCCAACATTGCGTTTACCTATTTACCGCAGTCTCAGCTAATAAAATAAACTTCTGGATGTCTTGCATGAGGAGTCCTAAGTCATTCTGTACCTCTGATGGTTGAATCTTCTCCCTGTTTAGATAATAGTCCGTACTATCGTTCCCTTTACCAAATGCATGATCATGCATTTCTCAACACTGTCTTTCATCTGCCACTTTTTTTGCCTATTCTCCCAATTTCTCTAAGTACTGCTACAAACACCTTTCTTCCTCATCACTACCTACCCCTCCACCTATCTTTATGTCATCCGCAAACTTTGCAACTAACCCTTCAATTCAATTGTCTAAATCGTTGATAAAGAATATGGAAAGTAGCGGTCCCAATACAGACCCCCGAGGAACACCACTAGTCTCTGGCAACCAACCAGAAAAGGCCACTTTAATTACCACACGCTGCCTCCTGCCTGTCAGCCATTCCGCTGTCCATGTCAGTATCTTTCCCGTAACGCCATTGGATTTCATCTTGTTACGTAGTCTAATGTGCGGCACCTCATCAAATGACTTCTGACAATCCAAGTCAGTGACAACCTCTGCCTCTCCTTTATCCACACAGCTTGTTACTTCCTCAAAGAATTCGAACAGGTTCATCAGGGAAGATTCCTTTGACGGAATCCATGCTCACTTTGACTTATTTTATCATCCGTCTCCAAGTACCTCGAAGCCTCATCCTTAATAAGACTCCAACCCTTTCCCAACCATTGAGGTCTGGATAACTGGCCTCTCCTTTTCTTTCTTTTGACTTTCTCCCTTCATAAAGCGTGGAGAAACATTTTCAATCTTCCAGTCCCCAAGGACCAGGCCAGAATCAAGAAATCCTTGAAAGATCATGACCAATGCATCCATTATCTCTTCAGTAACCTCTCTCAGGAATTTAAGATGTTGTCCCTCTGGTCCCCGTGACTTATCCACCTTAAGATCTCTGAGCTTGCCTAGAACTTTTTCCTTTCTATTAGCAATGGCACTCATTACTGCTCCTCCATACCAGACAGTGATGCAGCCCGTTGGAATGCTCTCCATGGTACATCTTCAGAAGTTATTTGTTGATATACCAAATCTCTTCATATTCCTAATGAAGTGTAGCTGCTGTATTGCCTTCTTTATAACTGTATCGATATGTTGGACCAGGTTAGATCCTCAGAGATCTTGACACCCACCTCTGATCCCTCTATGGGGATTTGTATGTGTCCCTTCATATTATCGTTCCGAACGTCATAATCAGTTTTTCATCGTACTCACTTTGAGTGAAAGGTTATTACTGAAACACCACTCTTCTAGTTAGCATATCTCACCCCGTACGCCCTCTCGTCAACGCCTGAGATTCCACCAAGAATCGTTGTATCATCAGCAAGTGTATAGATGGTAAATGAGCTATGCCGAGCCACACTGTCATGTGTGTATAGAGAGAGTAGAGCAGTGGGCTAAGCACGCACCACTGAGGTGCGCCAGTGTTGATTGTCAGCAAGGAGGAGATGTTATATCCAATCCGCACAGGTTGTGGTCTTCCAGATATAAAGTCAAGCATCCAATTGCAGACGTAGGAACAGAACCCGAATTCTGCAACTGCTCAGTCAGGATTATGGGAATTAAATGCTGAGCGATAGTCGATGAGCAACATCCTGACACGGGTGTTTGTGTTGTCCATGTGGTCTAAAACCGTGTGAAGAGCTATTGAGGTTGCATTGTCGCTGAATTATTGTGGCGACAGCAAACTGCAACGGATCCAGGTCTTTGCTGAGGCAGGAGTTCAGTCTAGTCATGAGCAGCCACTGAAGGCATTTCATCACTGCAGATGTTAGTGCCACTGGGCGATAGTCTTTAAGGCAACTCACGTTATTCTGTCCAGTCACTGGTATAAATGTTGGCTTTTTGAAATAAGTGGAAGTTTCTGCCCGTAGCAGTGAGATGTTAAATATGTCCTTGAATACTCCCGTCAGTTAGTTGGCACAGGTTTTCAGAGCCTTACCATGTACTCCATCAGGACCTTCTACTTGTAAACCTGCTGGATTATGGTGAGCTCTGTCATACCGGTTCACAGTAAACGGAACAAATCCGAGAAAAGTACAGCGCAGGAACAAACCGTTTGGCCCATAATATAATGCCAAACCATCTGAAGAAAAATTCAGTTAACGCCCAAAAACTACCCCTTCTGACCTACACACTCACTCACTCACTCCATCCCCCTCATATTCATGTACCAATCTCAACGTCCCGTAAAAGCCCATAATGTATTTACCTCCACCACCAGACGCGGCTTCCAGCACTCTCTGAGTAAAAAGACATACCCCTCACATCTCCTTTCAAATTACCCCCCTCTCGCCTTCAGTGTATCAGACATTTCCACCCTGCGATAAAGATGTCGCAGTCATGTCTGCTCGATCTGTGCTTCGTATAATGTTACAAACCTCTATCTGATCTCTCCTCAGCCTCTGCTACTCCAAAGAAAACAGCCCAAGTTTGTCAGACCACTTATCTTAGCACATGCCCTTTAAACTCGGCAGCATCCTTTTAAACATCTTCTGCTCCTGCTCCAATGCCTCAAAATTCTTCCTGTACTGGGTCAACGAGAACGATATGCATTGCTCCAGATGTGGCCTAACCTGAGTCTTTTTAAAGCTGCAACATCACCTCTTGAACTTTGAGCTCAATACCTCAGCTAATAAAAGCAATCATTTGATCAGCATCTTAACCACTGATTGACCTGTGTAGTCACTCTCAAGGAGCTGTAAACTTCCACCTCAGCAACACTGTTAAGGGTCTTCCCCCTAAACTTTACCGACTTGCTTTTGGCCTACCAAGGTGCAAAATCTCACATTTATCTGTGATCAGCTCCTTCTCCATTTCACTGTCCTTATCAGGGACTGATCTTCATTGCGCTGTATAATTTGCCAGTCTTCTTCACAGTCCACAACTGCGCCACTCTTGGTATCATTCAAAAACTTATTAAACCACCCATCTACATTCTCATCCCGGTCATTCTAATATTTCACAAACAGCAGAGGCCCCAGCACAGATCCCTGCAGAACACCAGTAATTACAGACCTTCAGCTCGAATAAGTCACTTCAAATACATCTCTCGGGCTTTTATCAAGAGGGACTTAGTTAAATGCTTTAGTGAAATCCATGTCGTCGATATTCTCTGTTCTACCTTCATTAATCACTTTTTGTCAGTGTGATAGAAAATGGCTCTCATTAATTCGGCCTTGGCTTCCGAAAGCTCATGTATACTATCTTGAAGAGGTTTTTGTGGTAATCTCCGTACAACTGACACGAGACATACCGCTCAACAGTTCTCCGGATTTTCCCTTGTTCCCTTCGTACATAGAGGTATAATGTTCACCACTCACCCGTCCTCTGGGTCCACGTCTGTGCCTGGGAATGATACGAAGCTACTCGTCAATACCAAAGAAATCTCGCCTCTTCTTCCACTCAAAACATGGCGTAAACACCTTCAGGCCCCACGATGTTATTAACCTTAATACTCATTAAGAGAACCAATGCTTCCTCCTCCTTGACCTCCAAACTCCCGAACATTGTTATACTTGCAGCACTGTCTACTGGTCCACGTCTTTTCCCTTTGGGCAATACTGAAGCAAGGTGCACATTTTGTATTTTACTCATATTCTCCACATCCGAGCAAAAGTTTCCCTCTTTGCCCTTGAGGCGTCCTACCCTCTCCCCAGTTATCCTCTTGACTTGATATATGTATAGAGTGCCTTGGGATACACTTTAATTCTACTTGCTAAGGACGTTTCATGGCCCTTCTTGGCTTTCGTAAATTCCTTTTTATTTTAGCTCTTTTCTGGATTCTGTATAATCTTCACATACTCCATTTGATCCTAACTTCCAAGACGTAACATATTTTTCTTTATCTTCTTGACTGAATTCTTCACTTCTGTGGGCATCCAAATTTCTCTTCTCTTTCCATCCCTGTGCATCCTTCTAACAGACAAATAACTTTCCTGTACTCGGTGCAATTAATTCTTTAAACACTCTCCACATGTCCGAGTGGATTTGTCAGAAGAGAAGTTACTTCCAACGAACTGCCTTTAGTTCCTGACTCATACCCTCGTAATTTGCCGTTTTCCAGTTTACAAAGACAGCATAAACCCACATACCTGCAGGATGTATGACGGTGAGCTGAAATATCTATCTGTGTAGACAGAGTTTTCGGATTGCCAGTTCACAGAATGCACAGCAAAGGGCATCCAAACTAATATGAAATTGGCTGAAAGTGCGAACAACAGTATCATTGACTTTCTCCGATTTGCTATCTCCGGGTCATTACAATTCTCACTGCTTTTTCGAAGTACCTGGCGAACTCTGTTTGTCGCTATGATACGTTTGACGGTTGAAACATTAAAGATCACGATTAAACATATTGGTAGTAACGGTGATAAGATGATGTCAAATACCTCGTAGGCTCTCCAGAAGGCTGATGTGGAGTAATCAGCTGTAGCAACACAATGCCATCGATCCATTGCGAAGTAATATGGAATGGCTGGGGCACAACACGCCGCACTCACTGTTGCTACCACCACAGCCGCTGTTCTCTCGGTGCAATATCGGTTCCGCAGCTTCTCATAGCAAATGGCGACGCACCGATCAAAAGTGAAAGCCACCGTCAACCAGACAGAACAGTCCAAGCTTGTGATACTCAGGATCAGTAGCAGAGAACACGTCGGAGTTACGAACAAGAAATTAGCAAATAAATAGATATAATTTATCCTCTGCAGTATAATAACAATGATAACCACCATCAGATCGGCCACCGCCATGGCCAAAAGGTAGAGAGTGATGCACTTGGACAGACCGCACTTCCCGCGGGACAGGATCACAATCGCCGTTAAATTAACTGAAAGAAATTATTAAAACATACCATCGGTAACCGCAGAATGATTCGTGTGACTTTATTTGCCTACTGTGAGTAATAGTCGAACGGGCCATAGTTTCGTGTCAGGGTATCATTCCACTTAATACACGATTTACATCTCGCCAGTTTCACATCCAGCAGTTAATCCTGAGGCGGCTCGGTTATGTAGTTAGTAACGGGCCGTGTCCCAGTCAGGGAAGGCAAGGTTTTCAAGAGCTGTCCCTCATAGGAAAGCGTCTTGCGGAGAGCAGCACGGATTGTGGACAGATTGATTTTAATTTCAGACGATATGACGTAATTACAATTCTTTAAAAGCGATTATTTAATTGGCTTCTATTTAAAATGTTTTTTTTTCATAATTACATCGAATAAAGATCATGAATGCATTTTAAATCCAGATTCACACACTACGCTCTCTGTCAGAACAAGGGACATACCAGCGATGTGTCCTGAATAACAGATGCCCACGACAAGAGAGATGCTAAACTTGCGAATGGGCACCACGGGTGAGCTAAACAGAGCATTGCCGAGACAGTTGTGATCAGTGAATTAATCGTGGGAAATGCGCATGCTCATAAAAATCAAAATGAATTTGAAAGCAATGCCCGAACATTAAATTCCGCACATTCAATAATAATTGGTGGTATCGTTAAAAAGAAAATGAAAAAGGGGGAAGCCACTGAACGGGAGGTTAATACAACAGGACACACACGATAATCCTCACTTCAGCTGACAGTCCCGCTGGAAAGGACAAAGTGATGGAGTCATGGCCGCAGCCGCTGGATTGAGGAGAATCCTATTCTTGTCTGGAGAAACAGATAAATAATTGTCCGACGGACTACTCTGAAAAATTATATTTCATCTGCATGGCTGCGTTTTCTCCGATATCGGGGAGGACCCATGAGAAAGAGTCACGTTCGCTGATTGAACATTAATGGCAGATACCAAGGTAACTCCACTGAAACATTCAGGATCGAGGTACCTCGGAGGGTTGGCCACATTTAATGTAGTTTCAGAACAAATAGAAAAGGGCGCGGGACCGTTCTACCATTTAATTATTTCACTGAATAATACTGCAGAGGTTATGTGTTAATTTGGATTTTAAACCTAAGCCATGTGGAACATAAATAGACGATATATATATAAAATTCCTTCAGCTTATGATGACAGGGGAGGAAGAAGTAATTTAACACGGGGAGATGCGGGAACAGCTGATAATACTTTGGGATTTAATAATTGAGGTGCATCGCGTCTCCTCGTCCCTACAGTGAACTTTGAGGATTTTATGAGAGGAATCGTGCCAGGAAAGCCGGACGTCAGAGGAAGATATTACGTCACAGGGCAGGCTCAGCGTTGACCGGATCTGGTAAGTCAGTACTGTCGCTATCAGGATGTTACGCGAAGTGGTATCTTTGCAAACTGATCTGATGAAGTCCTGCTGAAGGGTTTCCTCGAACATTTCTTCCTCTACATAAATACTGCTTGTTCGACTGAGTTTCGCCGGCATTGTGGGTGCGGTACTTCCGGTCTGCGCGTTTTGTAAGCATGCTTAAATATTTCTGGCATACAGTTGTGTCCACGATAGTATAAAACTGTATCAAACACCTAATTAATATATCAGTGTAAGATTAAACATATTAATTAACGAGAATTACAAGTAGAATTATAATTAGAGTGAAGGTTTCTTTTCACCGTCATAGATAAAATGCACTGGACCGCAAATGCAACAATGAATCAAGATTCGTTTAGTCTACGATACCCCGAGAGTAACACAAACACATAACATTACCCGGAATTCCGAGTGCAGCAACCACCGGGCAGTAAATTCTGACGATGTTGTAAATTGCGGAGTATCCCATTTTCTACGTGAAGCAGCGATCGGTTGCACAAAATGTCCCAAATACCTGCATGCTCTGATTCAAAGAGTTCTTATACACCAGTCGGAACCG
Organism: Hemitrygon akajei; assembly: GCF_048418815.1. Classification (NCBI taxonomy): domain Eukaryota; kingdom Metazoa; phylum Chordata; class Chondrichthyes; order Myliobatiformes; family Dasyatidae; genus Hemitrygon; species Hemitrygon akajei. Next base: position 593,380 of record NW_027332056.1, read on the forward strand.
CGCTTAAATCACTTAGTGCTCCCATTCGTCTGATTAGACACAACCCAATGAACAAACACGCAGTGTAACTACTTATTGTGTCATTGTCGTTTATATTTAGCTCTTCAAAGATAATTAGAAGGGCATTCATTCAATCGTGTTTGGAAACATATTCCGTGGAGAGGGTTAGTGCAGCTCTGGTTTGCAATGCTCGAATCGTGCATGGAAAGACATAAAAGCAACGGAGTAGCCGCAGTGGCGACTTTCATTTTCCCTGGGACTACATTAGTGCCCAACACATGCCCTTTGAATTTACCGGTCTGACCTCAAACTCATGGCCTGTGATATGAAACCCTTTATCTCTCTGAGAATGACCGCTATTCGCTCCCCAATCTATGACTCTCCGGGTCTCATAAACTGGTATCAAGAGCTTTCCTCAGCTTTCCCTGCTCCAGAGCCCGTCATGGCATGTGCTTTCTCAGTCACTCCATCAACATGGGAGTCAATTTCAGTAGGATACAGAGTTGGACCCGAAGGTTTCTCTGTACGTCAAATTGTTTGAAGTCGTATCATTAGCGGTGTTTTGTCTCTTATCATTTGGTTTTCAAAGATGCAATGATACAGAGTTGTTCTCAATAAACCCATCTGGTGATTCTCTCTCCACATCCGCAAGGGAAATATATCCTGCTGTATCCCTTCTAAACAATCCATAATGTCACCAATCTTTGTATCATCCACAGACAGAGCATTCCACCCACACACAGGGCACCAGAACATCTGCAGCTGCTGGAAATCCAACCAACACACACACACAATGCTGGAGGAACTCAGCAGGCCAGGCAGTGTCTCCGGAAAAGAGAAAACATTGAACGTTTCTGTCAGGACAGAAGTGCAACCACCCATATCTCCATGCAAGTCACAGACATGCAGAGCGAATATCTCCAATCAAGTATTATACTCTCGATTGAATGAAAGTAAAAACACATCTGAAACCTAACAAGTTTCGAGCGCATGTTGGTACATGAAGTTCAATTGCATGGGTGAAGCAGTGGCAGATTTGCAGGAATCAAATAGCAGGAACACAGGGAGCATTTCTGGCTGATGCCGGTGACTGTTGGTATCCGACACGGGCTCGTGTTGCGATCGTTTCTTTTTACAGTATATGTCAATAATGTGGATGAAGTCACTGATGACTTTGTGGTCAAGTTGGTAGACTTTAGAAAGATAGAAGGAGGGCCAGGTAAGTTGGAGGAGGCAGAAAGACGCGGAAGAATGGATACCATGAAGAGAATGGAGATTACAGCACAGTAAGGGATCACTCCTACATAGATCCATTTTGCTATCACCTATTTACGTGTGGACACTTTGATAAACGTCCCGAAAGTATCTAGACCTATCACCGTCCATTGGAGAATGTTCCACGCAGACACTACTCTGCACAAACTGCTTTACTCTGACACCCATTATTATACTTAATTCCCATTACCTTAAAATAATGCCCTCTTATATTGGTTATTTCCACAATGGGAAAAAATAACTGGGTATATATTCTATCAATGGCTGCCATTATCTAGTATATCTGTAACAATTCACCCCTTATCCTCCTTTGCTCGAAAAGAAAAGTTTTAGCTCGGTTATCTGAGCTTCAAAGTCGAAACAGCATCCTGGTGAATCCCTTCTGCACCCTCTCTAAAGTTGACAAGTCCTTCCTGTAATAAGCTTCTGTGAACGCAGTAATAATATCGGCAACACATCGCTGTTTGTTCCAGTTTCCGATCCTAATTAAACTAAAGATGCAACCTTCGGCGGATGTAAGAGGACGGCAATGGACAAGAGATGCCTTCATGAATTAATATACTTACGTTGGAAATGGACAGGAAATATGGTGCGTTCAGCTTATAGCGATGCCCAGAAATATGTCAATACTACGATTTATCATGTTAAGAAGACAAGTATTTTCAAAGAAGCATTGGTGAATTGATGAAACGAACTGACAGAACCGGTAGAGATAAGTAAAACTGTATTCATTAACAGACATTTGGATAATTATATCGATAGAATAGGTTTATCTAGATAAGGCAGACAAGCAGCCTTGAGATTAGTGTAAACAGATGTTTTGGCTATAAAGACCAGTTGGGCGAAAATGCCTATTTCAGTCTTTATAAACCATAAATCTATGATTCATGAATAAATGGCAGACCTGCGAGACGGTATTCTAACTGAAGTAATGATGAAACCTCCGTCGGATCTAAGTGTTTCTCAAAGGCCAAGTGGATACATTCATGAATAATTTATTTACTTTGTATTAAGACAGGAAATATGGTGCGTTCCGCTTATAGCGATGCTCTGAAATATGCCAACACTACGAGTTAACATGTTGAAAAGAAAATTATTTTCACACAAAAGTTGTTGGATGTATTGAACGAACCGGTAAAGAAATGTAAAATTGAAATGATTAACACGCATTTAGACAGTTTTGCTGCCTATGGCTGACAAGCAAGCATGGGATTAACGAAGATTGGCGTCTTGACCATAAAGACCAATTGGGCGGAAGTGTTTATTTCTGTCTCTATAATCCTATGAATCTCTGAATCAATGAGTAAATGGCAGACCTGCCAAATGCACTAATGTTTCACAGCTTTTGACCCAACACTCTGCCACCGTGCGACAGGGGTCGCGCGTTATCTGTACAACAGCCGACTAAATGCAAACATATACTTCATTCCATTCATCAACTCTTCCCTGAACTTTGTCTGCATTAGCCCAAAGATACACGTGTTGGCCCCCACACTCATCATTTGCAACATACATGCGAGCTGTTGTTTGGTAACTGCCAGATGATGGAAGATGCTAACTAGATTTGTTGAAATTGGCTGACAGAACGAACGACATCATCATTATAACCACAGTGTTTGTTCTCCGGGTGCAGTTTCGTTCCCGCAGCGTTTGTCAACAAGCTGCGATAGAGCAATTGAAAGTGAAGCCCACTGTTACTCAAACGGCACTGTCCCTACTTACAACTCCTGGTGCAATGGCCTGAGCGAAAATATAAACAATCATAACAGATCGAAACAAATTGATTTGTTTTTCTCAACAAATTCTACAACAGAGATCAGTAGTGGAATTTTATGGGACACTTTTAAAGCATTTATTCGTGGACAGATTATTTCATACTCTGCTGGAGTTAGGAAACGAACTAATTCTAAAATATTAACATTGGTTGATAAAATCAAAGCAATTGATAAGATTTATTCAGTGACCCCCAGCAAAGAACTTCATAAAGAAAGAGTGGACCTTAAAATGGAGCATAGTTTGTTATTATCCTCTTCGATTGAAAATCAGTTAATTAAATCTAGAACCCAGTTTTATGTAAATGGAGATAAGTCTGGCAAATTATTGGCTAATCAATTGAAAACTGCTTCGGTTAAACGACAGATTACTAGGATTCGTAAACAAGATGGCACTCTGACGATCTACCATAAAGAGATAAATAAAGCCTTTCAAGATTTTTATAATTCCTTATATCAATCAGAATTTGTTGAGGATTCTTCTATAATAGATGAATTTTTAAGAAAATTGAACATCCCAAAATTAACAGTAAAGGATAGTGTAATACTAGATACACCGATTATGGAAACGGAAATAAAAAAGGCTATTTTTTCAATGAAGTCCGGTAAAGCTCCTGGTCCTGATGGTTATACTGTGGAATTTTTAAAATCTTTTTCCTCTATACTTTCTGCTTGGCTTTGTAAAATTTTTAAAGATGGGTTAACTATAGGTAAATTGCCACAATCTTTTTATGAAGCCTCTATTTCTTTAATTCTTAAAAAAGATAAAGACCCAACTGAATGAGCATCCTATCGGCTTATATCCTTGCTGAATACGGATTTTAAGATTTTTAGTAAAATTTTGGCCACTATATTAGAAAATATATTACCTCGAATTATTTCTGAAGATCAGACTGGATTTATTAAAAACCGCTAATCATCTTTTAACACTAGAAAATTAATTAATATTATCTATACTCCTTCACCCAAAATACCAGAATGTGCCATTTCCTTAGATGCTGAAAAAACATTTGACAGAGTTGAATGACCATATTTATTTAATACGTTGCAGCATTTTAATTTTAGTTCGAAATTTATATCATGGATTAAATTAATATACTACAAACCCTTGGCTTCGGTCTTTACCAATAACCAAAGATCTCCATTTTTCAGTTATTCCGTGGTACAAGGCAAGACTATCCTTTAAGTCCTTTACTATTTGACATTGTTTTGGAACCTTTAGCTATAGCCATTCGTGAATCACCTAATATTTTGGGTATTACTCGTGGGGAAGGGACGTATAAGTTATCATTATATGCTGATGATTTGTTACTGTACATATCCGATCCTGAGAGATCTATTCTTGCTATTTAGTCCTTGCTTGCTAGGTTTAGTAACTTCTCTGGTTATAAATTGAATTTTAATAAGAGCGAATTATTTCCATTAAATATGCAAGTTCCAATTTATAAACATTTAGCATTTAAAGTTGTCACAGATTATTTTACTTATTTGGGAATTAAAATTACCAAAAAACACAAAGATTTGTTTAAAGTTAATGTCTTACCTTTAATTGACCAAATTAAGCAACTTGTTACCAGGTGGTCTCCATTATCTTTGTCATTGGTTGGTCGAAATAATGCTATTAAGATGATGGTATTACCCAAATTCTTATATTTATTTCAAGCATTACCAATTTTTATTCCTAAATCTTTTTTTGATATTATTGACTCCAAAATATATTCCTATCTGTGGCAGAATAAAAATCCTAGACTGAGCAAAAAATATTTACAGAAGCCTAAGAAGGAGGGTGGTTTGGCCTTGCCAAACTTGAGATTTTACTCTTGGGCAGTTAATATATAATATTTTTACTATTTTGGACACAAGAATCGACTATAGCAGCTTGCCCACAATGGGTAAATTTGGAATGTAAATCTGTACAAGACTTTTCATTGTTTTCAATTTTAGGACTTCCACTTACTTTTTCTTTATCTAAATTGAATAAACAAATAACTAATCCTATAGTTAAACATACATTGCGAATTTGGTTTGAATTTCGTAAATTTTTGGCTTGAATAAGTTCATCTTATCAAACCCTATGATATCTAACTTTCTTTTGCGGCCCTCTTTTATGGATCAAGCCTTTGTTTTATGGAAAACAAAAGGTATAACATGTTTTCGTGATCTATTTTTAGATGATAGCTTTATGTCTTTTGAACAGCTATCTAATAAATATAATTTACCTGTAACTCATTTTTTTAGATATTTGCAAGTTAGAAATTTTTTGAATAATGAGTTGCAGTCTTTTCCAAAACTATGTCCATCGGACATTACGGATATTTTTTTAGCTCTGAATCCTTGTCAGAAGGGTTTAGTAGCTGTCATTTATAATATGATCATGAAAATACAGCCAGAAGAATCAGAAAAAAACAAGAAGGAATGGGAAACAGAACTTCATTGTCTTATACCCACTGAGCAATGGGAGAAAATTTTACAATTAGTCAATTCTTCTTCTATTTGTGCTAAACATGCCCTAATACAATTTAAGGTTGTACATAGAGCTCACACGTCTAAGGATAAACTTGCTCGATTTTATTCTTCTGTTAATCCAATCTGTGACAGATGTCATTCTGATGTTGCTTCATTGACCCATATGTTTTGGTCTTGTCCTTGTTGCAAAATTACTGGAAAGATATTTTCAGTATTATTTCAACAGTTCTGAATATCAAATTGCAACCGCATCCTATTACTGCAATTTTCGGTTTAGCAATGGTGGATAATAGTCGTTTATCCCCCTCATCTCGACGGATGATTGCATTTGTTACATTAATGGCTAGAAGATCTATTTATTGAATTGGAAAGATATTAATCTTCCAACTATATTTCATTGGTTTTCTCAAACTATCTCTTGTTTGAGCTTAGAAAAAATAGAAGTGTTGTCTTTGATCCTTCAGTTAAATTTGAAGAAACTTGGAGACCATTTATTCAATATTTTCATATGAAGTTAAATTGTATTTTCCTAAACCTCACTTTTATTATCCTTAATTATTTGGATGGAGGTTCGGAGTTATTGGCACTACTGTATATATCTGACATTATGCAATGGCCCATGTTGGTTAGTGTTATTTTCCCCTTTTTTTGGTTTTTTAAATTATTTTGTTCATAAATACCATGAGTTTGGGAGGTTATTATATATTGATTATCATCTATTTGAATGTCTATTTAAACTATTAGCAATGTACTCTCAGACTCTCTGTATTCATGTTTCATTTATATATGCTTAAAAATTAATAAAAAGATTTAAAAAGAAATGAAAGAAAAGATCGAATATGCCTGAATAATCGCAACAAAGACATTTCCACCTGGTACGGGTGATGCATTTCGAAATTCCTCATGTTCCCCGAGACAATCGCTGTTAAGTTAGACACAAAGAAATGAAAAGTTATTCCAGCAGAGACAAAGCTTAACAAATTGACTTGAACAAATGGCTGTAAAATTCAGAATGGCTCCAGTTCCTCTGATACGATGTTGTCAATGGTTCGTTAAGAAACCAAGCGTTCCAGAATTGATAATGGTAAAACTTCCCCTTTGGGCCTGAAATATTTAGGAAATGCGTAGAAATGCAGCTCCGTCTTTCATTCGTGATAACTTACGAAAATTCTCTGGTCTTTCGGCAGATCCCGGCGGATTGGAAGTAAGTAAATGTCAAGTCGTCATTGAAGAAAAGCTGTAGACAATGGGTCGGTAACTATAGGCCAATTAGTTTAACATCTGTAATGGGAAAATGAATGAAGCTACCGGTAAAGAAGAAATAGCAAAGCGTCTGGAAACAAATGGATCCATCATGCAGATGCAGCCGGGATCCGGCTTAAGCAAGCCCTGTTTGACAAAGTTACAAGAGTTATTTGAGGCTACAACGAGTGGAGAGTTTACAAGGGAACAGACAGATGTTATTTACTTTTACTTTCAGAGGGCGTTCGATAATGTGTCACATAAAAAATCTTGTTTCCGTAAGATAAAGATACATAGAGTTGGGGTGACTTATTAGCATGGATAGGGGATTGGGATACATGGGTGTTACTGTGGTTGTCAATCAGCAGTGAGCGGTTTGCCCCGAGGTCGGAGCTGAGGCCACAACTGTTCACGATATACATGAACGGTCTGGAAGAGGGGACTGAGTGTAGTGTATCTAAGGTTGCTGATGACACTAAATTGAGTGGGAAAGCAAGTTGAGCAGAGGATACTGAGAGTCTGAAAAGCGATATAAATAGGTTAATTGAGTGGACATGGGACTGGCAGATGGAGTACAATGGCAGTAAATACGAGGTCGCCAACTTTAGAAGGAAAAGAGGAAGTTCAGTCTATTGTTTAAATGGTAAAGGATTGCAGCATGCCGCTGTGGAGGAGAACTTGTGAGTGCTTGTGCATGAATCACAACATGTTAGCTTGCAGCTGCAAAAAGCAATCGAGAAGACAAATGGATTGTTGTCCTTCATTGCTAGAGAGATTGAATTGAAGAACAGAGAGGTTATGCTGCAACTGTACAGGGTACTGGTGAGGCCGCACCTGGAGCACTGTGTGAAGTTCTCGTCTCCTTACTTGAGGAAAAATATACTGGCGGAGGAGTTTCGCCAGTTTGATTCCAGACACGAGGGGGTTAAACTATGAGGAGACGTTAAGTCGCTGGGATTCAGAACGATGAGAGGAAATCTTATAGAAACATATAAAATTATGAACGGGAAAGATAAGATAGAGCAGGTACGTTGTTCCACCTAGTTGCTGAGACTAGATCTGGGAGACTTAACTTCAAGATTCGGGGGAGTAGTGGTAGAGCAGAGATGAGGAGGAACTACTTATCGCAGAGTGGAGAATCTGTGAAATTTTCTGTCCAATGAAGCAGTGGAGGCTACTTCATTAAATAGAGTTAAGAGTGGGTTGGATAGATTTTTGCGTAGTAGGGGAGTTAAGGGTTATGGGTGAAGGGCGGGTAGTTGGACATGAATACAGGGTCAGATCAGTCACGATCTTATTGAATGACGAAGCAGGCTCGGACGGCCAGGAGTCCTACTCCTGCTGCTATTTCCCATGTACTCATACTGTTCTTTGGAGAACATGACCGGCCGTACGGTGTTTCATGTGGATATAATCAAGGCGTGAGACGTTCAATAGGAAGTCCCCTGTGGTGGGACAGCCTAAGTCCAGAGGCACAGCCTCAGGATAGAAGGGCGTCCTTTTGAACGGAGGTGAAAATGTATTTCTTTGGCCAAATCTGTGGGCTTCTTTGCCTCAGGCAGTTGTTGAAGTCAATTTGTTTGGTATATGAGAAGCTCAGTTTGATAGATATTTGATTGCTCAGGGCAGGGGGTTGGCGCTGAGAGGAAAATTGGATCAGCCTTGCTGAAATGGCGGAGAAGACGCGATGGAACAAATGGTCAAATCCTGCCCCTAAATCTTATGTCTTTTGGTCTGAATATTGAAACTTGTGAAAGAACCCGAGAGGGGAAAATTTCATTATCAACAACGAATTTGAGGCGAGGTTTGGACACGAGTTCTCATTTGTGATGGAAAGACCTGCCTGTCCGAAGTTAAAAGCAGAGTTCACCAAGAAAAAAACTTGTAGGGCTGTCGTTGATGTTACACAGCCCCAAATTGTTCGAACGATGCAAGCTGCGACATAGACACTATCTACGGTAATCGTACTTTCATTGCACAGAATGACTGACAGTGCAGTGATTCATTTAGATATAATCAAGGCGTGGGAATGGAGACAACAAAACCGTCCCGATATGATTTACTGGATATATAATGAAAGAATGGGACTTCCATACACACAGGCACAGCGGGAGTTATTGTCATTTTAGTCGCTTTGTTTTGGCGGATATTAAATCATTAGTCTTAAATGCAGCGTGTCTGAATCCAGTGAGGGAAATATGGAGCCCGCATCACCTATGCATAAAGCACAGTCTGAGATGTTATTTGCCTTCCTACAAGAGACACCTCGAGCTGTGGACAATTTGCAAGATAAAAAAACAGAATGCAGTGAACAATGTATGAAAATATCACACCTACAAGAATAGGCACAAAATATCAGTGAGATGGATGTATGTTAAAACTACTTCATGTTAAACAATGCAGTTCTGTGCAAAAAATGATATTCAGTCTCTCCAAGTTTACAGATAGTTTCATGAAACAGACCTCTTACATATATGATAGATGACCCCGCTACTCTCATATCAGGTTAGATATTAAGATGACCTTAGAGATACGTAACTAATCTAATCGTTTGCTAAATTAGTTCTCATCCAGATTGACAACCATTGCTGCATCAATCCAATCTGAAAGCAAGAAGGAGGTGTGAACATTCCCCATCCGGGAATAGATCATTGAATTGATCAATCAAACTAAATCCCCTTCGTTAACCTCAGAATCTCAATGCGCTTCGCCATTTGTTATAATTGATGATTATTTGAGAGTAAAATAATTGTTATTTTTGTGATTCCTTCGCGGGTGAGATTTTAATTGCACGATGACGCTATTAATATAAATGAAAATAATCCTGAACTGTTTGTTTAGCGAGCTGTCACTAATGTGGCTAAACACGTGGTATGATTAAATGTCAAAGGGCACTGGTTTCTCCTGTATAAGAGCTTGCAAAGCAATCAACAGTAGATATCAGCAGTTAGACTATTTTGAACTGATCCCCGATTCACTCAGAACATGGGATATCCAGTAATTTTCTACATCGCGTGTATTTACTACCCTGTACTGGCAGCGATTGGTATCCCTGGTCAGTAACTGGAATTGGGTGCTACTGTATGTGTGTGTTCTGTTCTTGTAGCATTTGTTACAGACGGTGCCTCATCTGATGAGTGTTTTAAGACCGTTCAGGTTTAAGTATATATTTTATTTTGTTCTTCCATTTTTACTTTGGAATTGTTCATCCATTCTCATGTCCGACCAATTTTGTCAATATAATCAATTGATTGAGTGTTAAGATCGATACTGTTCTGGCATTTTACCTTACTCGACCTTCCATCGCACATTGTTCCAAATCTGATTCTGCATCAATGTGGAACTCAAATGTTTACTAAAATGAAAACAAAATCTTTAGTATCGCTGCTGCTCTCTCTGCGAGCTCCCCGGTTTTTTGGCAACAAACAGTCCTTTCCGCTCCGTCTTAATGCAACTAAAGAGACTTGTTTTTCTGTACTTATTTGTCAAAATGTCTTTGAATTTGCCACAGTCCCGCGCGAAACTTTTCCGTTTTAGCGTGTTCTTCTTCCTTGGACAGTTTTAATTGAGATAAGATCAGATAAGGTGAGATTTATTTTAACTCTTACATCCATCTCACGACATGAGAGGGTAAAAGACTTTATGTTGCGTTTCCGTGGCAATGTACAAGATTCAAGTTGATTTGCCACCTGTACATCGAAACATTCATTTAGCTCCGTCGATCCTCCACACCAAAATGTTATCGCCGAAGAAACAGTCTCCCTAAGACCATTTTATTCCCGCAATATATAAAATCCTCAGCGTTCTCCGCTACAATGATGGGTCTGTCTAGATGAGTGGATCGATAAGTCTAACCTTTCCTTTGCTTCCTTGCAGTTAATTTAATGGCGATTGTGATCCTGTCTCTGAGAAACTGCGGACTCTCTAAATGCATCTCCCGGTACCTGGTGGGAATGGCAGCAGCTGACTTACTGGTTGTTATTATTTCTGTTGTAATCGAACAGATCAATAATATTTTTGTTTATGCCCTTCCATTGAACATTGCTCCAGTTTGCGCCGTGACGCTTGTCCTTAGGCTCGCAACCGTGGGCTGCTCTGTTTGGTTCACGGTGGCTTTCACGTTCGATCGCTGTATTGCAATCTGCAGTCAAAAGCTGCGGGAACGATACTGCACCGAGAGGACAGCAACTATTGTGTTAGCCATTTTGTGTTTAGGATGTTGTGCGAAAAGTGTTCCATTCTACTTTGCGGTAGAACCTTACCTTATCATTGACAACATACCCTGGCGATGCATTTTGACAATGGATTACCGAACTTTACCAGCGTGGAAAGCATTCCAGTTGTTTAACACTATCAATACACCTTTATTGCCGATCGGTTTGATTCTACTTTTTAACGCTTTAACAGTCAGTCATATTATCGCGGCAAACAGAGTTCGCCGGGGGCTCAGGAACAGCAGAGAGAAAAAGAATGATCCAGAGGTGGAGAACCGGAGAAAGTCAATGATTTTGTTGTTCGCTCTGTCAGCCAATTTCATATTGTTGTGGATCCCCTTTATTGTATATACTATGAACTGGCAAGTTCAGAATTACTTTTACACTGACAGATATTTGAATACCCCGACGTACATCTTACAACAGTCTGGGTTCATGTTGCAGTTTCTCTCCGTCTGCACCAACACGTGTATCTACACTCTGTCACAGAGGAAATTCAGACAGGAGCTGAAATGTGGAGTCAAATATCTGATTACTGTATGTATTCGGCTCTGTAGATGAAACGAAATCGAGTTGTAAGCTTTGAAGGAAGTTCAAAAGCATTTCCACGTCAGTTGTATGTCTGGTAAAATTTCCTGCAGCCAGGTGAGCGAATGTTAGTAGTTTGCGGCTTTCATTGACGTCAGAAAAATTAATTCAATTGTGCAGCTCAAGAAACAACAAAAATCAGAGATGTTATTGATACACCGACAGAAATCGTATTCAAAATTTTGCATCAATGCCAGAATACGGTCCAGTGATTTTTCTTACACTGGTAGAATTCTATTCTAATTCACTGGACTGTAGATCATTCCAGGGATCTGTGTGGCAACTGGGGGAATATTCCTGAAACCTGGAAAACTAGTGTCCGATAAAGTGAGCTCGGTTACCTACAATTTCCATTGTAACAGTGCAAAATATGTGACTGCTGCCTTTTCATTCAAAAAGCAGGCGTTCCCTTCCTAAGTGGGAAGTTAAAACTGCACAACGCCCTAGTCTGTCCCATCAATGGAGATTTGTAGCATTCCCTCAGTCTACTAATATGAACTAAAAATTCCGCAGATTGCGGTGATCTTGGAACAGGACCTGACCATTGCTTCACCCGGCACGGGTGTTGAATTATACAACGGTATACGAGAGAGATCATGAAAATGTCAGAGTCAAGAAGCAGTCATACTGCGTCTTGACGGAGCTTTACCACCAGCGTTACATTTTCTGTTCCGTCCACTAGATGTCCCCAGTCTCCAATCAATCTACACGGTGATACAGGAAAAGTGACATTATATGGTCTGCTCAGTGAGTAAAACTCAAATCCCATTGTAGCTTTTCCTGGTAGATCAAATAATTTTCTGTATCCGTCACATCTCTAGCAAGTCCGTCAGATATTAATGAACCCTGGTGGGCGATTGTTAGTACCTCAGGTTCGGAATCAGGCTTGATATCACTGGCATACATCGTGAAGTATATCGCTTACCGTCACAAGAATTCCAATGAATAATACTAAAGCTATAATTTGCAAAAAATATAGATATATAAAGGAACGAATTAAATTAAAGACGCAGTAGAAAGCAGGAAAAACTGATGTAATGTCCATTTAGAAATTCGATGGAAACGCTTATTAATATTTCCCTTTCTGGAGCGGGAGAAACAGTGATTTTTCCATCGATGGTGGTTTTTTTCTACTGATTACCCAGCACCAGAGAAAAGATGTAACTGGAAAATCCTCTCCCATCCTGTCGGCAACTCAAATTCAGAGATCTACCTGAATAACTTCTTCCACTTAGTACAAGCTGTAATCATTTAAATTTCCATCAAAGACTAAGATATCTTGTTAGTCACATTAGAGACAGCCCACTGAACAGAACCTTCAAGGTAAACAATTGATACCAGTTGTCTCATCGTACAATGCAAATCACTCCTCAGATCACATATCTACACATCTTTAATTTCCATCACTTACACTCTGAAACGGGAACAGAGTCATAGACTCATATAAAAGTACAGCCAAGAAGCAGGACCCTAGGCCCATCTAGTCCATTGTGAAACCATATAAATTGCCGACACCCGTCGACCTGCACGGCGAATATTGCCCCACTTGATGTACGCTCTTCCGGACACAGAGTTGACAATTTTCAAATAAAACAATTCTATATCTCAACATGCTTACAACGCGCGCCATCACCCTCAAATACTGTTCAGCAGGCGCAGTATATTAAGGACTCTAAGTTATAGAAAGGCAATTGTTTTAGCTGTTAAATTGGATAGTCTTTTTCCTGGAAGGGGAATGTTCACGCCTCCCTGTTTTTAGATTGGTCTGGTGCCAGGACACCGGTCAGTGTGGATGAGAAATGGCTTAGGAAATGATGACAGATGACAGAAGATATGTTACATCTCATCTACAGTGATATGGGGGGGGGGTGGTCTGTGATCATGTGACTATTGAAACAGATATCAACAGATACCTGAATCTCCCAGCACCCATTGCGCCACTTCTCGCAGCTGTATTATATTCACCCGTTGTTGTCTGAATATTTCCTGTTTTTGTTGTTGTTGCAAACCCAGAAACCATTACATTTGATATTGTCTGAAGGCAAGTGACGGCTAAAAGCAGATGTGTGTCCATAGGTAAGGCCAGTTACCGTGTTTTCCCTACTGGGTTTAAGACACTTCGTATTTAAAGCAGATGTGTGTCCATAGGTAAGGCCAGTTGCCGTGTTTTCCCTACTGGGTTTAAGACACTTCGTATTTAAAGGAGATGTGTGTCCATAGGTAAGGCCAGTTGCCGTGTTTTCCCTACTGGGTTTAAGACACTTCGTATTTAAAGCAGATGTGTGTGCATAGGTAAGGCCAGTTGTCGTGTTTTCCCTACTGGATTTAAGACACTTCGTATTTAAAGCAAACGCACTGATGATTGCTGAAGCAAAGCGGCCTGAAGTGACAATAACTTGTACTCGCGCTGTCGCTGTGCGTCAGTGCGTGAGTGTAAAGTCCCATGCTTTCATTATATCTCCAATAAATCATGTCGGACCAGATTCTGTTCTCTCCAGTCCCACGTTATTTTATTCCGGAATCTGTCCTATATAAACATTATATTTGGTACATCCCTTGCCTACACACCGTACATGATACATTGTATTTGTTACCCAATGAAAGAAGGATAACCGGGATTTAGTGCTTTATGTCGGAATCTGAACGATAACAAAACCCTGAGACTTCACAACAGCTTGGCGGCTCTTTCGGTGAACGTTCTAGTTGACTTTAGACAAGCTGATCTTTCCATCACTTATCAACAAATGAGAACTCGTGTTTTATTTCTGTCCAAGTGTCTCTTGGCTCTGAAACGCCAAGCCTGCGATCCCGTCGGGAGAGGTAGAAGCGGGTAAGTCCGGCCAAAAGGGCTCTGGTGAAGCTGTCCAGGCCAATCCACTGTACAGTGCAGGCAATGGATTATGGGAGCATTGACGAACTCCGACCATACCATCGATCTCAAAGGACGGTGAAGACGGGAGGACATCAGTGCCCTATGCTGCCGTTATGAAACTCACTTTCATCGCAACAACAGCGTTAATGAAGCTTTCCCGTCTGGAGTTCTTTCCAAGTTCCAAGTTTAAAACTGTGAATCTACCTATTTTCCAAACAAATTTCTGCTGAGAGTAACAGTACCTCTGGGCTACCATTATCAATATTTCCAATGCTAATTTTCTAAATTTACAGAAACAGAGGAATTGGAACTATTCTGTACAATACAGAGCAATTCTCAAGTAAAACCGTTTATTTTTGGCAGTATTGAAAGAAAATAGCTTTCTTGTGGTTAATTTAACGACGATTTTGTTCGTGCCTCGCGGACCACGTGGACTTGAAATTCTTCACCCTTACGAGTGGAAACGGCAAAAGTAGATGTCATGTTTGTTGTATTTGTTGCTGTTGTGTGACAGGCTAATTACGTCAACAATTACGTTTGTGACGAAGGCCCGTCACTGATTACGGACGGCACATGGAACATTCAGTAAAACACTCAAAGGGTTATCCACACACATTATTCCCCTTTGTCATTGTGTGAGTGCACGCATCACAATAAATCAACAGTCACAATTGTACACTTATCCCCAACAGTAATAGGTATGAAAAAAAGAAACACATTATCTTATAGTTTAATTATCTCAGGTCAATTTATTCATCTTCATCTTTCCAATAAGTGTTTTGCCGAAGTGTCCTGATAATCTGACTTTTCTCTCCACCACAGTCACTGGGCCTGAAACAGAACTGCTGCATAGAGCTGTCTAATATAGAGGCGGCAGCAACCTGCACGGGTCTGCTGATGGTGGAGGATTCCATCTTTAACTGGGTCAAGGCTTATGTTACCTAATTACTCACCTTGTGGTAAAGTTTTGGGGTTTATTTAAGTTATTTAACCGGGAAATGGTGACTCCATTAACCGGGAAATGAGGTATATGGGTTTACTGAGAGAACTAGCAGTAGAGTTTCAGATTGTGTGAAATGGAAGATAATTGAGTTAATTAGCTTTTGGTTGGTCTAGGGGGAGGGTCTTAGCAGTTATAAGCCTCTGTTTACCAAGGCTTTGTTTTTTTTTGTTCAGTCTGAGGGTGGCTGTTAACCAGACAGGTGACCATTGCAAACTGTATATATATTGTATTTTTTTTCATTCTTTTTCTTGTTTTGATATGGACGTCCAGTTTCTTTTTTGTTTTTCCACTGTTTTTGTAAATAAAAGCACCTCAATCTACTTTTGCGACTCAAACCATCTGGTTAATTTTCTTAGACAGTTGACCCACGGTTATTTGTGACATTTGGTGGCAGCGGTGGGATGGTCAGTCGCAAAACTGAGCGTGTTTTATAAAAAAACGAAGTGGGCTACGGTCTCGAAACCAGCAACTCCGGATGGAGAATGAGGATGAGTGGGAGACACCGGCGACGTCAGTAGAAGAGGCACAAGGTAGAAGATCCAAAACCCGACAGCTGCAGCCTGGGCCATCAGGAAGGGGGTCCCTCAAACACAGAGGTGGTAAATTTCTTCAGGGATCTTTTTAACCGCCCAGCAGAAGAGAGATAATATTCTCCAGAAAGAGCTCTGGGGCCTGCGGATCTCACCAGGCCTCCCGACAGACTGCCCTAAAGCCATCCCCAGCAGGGCAGTCCACCAGAGCAGAAAGTGCGGGCCTTAGACTGGAACTTCCATCTCAGGTGCCCAGAAGGGGAGGCCCACATGACACCTCCGACTTTGGGCAGTTGTTGGTTTCTTCCCCTGGCTGAGTGGGTTGACCCCCCCCCCCCCCCCAGCAGTCCGCCATAAGGAACCCTGGATGTCGCTGTATCAACAAGGTGAGAACATTGAAAATTACCTTCGACGTTATGAACGCATGGGAAAAACATGGCTGTGGCCAAGGGAGGAGTGGCCCTGTCTACTGATTCCCCTGCTGACCGGGAAAGCCCTGGAGGCCTACACGGCCATGGAGGAAGACGTCTACCTGTTATACAGACTGTTGGCCAAATTTGACATCTCTTCAGAGACCTACCGTCAACGGTTCCGGGCCACCTAAACACCATCTGGGATGACACCGAGTGAGAAGTAACACCTGCTGAGGGGCCTCTATCGTCGCTGGATGTGGCCAGGGCCGAGTTGTAAGGATCGGCTGGGGGAGACCTTCACCCTGGAGCAGCTGCTGCAGGTGCTTCCTCCAGACATCAGGACGTGACTGAGAGAACAGGAACCGGAGGATGTACTGACTGCAGCGAAGTTGGCCATGCAGTACCTGAACGCCAGAAAGGGGGCCTCGTCACGACCAACACGGGTGGATTCCAGCGACTATAACCGCCCAAGGGACAGCTTTACAAAGAACTTTGAAGGTAATCGCGGGGCAAATGACAAGGGACACACTGCTCAGTCATTTACTGAGACTTTGATATGCTATTATTGTCAGCAGTAGGGTCATAAAGCGTCTGTTTGCCCCCTGAAGAGTCCAAAACTAACTGGACTGTGTTATGTGCCTAGAAAAGGTGAGCAGAGTGACTGCCAGGACAGGAAGGGAGACTCTAGATCTGTTCCTGTAAAAGTTAATGGTAAACCCTTTACTGCTCTCCTTGATTCTGGTAGTTCTATGCCATTCATAACTAAAAAGTTGTGTGCCCTGTGCTATTGACTACAGCCAGCGAATAGAGGTTTTATGTGTACATGGTGACTGTAAGCCGGAGCCACAGGTAGAACTTACAGTGGAGGTAGATGGACAAAAGTCTCTGATGACAGTGCGGGTGGTGGAGAATTTACCAGTGGAGATGCTTTTGGGCTGGGATTTGCCTGTTCCGTATGATCTCCTAAGCAGGGGTAAAAGTCTCTGTAATGCTCATGAACCTGTGTCAGAACAGAAAATGCATGTCTCTTGTTTTGTCATGACACGGTCCTAGGCAAAAACCCAAGTTCAGTATCGGACGCAACCTTTGCCAGACTTATGTGGTAGTCAGTGCAATGCTGAAACCAAAGGGCCCAGAAAGACCCGTCGGCAACGGCGGTTAGAGAAACATGCTGGTACACCTTCATCTGGTGAAATGCCTGAAAACGCTGTGTCAGATGTTAAGTTGGAAGTGCCAGAGAACATCACCATGTTACAACAGTCTAGTCCTTTGTTAAAGTCTCTGTCAACCAAGATCTTAGCCTTTGTTGATTACACCGCCCGGGTAGGTGGTTCAGTGTATGTCCCTCACAACGGCATCCTTTATCAGGGAGAGGAGCCAAGCAACAGGAGGTTAGTGGTGCCAAGTAGTTGCAGGTCACCTTGCCAATACCATTCCCTGGGCAGGATATTTAGGTCACCATAAGGCATATCTCAGGCTGGCCTCTCGGTAAATATTTCAAAACTTGCCCAACGTGTCAAAAAATCAGTGCTGTCCGTAAATCTGACCGAGCACCCCTCCAATCCATGCCAGTGATTACCACGCCATTTAAGCGGATTGAAATGGACATTGCGGGGCCCCTGGAAAGAAAAAGCTCAGCAGGATATCAGTACATTCTTGTTGTATGTGATTATGCCACACGATTCTCTGAAGCCTTTCCTCTCCGGTCAGTAACCACTCCAAAACTGATCAGTGCTCTTGTCCAGCTTTTTTCTCGTGTAGGCATCCCGGAGGAAATCCTGACCGACCAGAGAACCAAGTTTACATCTCGCCTGATGAGCCAGCTGCATAAGGAGTTGGGCGTAACTGCTATCAGGACATCTCCTTATCACCCAGAGACCGATGGCCTAGTGGAGAGATTTAACAAACACCACAAGAGGATGCTCAGAAAGTTTGTATCTGATACAGGGAAGGATCAATGTGATAAACGATTACCCTTTCTGCTCGGTGCCTACAGGGAAATGCCTCAGGCGTCTACCGGATTCTCCCCTTTCGAGCTGCTCTATGGTTGGCCTGTCCAGGGGCCCCTGGATCTGCTGAAACGGAACTGGGAGGAGAAGGTGGCAGCTAATCCTGTAGAGGGGCAAGGTGTTGTACAAAATGTCCTCCAGCTGAGGGACCGGTTGGAGCGGTACCGAGAGGAGCCAGACTCAACCTCCTGGAGACTCAAAAGCGGTGGTATGACCAGCAGGCACGCCAACGTGAGTTCAAAGCAGGTCAAAAGCTCCTGTTGCTCCTGACCACCTCATCCAGCAAGCTGTTGGACAAGTGGCAGCGACCTTTTCAGGTTATAAGGAGGATGGGGCCTTCAGCATGTGAGATCCTGCATCCGGAGAAGGGGAAACAAAAGCAAACTTACCATGTGAACCCCTTGAAAGCCTGGGAGGGAAGAAGCAGCCCTCCTTCCATCACCTCACTACTGGCATGCCGGGTGATTGAGGAGGATGACTCTGAAGGTGTAGTGGTGGCCTGGAAACAGCCTGCCAAGGTGGATCTCTCTCACCTGGATTGTCAGAAGGCAGTTGAATTGCAAGTCATTTTCGACAACTTCCCTCTGTTGTTCACACAGAAACCGGGCCATACAGATGTGTTGCAGCATGCCATCCGAGTCAAACCAGGTCAGAGTCCAGTACGGCAGGCATGCTACCGAGTACCAGGACGTCTGCTGAAGGCGTCGAAGGAGGAGGTCCGCTTGATGTTGGAGCTGGGAGTCATCGAACCGTCTGAAGGTCAGTGGAGTAGTCCTGTTGTCATTCAGCCGAAGAAGGATGGAACTCTTCGCATTTGCATTAACTTTAGGAAACTGAACGCCATCTCATTTTTCGATGCATACCCGATGCCCCAGATTGAGAACCTGCTGGAGAGGATTGGGAGAGCCAACTACATCACCAACTTGGACCTCTGCAAGGAGTATTGGCAGGTCTCCCTGGAGAGCCAGCCCCGGCCCCTCACTGCATTCAGGACCCCTCTAGCCTCTTTCAGTTCACGGTGATGCCCTTTGGATTACATGGTGCTCCAGCCACATTCCAGAGGCTTATGGACAGAGTGTTGCAAGGTTGTGAGGACTGCAGCGACGCTTATTTAGATGATGTGGTCATTTTTAGCCTGACCTTGGAGGAACATCTGGAGCACCTTCGTCGAGTCCTAGGTGCTATCAGTGCGGCAGGACTTACACTGAACCTGCAGAAATGTGAGTGGGCCAGGCAGGAAACCCGGTACCTGGGGTATCAGCTGGGGAGAGGTGAACTCCGGCCTCCGGTGGAAAAAGTTGAGGCCATTCTGAACAGCACCAAGCCCCTTACCAAGACACAGGTCCGATCTTTTCTTGGTCTAGTGGGCTGGTACCGACAGCTCATCCCTCATTTTTCAACCTTGGCAGCCCCATTGACCAACCTCACCTGCAAGTTGGCCCGTAATCCTGTGAAATGGAGTGAGGAGTTTGAAAGCGCTTTCCAGCGCCTGAAGGAGAAATTATGTTCTTCCCCTGAGTTGCAGAGTCCTGACTTTGAACGCCGCTTCCTGGTTCAGGTGGATACCTCGGGCGTAGGCATTGGGGCAGTACTGGCTCAGGGAGAGCCAGGTGAGGAACGTCCTGTGTCGTATCTCAGCAGGAAACTACTGCTTCGTGAAACCCGGCAGTCCACAATCGAGAAGGAGTGTCTGGCAATCAAGTGGGCGTTGGACAGCCTCGGGTACTACGTTCTTGGGAGGAAGTTTGACCTCCAGATGAACCTCAGAGCCCTGACTTGGATCCAGACCATGAAGGACTGGAATGCCAGGTTGACTAGGTGGTACCTGGAACTTCAACCTTTCAAGTTCTGTGTGCGGCACAAAGCAAGCAAGGAGAACATCACAGCGGACTTCCTGTCAAGACTGCCAAATATTGCCGCTGCAGGAGAGGAGGGTGGTAATGTGACGAAAGCCCATCACTGATCACGGACGGCACGTGGCACATTCAGTAAAACACTCAAAGGGTTAACCACACTCATTATTCCCCTCCGTAAATTGTGGTGAGTGCAGGCATCACTATAAATCAACAGTCACAAATTTAAACTTATCCCCAGCAGTAATAGGTATGAAAAAAAAGAAACACACTATGTCACAGTTTAATTAACTCAGGTCAATTTATTCATCTTCATCTTTCCAATAAGTGTTTTGTCGAAGTGTCATGATAATCTGACTTTTCTCTCCACCACAGTCACTGCGCCTGAAACAGAGCTGCTGCAGAGAGCTGTCTAATATAGAGGCAGCAGTAACCTGCACAGGTGTGCTGATGATGGAGGATACCATCTTTAACTGCATCAAGGCTTATGTTACATAATTAGTCAACTTGTGGTAAAGTTTTGGGGTTTATTTAAGTTATTTAACTGGGAAATGCTGAATCCTGTAATGAGGTATATGTGTTTATTGTGAGAACTGGCAGTTGAGCTTTCAGATTGTGTGAAATGGAAGATAATTCAGTTAATTAGCTTTTGGTTGGTCTAGGGAGGGGCTTAGCTTTGGCTTTTTTTTTTGTTTAGTCTGAGGGTGGCTGTTAACCAGACATGTGACAATTGCAAGCTATATATATATATATATATATATATATATATATATATATATATATATATATATATATATATATAGTATGTTTTTCTTTTTTTTTTCTTATTTTGATGTGGACTTCCAGGTTGTTGTTTTTCCACTATTTTTGTAAATAAAAGCACCTCAATCTATTTTTGCGACTCAAGCCACCTGGCTATTCTTCTTAGACAGTTGACCCACGGATATTTGTGACAGGGTGTCAGCGGATTTGGGGTGTGCTCTGAAATGGGGATAGCGCACATTTAGGGATTAGTGTTGCGCCCGGATACCGGGTGTATTCATTCTCCAATATGGCGGTGCGCACTGATTTGCGAACTGTGCAAACCCAGATTTGGATGTGTCAGCTGCTCTGGAATGGCGATTTTTAATATTGCGACCGCCATCTCAAGTTATTTTGTCAACTGTTTGAAATAATTCCTACTCTGAGAATTATGTTTGTGGGGGTTGTCAGCGTGTTTGGGTGTGTACTGCGTTGGGGATTGAGCTCTGATTTTTGGTGGTTTCTGGGCACATGACTTCGCGGTGCATATGGATTTGGGGGTGTTGACGAACATGAGGGTTTGCAGAATTTGCCGTCACATCCAGATCTGAGTGCGTGGGCCGATCTGGAGATGCAACCACATTCCTGCTGCACGGGGATTTTAAGTGTACAGACAGGCACTTTTGTTTACTTTGGAATAATTGCTGCTCTGAGATAATTTACCACATGTGGGTGTGTGAGCGTGTTTCGGGTGCGTACTGTTTTGGGAATCGTGCCGATTTAGGTCTGTTTTGCACATTGTTTTGGAGATACATCCAAAGTAATATGTGTCGGCCGATCTGGTTGCAAACTAATGTTGGGGTGCATGGGGATTTTTGATATTGAAACAGCCATTTTCTGAACAGTTTGAAATGATTCCTGCTTTGAGATAACCTGTTATGATTGTGGAGGTATCAGCGTGTTTGGGGCGCGCACTTATTTGGAGATTGCGTAGATTTAGAGAGGTGTCGTTAAATGTGGGGATGCACACCGGTTTAGGAATGCGAACAGATTTAGTGATATGTCCGCCAATATAGAGGTCCGCACTGATTTGGTGATGCTCTCTAATATGGAGCTGTGTCCGCCAATGTTTTCGGATTCCGGAGTTCTCACAGAAATTTGTGGTATTGCGGATTTAGAGTTGTTTCATTTATAAGTAATTTTGTAACAAATGTGCTTTCAAATTTGAGCTATTCTTGCTCCTTAATGGTCGAGGCAGCGATGTTATGAATGTTTGAACTAATTCCTGCTCTGGAATGAGGGAATGTCAGCAGGTTTAGAATTTGGGGTGCGCACCGATCTATGGGTGTGTTGTCGAATTTGGTGATATGTGTAGATTTAGTGGGATGTTGTATGGGGTTGCACATGTTATGAATTACACACAGATCTGCGGATCTGGAGTTGCAGACGAATTTTCCGCTGTGTGCGGATTTTTAATGCCCAGTGTTACGATACGGCAAGTGATAAATGCGAACACAGTTCTTAAAATGATAAATGCGAAAGTCCTAATGATTTATACGGTCAATTAGGAGAGACTTTCCTGAAGCAACGAATTCCTTGACGACGTGACGTTACTGCTGATCCCAGCCGAAATATCCTTTGCCCGAAGGATTCACGATGAAGGAAATAGAAACGGCTTGATGGAAATTACCTTTACTTGACGAATAACGCTGCCCAGCCCTTTCTGTTCTCACAATGCAGGGGTTATCTCGGATGCAGGTTACTATTTCCGGAAAGAAGATCCAATAAGGTTGATCCTATATTACCGCCGACGACGCCAACTTTACTCGAAACTTCGGGTTTTCGTACGTCGGTAAATCTTCACTCTCCGATTGTTAGAGTTTAAAATTAAATCGAAGATACATCAAATATAACTGGCTGCGATTTTCAAAACTGCCGGCACAACGACAATCTATCTTACAGTAAGAATCAAAACTCCACTTTAAAACAAAACTGTGTCATGAACCAAATAAGAGGCATAACAGTGTAACGGACGCCTTAAAAGACGTCCCAACAAAATCTCCTGCGTCACAGCAGGCTTTCCCCGTTTTATACCTGTTGGAACAGGCCATCACATAACTACACACTGGTCGGAAAATTACATCATGTGACCTCATACTGGCGGGAAAATACATCAGCCCACCATCACAAGACGTTCACCAGATACTCAATTACATCATGGTCACAAGACAATCACAAGATGCCCACGAGATATGTGACACCAGGCAGCCATTTCCTGATCTGTTTCAAATTATTATCTCTCTGGGATAATTTAATGTGTGTGCGGAGCTGACAGCGGGTTTGGAGCTGTGGTAGTATATGACTCTTTGGCTATATATCACTTGTGAATACTCTTAAAATTTAGCTCGGAAGACTTGGGATTTAGCCAAGTACTTGCGAGTCTGCGAATTTAGCTCATACCCTTGCTAAAGTTTAAAGAAGAATGTTATGGCACCACATTTACGTCATGCTCCTGTTTGTCGAAATCTAACGCTAAGTTCACAGTCAAGCAATGTTATTGTTAAGTGTTTTAAGTAAGCTGTGCCTATTTCATGAAGCGGGTCTGCAAGATAAGCAGAGCCTCTGAAAAACGCTGTTATCAAAAAGGCTCTCCATGATATCATGTATAAGTAAATTCCTTTAGTGTGAAACAATTCTGTGAGTCGGTCTGATCTATTCTGTCTGCGGCTCCTGAATTTTTTTTTCTCCCGCAAAAAGTGCGCAATTTTTTTTCGGAACTGTGCAGAATTAGCACTGTATCGTCCAATATGCAGTGTCCACGTTTTTGATTTGGGGAAGCGCACAGATTTAGTCGTGTGTTCTCGTATATGGAGTGGTTACGGATTTGGGATTATACGGATTTGGGATTTGAGCCTGTCAGCGGATTTGGAGTTGCACACAAATTGGGGTGCGTGCCGATTTATAATGTCGCGGCTGCCATTTTGTGAACTGTTCAATGTGATTTTCACTCCGGGATATTCTAACGTGCATTTGCAATTGTCAGCGGGTATGGAGTGTGCTTTTATTTGCGGATGTTGGCAGATTTCAGAGTGCACACAGATGTGCTGATGTGGGCAGATTTAAGGGGATGTGGTCGAAAGTGGCGGTGGACACCGATTTGGGGTTATACCCAGATTTGGTCTGTCGGCGGAGTTGGAGTTGCAAACGAATGTTGGAGTGAGTGCGAATGTTTAGTATCGAGACAGACATTGTCCGAACTATTTGAAATTATTCTTTCTGATTTATGATTTGGAATGTTGATAAAGTGTTACCAGTCAGAGAAAAGACTGTGAAATGTGTGGATATATGTCGTCATCCCAGTTTTCTTACTAAATATACTTTACTGGTGGACAAAATGTAGATTGTGATGTTTATAACGGATGCGATGAATTGTACTGATCAGACATCTAGTCGTACAGCGGAAATTAAAATGATTGTGGAGGTTAAAGGAAGGTATCTTGGTGTAAATGGTGTTATGTGGGAAGCTGTAAATGAAGTTATGATGGGTGGGGTATCTCTACCTAGCAGCAGGGCATAACGTTGTGAATATGAATGATGTGTATGAGGCACTTGTAGAAATATTTGTTTCAATGGGTATTAAAGTGGTTTAATGCTTCATGGGATGAACGTCTGCCATGGATGAGGACGATGTGGATCTTTGTAATGACAGGTTATGGCTCATTATTCAGCAAACTGCTTTGGCAGCGGTTCCCATGAAAAAGGGCGTTAAAATAGGAGAAAATCTGTACCATGGTCAGCTGAGGAGTTTGCCGAGGCAAATAGTGAGGGAAATAAGACGTGTAAGAAATTTGAGAAGTATTGCTCCCCGAGTGACCTTATTAAATATAAAAGGGCAGAGGCCGTGGTGAAGGCCCGACACAGATTACAGAGGAGGAGGCGTTTGCTGACCTGCGGCGAATTGGAGTGGATAATTCACCAGGGCCTGACAAGGTGTTTTCTCGGATCTTGGGGTGCCCTAATGCAGATAGATCGAAGTTCTAAGTAAATTTATTTTCGAAGTACACGTATGTCAGAATATATGTACATTCTTAAACTCAATTTTCCTGTGTGCACTCTCACCAAATCTCCAGAATTGTATCTATAACAGGATCAATCAAATATCAACCAGAGTACAGAAAACAACAAACTGTGCAAATGATTATATACATAAATGGCAATGAATAACGAGACATGGGATAACGAGATAAATATTCCAAAGTGAGACAATTCGTTGTGAGAAAAGTTGTGATAGGACAAGTGAAGTTGAGTGTAGTTATCAATTTTATTCAAGAGCCTGATGCTTGAGGGGTAGGATCTGTTCATCAACCTCGTGGTTTTCTGAGGCTCTTGCACCTTCTGCTGATAGCATTAGCATGACCTGCGAGGTGGGGATCTCTGGTGCTGGATGCTGCTTTCCTACGACAACATAGATGTGTTCAACGGTTGGGCTTTACCCGTTATGTATTGGGCCGAATCCGCTATTTTTACACATTTTTCAGATCAAAGGCTTTGATGTTCCCATACTAGACTGTGATGCAGCCAGTCAAAATACCCTCCACTACACATCTGTAGAAGTTCTTGGCATTGCATAAGGAACTGAAGACTTGTAGGGTGGCTAATGTTATTCCGTTATTGAAGAAAGGCTCTAAAATAAATCATAAAATTATTGGGCGGTGAAACTGATATCAGAAATGGGTAAGATATGGGATGGTATTATACGTTCTAGGATATATAAATATCGGTATAACAGCTTATTTAGGAGAATTCTCAAAGAACAGATTCTTAACGAGAAAATAGCTGGGAGTTCCTTTCTTTATTTGCGACACGATGCCACTTAACTTGGACAGAAAACTGTTACCGAAAAATTTCTAACTAGTCACGTGTACTTTTCTAAATACTCACCTGCACTTTCTTGGCCGTTAGAGCATACTGTTTTAAAAGACGTCAGTTACCGAATTGAAAAGAAATGATAGTTGACACCACTTCAGTGATCGGGTACCCTATGGTTAGAGGGTAAGACAGGCGACTCTGGACGCAGGAAGGAAACTCAGGTGGTTATTTGTTTCTCAGGTACCAGGGTCCCGGATGTTTCTGATCGCATCCACGGTATACTGAAGCGGGAAGGAGAACAGCCAGCGGTCACCGTACATATTGGTAGCAACGGCTTGGGAGGAAAAGGAAAAAGGTCCTGAAAACAGATTACAGGAAGTTCGGAAGGAAGTTGAGAAGCAGGACCTCCAAGGTAGTAATCTCGGGACTATTGCCTGTGCCAATTGACTGTGAGTAAAGGAATAGAGCGAGATGGATGATAAATGCGTGGCTGAGGGATTGAAGCTGTGGGCAGGGATTCAGATTTCTGGATCATTGGGACCTCTCTTGGCGCAAGTGTGACCTGTATAAAAAGGACGGGTTGCACTTGAATCCCAGGGGGACCAATATCCTGACGGGCAGGTTTGCTAATATTCCTTGGGAGAGTTTAATTTAGAAATATTGGGGGTGGGAACCGAACTGAAGATATGGAGGAAGAGGCAGCTTGTAGACAGTTCGAGAAGGAGGGTAGGCAAGTGATAGAGAAGGGAGGCTCTCAGACCGATGGTTTGAGTTGTGTCTATTTTAATGCAAGGAGTACTATGCACAAAGTTGATGAGTTTAGAGCATGGACCTGTTCTTGGAATTATGATGTTGTGGCCATTACAGAGACTTGGATGGCTCAGGGACAAGAATGGTTACTTCGAGTACCAGGTTTTAGATGTGTCGGAAAGGATAGGGAAGGAGGCAATTAGGTAGGGGAGTGGCACTGTTGATCAGAGATTGTGTCACGGCTGCAGAAAAGGAGGAAGTCATGGAGGGATTGTCTACGAAGTCCCTGTGGGCGGAGGTTAGGAACCGGGGCCAATAACTCCACTAGATATTTTTATAGACCACCGAAAGGTAACAGGGACATCGAGGAGCAGATAGGGAGACAGAAAGGAGTCATAATAACAGGGTTGTTGTGGTGGGAGATTTTAATTTCCCAAATATTGATTGGCATCTCCCTAGAGTGAGGGGTTTAGATGGTGTGCGGTTTGTTAGATGTGTTCAGGAAGGTTTCCTGACACAACATGTACACAGATCAGTCTACTAGAGGAGAGGATGTAGTTGATCTGGTATTGGAAAATGAACCTGGTCAAGTGTCAGGTCTCTCAGTGGTAGAGTATTTTGGAGATAGTGATCGCAATTCTATCTCATTTACCACAGCATTGGAGAGAGATAGGAATAGACAAGTTAGGGAAACGTTTAATTGGAGTAAGGGGAACTATGTGGCTATCAGGTAGGAACTTGGAAGCATAAATTCAAATCAGATCTTCTCAGGGAAACGTACCAAAGAAATGCGGCAAATGTTCAGTGGATATTTGGTGGGGTTCTGCGTAGACACGTTCCAATTAGACAGGGAAATGATGGTAGAGTACGGGAACCGTGGTGCACAAAAGCTGCTGTAAATCTCGTCAAGAAGAAAAGAAGAGCTAAGGAAAGGTTCAAAAACTAGGTAATGATATAAATCTAGAAGATTATAAAGCTAGCAGGAAGGAGCTTAAGAATGGTATTAGGAGAGCCAGAAGGGGCCATGAGAAGGCCTTAGAAGATAGGATTAAAAAATAAATTCAAGGGATTTTACAAGTATTTGAAGAGCAAGAGGATACGACGTGAGAGAATAGGACGAATCAATTGTGACAATGGAAAAATGTTCATGGAACCGGATGAAATGGCGGAGGTATTTAATGAATACTTTGCTTCAGTATTCACTTTGGGAAAGGATCTCGGTTTGTGGGGTGACCTGCCGTGGACTGAAAAGCTTCCAAATGTAGATATTAAGAAAGAGGATGTGCTGGATCTTTTGGAAAGCATCAAGGTGGATAAGTCACCAGGATCGGACGGGATGTACCCCAGGTTAACGTGGGAAGCGAGGGATCAGATTGCTGAGCCTCTGGCAATGGGCTTGGCATCATCAGTGAGAAAGGGAGAGATTCCAGAGGACTGGCCGCTTGCGGGTGTTGTTCCCTTATTCACGAAAGGGAATAGGGATAGGCCACGGAATTATAGACCAGTGAGTCTCACTTCTGTGGTTGCTGCGTTGATGGAGAAGATCCTGAGAGGCAGGATTCCTGAACATTTAGAGAGACAGAATATGATTCGGACTAGTCAGCATGGCTTTGTCAAAGGCAGGTCGTGCCTTACGACTCTGATTGAATTTTTTTGAGGTTGTGACTAAGCACATTGATGAAGGCAGAGCCACAGATGCAATCTATATGGATTTCAGCAGGATATTTTATCAGGTGCCCCATGCAAGGTTTATTGAGAAAGTAAGGAGGCATGGGATCCAAGAGGACATTACTGTGTGGATCCAGAACTGGCTTGTCCATGGGAGGCAAAGAGTGGTTGTAGACGGACCATATTCTGCATGGAGGCCGGTGACCAGTGGTGTGCCTCAGGGATCAGTTTTGGGATCCCTACTGTTTGTGATTTTTATAAATGAACTGGATGAGGAAGTGGAGGGATGGTTTAGTAAATTTGCTGATGACACAAATGTGGGGTGTGTTGCGAATAGTGCAGAGAGTTGTCAGAGGTTACAACGGGACATTGATAGGATGCAAACCTGTGCTAAGAGGTGGCAGACGGAGTTCAATCCAGATAAGTGTGAGGTGGTTCATTTAGGTGGGTCAAATATGATGGCAGAATGCAGTATTCATGGTAAAACTCTTGGTATTATAGAGGATGAGAGGGATCTTGGGGTCCGAGTCCATAAGACACTCAAAACTACGACGCAGTTTGACTATGTGGTTAAGAAGGCATGCGGAGCATGGGTTTTTATCAATCGTGGGATTGAGTTTAATAGCCGAGACAGCTATATAGGACCTTGGTCAGACCCCACTTGGAGAACTGTGCTCAGTTCTGGTCGCCGCTCTACGGGAAGAACGTGGAAACCATAGAAATGGTGCAGAGGAGATTTACATGGATGTTGCCTGGATTGGGGAGCATGGCTTATGAAAACAGATTGAATTAACTCGGCCTTTTCTTCATGGACAGACGAAGATGAGTTGTGACTTGATAGCGGTGTGCAAGATGATAAGAGGCATTGATCCTGTGCATAGTCAGAGGGTTATTCCATAGCTGAAATAGCTAGCACGAGAGGGCATAGTTTTAAGGTGCTTGGAAATAGGTACAGAGGAGATGACAACCGTATTTTCTTTACACAGAGAGAGGTGTGGAATGGGCTGCCGGCGTAGTGATGGAGGCGTATATGGGACGATAGAGGTGTTTTAGGAGAGTCCTGGATGTCAACATTGGTCATAGAAAAATCGAAGACTATGGGTAAAGCCTAAGTAGTTCAAAAGGGCTGTATTGTGCTGTGTATTTTCTATGTTTCTATGTTTCTTTTCCTCTTGAAATGTACGCCAACATTAATTTGCCTTCACCACTGACTCAACTGGAGGTTAACCTTTCGGGTTTCCTGTACAAGGAATCCTAAGTCCCTTTGCATCTCTGCATTTTGAATTCTATCCCCATCTAGATAATAATCTGCTTGTTTATTTATTTCACCAAATTACATGACCATACACATTCCAACATTGTATTTCATTTGCCACTCCTTTGCCCACTTCTCTAACCTATCGAAGCCTCTTAAGGAGTCTTAACAAACAGGAATATGCGGATTTAGATACCAGACTCTGATTTATAGACAAATTTCTGGAGTGTTTCAGGTCTGATTAGTGTTTAGGGATCGGGATGTGACTGGGTTGGAGGTCGTATTATATTTTAGGTTAAGGATGTGGGGAGGTAGAGGTCAGATTGGCGTTTGGGGACGGCTCTGGGCGAGATGTCTGGTTATGTTTTATGGAGAGTGAAGTGTGGTGCTGGAGGTCAGATTAGATTCGAGATTACGTTGAGAGATGTGGGGTGCCGGAGTTTGTTAGATTTCAGATTAAAGTTTAGGGACAGTGTTGAGGGGATTTAGAGTTCAGTTTCTGATTTAAGGAATGGGACGTTTGGAAGCTGATTTTCATATTAGGATAAGTGGCGGGGATGTAGTAGGTTACAGAGCAGATTAGGATCGGGGGTTGGGATAGGATATTATGAATGGACAGATTTAGGTTTGGTGACAGAAGTTTGGGGATTTAGAAGACAGGTTGGGTATAGGGGCAGGGTTGTGAAGGAGTTAAAGATCAGATTGGGTTTAGTAATAAGCATGTTGGAGAGTTAGATACCAGTATGGGTTTAGGGATAGGAATACATGGAGTGAGAGGTCAGAATGTGGTTTAGGGACAGCTTTGTTGGGGTAGTTATGTGTCACATGAAAGGTTAGACGTCAGGTATGGGAAGTTAGAATTCAGATGATGATTTAGCCAGGGATGCTGTGTGTTAAAGGTCAGATTAGGAATGAGGGACAGTGATGTGTTTGTGTAATAATGGGCAGCGAGTGTGGAGATTGAATGCCAGATTAGAGAATGGGGACTGAAGATATGACTTGGCCAGAAAGGTCGACGACTTACAGTTTTCAATCGATGATGCCTGATCTGCTGAGTTCCTCAAGAATTGTGTGCGTTGCCTATTTTACCACTTGTAATCTTAATCCTTTCCGTTCGATTGCCTCTCATTCTGCGACTGTTGATGACTGGCTAACCTGTCTCTATAACACAGGTCACCTTGTACTGGTAACAACTTCGTAAACCTTTTCTGCACCCTCACTCAATTACACACACACACACACACACACACACACACACACACACACACACACACACACACACACACACACACACACACACACACACACACACACACTCCACTCAGACAATCCCAGACGTCTCTCCCTTACAAGCACTTTCCAATCTCCCTCCATTTTCTCGCGGTCCACAGCACTGCTGCTTCCAATGCCTCTTTCATCAGGACGACCCCGGGAGTAACAGCTTGGAGCCCAGACGGTGGATGAGAAGATCTGGAGACCGGACCGGATACATTGAAGCTGCATCTGGGTTGCGCTCAGGCCGCGACTTTATTAATGAATTGAACCACCGAGGTGATCGGGTATTTCACCGCGCTGATCACCTGCTCTCTGAATTTCGACTGAGTCACCGCGTAAATAAATGTGTTCGTGCACAAGCTGAAATTCCTCATCGAAACGCCGACCCAATGAAATATCCATTCAGAATCATTGAAATTGAAACCAAGAGCTTTGACCTGATAATATATGAAATTTACAACCAGTGTCATCCACAAGAGGATGAAGCTGCCGGAGATGGTGAAGAGTAAAACCACAGACCTCCTCCTGCTCTGCATCTCCGGGTCACTGTGGTTCTCCCCCTTGCTCTGACCCTTCAGCCCCTTACGAACCCGACTGGCCACTAAAATGTGTCTGACTGTCAGGGCGTTGAGCAGCAGGATCCCAGCGAAAGGGAGCAACGGAGTTAAAACCGTATCGAGCCAATCATACCCTACCCACCAGGGGTCAGTTTTAACTTTGTCCCTGAGTCCACAGAACCACGGCACATTGTCGATGATCACTTTGGGTTCCAAGAGGAAGTAACGGGGAATGTTTTTCAGAAAGAACAGTACGCCGGTTGTTGTTAGAACCACAGCTGCAGTTTTCCCGGTGCAATATTTTGTTTTCAGCTTCTGACAGCAAATGGCGACAAACCGATCAAAGGTGAAAGTGACGGTGAACCAGACAGAACAGTGTGTGGCTCAGTACATCGATAACCCTGCACACAGGGGTGATGTTCAAAAAACTGTACTTAAAGTAATTGTTTCTTAGCCGGTACAAAATGCCTTCGAAGACAATAGTCAGTAGATCCGCCGCTGCCATGGCCACCAGGTAGCGAGTGGTGCAGGTAGAGAGGCCGCACTTTCCCCGGGACAGGATCACAATCGCCAGTAAATTCACTGCAGAAAGAGGGAGAGAGAAAGAGAGTCAGGGAGGAAGAAAAGGGAAGAGAACAGACACTCGGCATTACTGAACACAATCACCGGGTTTTTGCTAAAGTTCAGAAGTGCGAGAATGTGTAAACAGCTGCTAATTTAACATCTGACAAGCCTCACACTATCTCTGAACTCTCTTCTTCACTGTGCAAACAAGGCGATCTGTGACTAATCTTCGGTGCTAAAAACCAGCTGCATGAACAACAGCGATCGATGCTAATCCTGATTCCATCACTGATGGGGCCGGTTTCTCTGACTGAGCCGTGACTGAGCAGGCCACGAGGAACTCGGCATCTGGTGGGGCTGAGGAGGGGCAATGCACACAAAGCACTGGATGGTCACGGCAGCTCGAGAACTTTTACGGAATTGAACAAACACTGACTGTGTCGGGCCCTTTTTCAGAACGAAACGATGCCCCAGTTTACGACGGGTCTCAGAGGGAATGCTGGGTCAACTTAGTAAACCGAGGCTGAATGGCTCCGTTAATGGATTAATTCTACAACGCAGAGCAATTCCATAACACACTTCAGGATGTCCGAGGACATTGATTCAGACCCAATTATTGACCAGCAGACAGTGGGATCCGACTATGACAGACTCAGCAGTGAGACATAAAACACAGGGTCAGGTGTTTAGTCTGATCAATATCTCAGAGACAGTCAACTTCACAATGTAAAACCCTCCCGGTCGCCCAGTCGCATCTTCGGTGCGGGGAAAATGTCTTTATCCAGCATGGGGCATAACTCTGGACGAATTCCCAGTAAAACCCTTCCAATCACACCTTCCCGGAGAGTTTCTCTGGGACTACTCTGGACGAATGGTCATACACCATGTGTATGAAAACAATAAACTGGTAACGCACGTCTCCTTAAACATTAGAGTTAGGTTTAAAATTGTTCTACTATATATATATTTACAGCACTAATCAGTAAAAAAATACAAAATTAGGCCAAATTACAAAATAAATAAACAGTTTTATGTTGGACTAATGAGGTAGTCCATTAGTCTCGGACTAATGAGGGAGTTTTCCCCCTTTCACCCTGAACACATGCCCTGTGGTATTTGGCCTTTCATCCTCAAGCTGTCCACTGTGTCTCTGCCCTTGACCTGCTGACACTTCCACATGCTCGATAGATTATCCCAGAGCAAGATTTAGATAGATAGATAGATAGATACTTTATTCATCCTCATGGGGAAATTCAACTTTTTTTTCCAATGTCCCATACACTTGTTGTAGCAAAACTAATTACATACAATACTTAACTCAGTAAAAAATATGATATGCATCTAAATCACTATCTCAAAAAGCATTAATAATAGCTTTTAAAAAGTTCTTAAGTCCTGGCGGTTGAATTGTAAAGCCTCATGGCATTGGGGAGTATTGACCTCTTCATCCTGTCTGAGGAGCATTGCATCGATAGTAACCTGTCGCTGAAACTGCTTCTCTGTCTCTGGATGGTGCTATGTAGAGGATGTTCAGAGTTTTCCATAATTGACCATAGCCTACTCAGCGCCCTTCGCTCAGCTACCGATGTTAAACTCTCCAGTACTTTGCCCACGACGACAAGCAGTTCACAAAATAACTGGCTCACATTTCAATAATAGCAAGAACAATATTCAACGTTCAAAGTGTAATTATTATTAAAGTTTCTATAAAATAAACATCCTTGAGATTTGTCACTCTCCCTCCCCGAGCATAATGCACCGACACCTCGAAATCCGTCTGCACCCATATTCTCTGATGCGCTGATAAATCTGAGCACATCCACAAACCCTCACTGGCCCAAAATCCTTGTGGAACGCAAATCCGTGTACACCCCTAAATCCACAGACATCCCGGCATTCACCTCAGATTATCCCCAATCACGCTGTGACACCCACATGCACATTAGATAGTCCCTGAGCAAAAATCTTTTCAAACATTTTAGAAAATGTCTGCCTCGGTATTAAAAATCCGCACGGAGCCCAAAATTCTTCTGCAAATCTTTATACGCCGAGTCAAGCAAATCTGTGTTAAACCCAAATCCGTGTAGACCCCACGTTCGACAACGCACCCCTGAGACTGTGCCAATCTCCAACCCTTGCGCCCACCACCATATCTGACAACCCACCGCTGAAGCTCTGCGTATCCCCAAATCAATATCCGTCTCCAGGTGTACGCACATCGACAAATAAAGGAGCACCCCAAACCCGCTGACAACCCCACATGCACATCAGATTCTCGCAGAGTAAGAACAATTTCAAACAGTTCACAAATTGAACCATAAAAATTTACGAGCTGAGATCAAAGTTTATAAGTACTATTAATGTGTCTATCAATGAAAGCAATTTGAGATTGGTCACACACCAAATCTGCAGAGACCCCACATCCGTGAGGACCCCGAATTCCGTGCGCACCTCCAAATCCTTATGCACCCCCATATCTATCCACATCCCGAAACTACTGATACACCTATATGCAAATTCGATTATCCCAAACAAGAATTATTCCAACAAAATCTCTGTCTCCACCTTAAAAATAGCAAGAACAAAGTTCGTAAGTGCATCTACTATTAAAGCATCTATAAATGAAGAAACTTTGAGATTCGTCACAACTCCAAAAACGCAGACAGCACAAATCTGTCAGAACACCGATATCCGTGTGGAACCCACCGCAAATCCATCTGTACCACAAATCCGTGTGGATATTATTAGCTTGACATTCCTTATATGTAGGTTCTCACTGATTTTATTGCATTTCTCTACTCCACTGCGGATGTCTGCAAGAACACGAATCTCAATGTAGTATAAGTTGACATGTAAGTACTTTACTAATAAAGTTTGCTTCATATTTGAACAGAAGCGAAACACATACGGGCACTGGCACAGGCTGAGACATGAGCACAGAGACATGGTATCAGGAGCACCACCGTTACCATAGACTCTCCCACAGGCCGAGACAGACAGTGACGCACACAGCGATTCACCCCCACACGCATAAACATTGACACAAATACTGTAGGTATACACAGACACACAAACACATACGAACACCAAGCACAGACAGGCACGCATAGTACAACAAATGAACAAACAGATCTGCACACTGAAACCCACTCATAAACAGGCACAGAAAACAGACAAATGCAGACACAGAAATTAAAAAGAACAAAGAGACAGAATGAGACACGCAACAGCAACAGATACAGAGATACACAACAAACAGACACACGGAATCACACACAGAGACATAGACGCATGCACATGCACACAGACACTGACACAAACACACGAACACACAAAAGACACACACGCACGGTGACATGCAGACACGTGAGATACAACACACACACACACACACACACACACACACACACACACACACACACACACACACACATACACACACACAAGTACACACATACTTTCACACATCAACACAGACGTACAATCACACAATCTCAGACTCCAGCAGTCATATTCAGACCCTTAGATGCGGACACACAAACCGCCACACACACTCACATTCTCCGTTGCCAGAAGCATTTACACCGACAGAAAGTATCACAAACACACGCACACACACCGACATACAACCACACACAGACACCCACACATAGACACTGACGTAGGCACACACACAGAGAAACATAAAAGCACACACACATACAGACACAAAAATAATGACACACACACTCCGACACAGACATAAACTGAGACACACACCGAGACACAAACACGGACACACGCACATACATCTCGACACCGTCACTGACAAAGACCAACAAGGGTACGTACACAGCCAACCAAAGAAACCCAAACAGATACAGCCACGCACATACAGACAGATAGAAACACACACTCACGCTTGCAAACAGCTTGTAAACACACACACTGTCACACGTATAAACCCGTGTGCAGGTAACGAGAGCTGTATAACTAAGCTGTATAACTTAGGCCACGGATTTCTCAATCACCCGTCTGCGGACACTTTCTGGAGATCTCAGATCCGTATGCTCCACGACGCTGGACTAAATGTGTTAATGTGGGAGGGCTCTATGTTGAAAAATAAATGTGCTAGGTTTTCTAAAATTGACTCCTTATACCTTAGGCCACGAACCTATCAATCGCCCTCATATGACCAAAGGTATAAACACACAGTCACACGCCCACGGATGTACACACATCGACAACTAAACTATCTTCTCCGCCTCTCCAGCTCTCCGTCGTGTTCTGTGGCACTTTCGGGTGTTATTATTAATACATACTCACCCCCAGCTGAGACTGCTGAGTTTGCGAGCCGTGCAGTCTGGTCCGGGGTGGGACCTGGTGGGGTTACAGGGTGTTATGATTAAAACATACCCACCCCCCCAGCTGGGACTGCTGAGTGTGCAGGTCCGGGAGTAGGGTTAGGGGTGAGTCGTGGTGAGGTTACAGGGTGTTATGATTAAAACATGCTCACCCCCCAGCTGAGACAGCGGAGTGTGCAGGCCAGGGAGTAGGGTAAGGGGCGGGTCCTGGTGAGGTTACAGGGTGTTATGATTAAAACATGCTCACCCCCCAGCTGAGACAGCGGAGTGTGCAGGCCAGGGAGTAGGGTTAGGGGTGGGTCCTGGTGAGGTTACAGGGTGTTATGATTAAAACATGCTCACCCCCCAAGCTGAGACAGCGGAGTGTGCAGGCCAGGGAGTAGGGTTAGGGGTGGGTCCTGGTGAGGTTACAGGGTGTTATGATTAAAACATGCTCACCCCCAGCTGAGACAGCGGAGTGTGCAGGCCAGGGAGTAGGGTTAGGGGTGAGTCGTGGTGGGGTTACAGGGTGTTATGATTAATACATGCTCACTCCCCAGCTGAGACAGCGGAGTGTGCAGGCCAGGGAGTAGGGTTAGGGGTGGGTCCTGGTGAGGTTACAGGGTGTTATGATTAAAACATGCTCACCCCCCAGCTGAGACAGCGGAGTGTGCAGGCCAGGGAGTAGGGTTAGGGGTGGGTCCTGGTGAGGTTACAGGGTGTTATGATTAAAACATGCTCACCCCCCAGCTGAGACAGCGGAGTGTGCAGGCCAGGGAGTAGGGTTAGGGGTGGGTCCTGGTGAGGTTACAGGGTGTTATGATTAAAACATGCTCACCCCCCAGCTGAGACAGCGGAGTGTGCAGGCCAGGGAGTAGGTTTAGGGGTGTGTCCTGGTGAGGTTACAGGGTGTTATGATTAAAACATGCTCACCCCCCAGCTGAGACAGTGGAGTGTGCAGGCCAGGGAGTAGGGTTAGGGGCGGGTCCTGGTGGGGTTACAGGGTGTTATGATTAAAACATGCTCACCCCCCAGCTGAGACAGCGGAGTGTGCAGGCCAGGGAGTAGGGTTAGGGGTGGGTCCTGGTGAGGTTACAGGGTGTTATGATTAAAACATGCTCACCCCCCAGCTGAGACAGCGGAGTGTGCAGGCCAGGGAGTAGGGTTAGGGGTGGGTCGTGGTGGGGTTACAGGGTGTTATGATTAAAACATGCGCAACCCCAGCTGAGACAGCGGAGTGTGCAGGCCAGAGTGTAGGGTTAAGGGTGGGTCCTGGTGAGGTTATAGGGTGTTATGATTAAAACATGCCCACCCCTCAGCTGAGACAGCGGAGTGTGCAGGCCAGGGAGTAGGGTTAGGGGTGGGTCCTGGTGAGGTTACAGGGTGTTATGATTAAAACATGCCCACCCCCCAGCTGAGACAGCGGAGTGTGCAGGCCAGGGAGTAGGGTTAGGGGTGGGTCCTGGTGAGGTTACAGGGTGTTATGATTAAAACATTTTCAACCCCCCAGCTGAGACAGCGGAGTGTGCAGGCCAGGGAGTAGGGTTAGGGGTGGGTCCTGGTGAGGTTACAGGGTGTTATCATTACAACATGCTCACCCCCCAGCTGAGACAGCGGAGTGTGCAGGCCAGGGAGTAGGGTTAGGGGTGGGTCCGGGTGGGGTTACAGGGTGTTATGATTAAAACATGCTCACCCCCCAGCTGAGACAGCGGAGTGTGCAGGCCAGGGAGTAGGGTTAGGGGTGGGTCCTGGTGAGGTTACAGGGTGTTATGATTAAAACATGCTCACCCCCAGCTGAGACAGCGAAGTGTGCAGGCCAGGGAGTAGGGTTAGGGGTGGGTCCTGGTGAGGTTACAGGGTGTTATGATTAAAACATGCTCACCCCCAGCTGAGACAGCGGAGTGTGCAGGCCAGGGAGTAGGGTTAGGGGTAGGTCCTGGTGAGGTTACAGGGTGTTATGATTAAAACATGCTCACCCCCAGCTGAGACAGCGGAGTGTGCAGGCCAGGGAGTAGGGTTAGGGGTGGGTCCTGGTGAGGTTACAGGGTGTTATGATTAAAACATGCTCACCCCCCAGCTGAGACAGCGGAGTGTGCAGGCCAGGGAGTAGGGTTAGGGGTGGATCCTGGTGAGGTTACACGGTGTTATGATTAAAACATGCTCACCCCCCAGCTGAGACAGCGGAGTGTGCAGGCCAGGGAGTAGGGTTAGGGGTGAGTCGTGGTGGGGTTACAGGGTGTTATGATTAAAACATGCTCACTCCCCAGCTGAGACAGCGGAGTGTGCAGGCCAGGGAGTAGGGTTAGGGGTGGATCCTGGTGAGGTTACACGGTGTTATGATTAAAACATGCTCACCCCCCAGCTGAGACAGCGGAGTGTGCAGGCCAGGGAGTAGGGTTAGGGGTGAGTCGTGGTGGGGTTACAGGGTGTTATGATTAAAACATGCTCACTCCCCAGCTGAGACAGCGGAGTGTGCAGGCCAGGGAGTAGGGTTAGGGGTGGGTCCTGGTGAGGTTACAGGGTGTTATGATTAAAACATGCTCACCCCCCAGCTGAGACAGCGGAGTGTGCAGGCCAGGGAGTAGGGTTAGGGGTGGGTCCTGGTGAGGTTACAGGGTGTTATGATTAAAACATGCTCACCCCCCAGCTGAGACAGCGGAGTGTACAGGCCAGGGAGTAGGGTTAGGGGTGGGTCCTGGTGAGGTTACAGGGTGTTATGATTAAAACATGCTCACCCCCCAGCTGAGACAGCGGAGTGTGCAGGCCAGGGAGTAGGTTTAGGGGTGTGTCCTGGTGAGGTTACAGGGTGTTATGATTAAAACATGCTCACCCCCCAGCTGAGACAGTAGAGTGTGCAGGCCAGGGAGTAGGGTTAGGGGCGGGTCCTGGTGGGGTTACAGGGTGTTATGATTAAAACATGCTCACCCCCCAGCTGAGACAGCGGAGTGTGCAGGCCAGAGTGTAGGGTTAAGGGTGGGTCCTGGTGAGGTTATAGGGTGTTATGATTAAAACATGCCCTCCCCTCAGCTGAGACAGCGGAGTGTGCAGGCCAGGGAGTAGGGTTAGGGGTGGGTCAGGGTGAGGTTACAGGGTGTTATGATTAAAACATGCCCACCCCCCAGCTGAGACAGCGGAGTGTGCAGGCCAGGGAGTAGGGTTAGGGGTGGGTCCTGGTGGGGTTACAGGGTGTTATGATTAAAACATGCTCACCCCCCAGCTGAGACAGCGGAGTGTGCAGGCCAGGGAGTAGGGTTAGGGGTGGGTCCTGGTGAGGTTACAGGGTGTTATGATTAAAACATTTTCAACCCCCCAGCTGAGACAGCGGAGTGTGCAGGCCAGGGAGTAGGGTTAGGGGTGGGTCCTGGTGAGGTTACAGGGTGTTATCATTAAAACATGCTCACCCCCAGCTGAGACAGCGGAGTGTGCAGGCCAGGGAGTAGGGTTAGGGGTGGGTCGTGGTGGGGTTACAGGGTGTTATGATTAAAACATGCTCACCCCCCAGCTGAGACAGCGGAGTGTGCAGGCCAGGGAGTAGGGTTAGGGGTGGGTCCGGGTGGGGTTACAGGGTGTTATGATTAAAACATGCTCACCCCCCAGCTGAGACAGCGGAGTGTGCAGGCCAGGGAGTAGGGTTAGGGGTGGGTCCGGGTGGGGTTACAGGGTGTTATGATTAAAACATGCTCACCCCCCAGCTGAGACAGCGGAGTGTGCAGGCCAGGGAGTAGGGTTAGGGGTGGGTCCTGGTGAGGTTACAGGGTGTTATGATTAAAACATGCTCACCCCCCAGCTGAGACAGCGGAGTGTGCATGCCAGGGAGTAGGGTTAGGGGTGGGTCCTGGTGAGTTTACAGGGTGTTATGATTAAAACATGCTCACCCCCCAGCTGAGTCAGCGGAGTGTGCAGGCCAGGGAGTAGGGTTTGGGGTGGGTCCTGGTGAGTTTACAGGGTGTTATGATTAAAACATGCTCACCCCCCAGCTGAGACAGCGGAGTGTGCAGGCCAGGGAGTAGGATTAGGGGTGGGTCCAGGTGAGGTTACAGAGTGTTATGATTAAAACATGCTCACCCCCCAGCTGAGACAGCGGAGTGTGCAGGCCAGGGAGTAGGTTTAGGGGTGTGTCCTGGTGAGGTTACAGGGTGTTATGATTAAAACATGCTCACCCCCCAGCTGAGACAGTGGAGTGTGCAGGCCAGGGAGTAGGGTTAGGGGCGGGTCCTGGTGAGGTTACAGGGTGTTATGATTAAAACATGCTCACCCCCCAGCTGAGACAGCGGAGTGTGCAGGCCAGGGAGTAGGGTTAGGGGTGGGTCCTGGTGGGGTTACAGGGTGTTATGATTAAAACATGCCCACCCCCCAGCTGAGACAGCGGAGTGTGCAGGCCAGGGAGTAGGGTTAGGGGTGGGTCCTGGTGAGGTTACAGGGTGTTATGATTAAAACATGCTCACCCCCCAGCTGAGACAGCGGAGTGTGCAGGCCAGGGAGTAGGGTTAGGGGTGGGTCCTGGTGGGGTTACAGGGTGTTATGATTAAAACATGCTCACCCCCCAGCTGAGACAGCGGAGTGTGCGGGCCAGGGAGTAGGGTTAGGGGTGGGTCCTGGTGAGGTTACAGGGTGTTATGATTAAAACATTTTCAACCCCCCAGCTGAGACAGCGGAGTGTGCAGGCCAGGGAGTAGGGTTAGGGGTGGGTCCTGGTGAGGTTACAGGGTGTTATGATTAAAACATGCTCACCCCCCAGCTGAGACAGCGGAGTGTGCAGGCCAGGGAGTAGGGTTAGGGGTGGGTCCTGGTGAGGTTACAGGGTGTTATGATTAAAACATGCTCACCCCCCAGCTGAGACAGCGG
Source organism: Hemitrygon akajei (assembly GCF_048418815.1). Classification (NCBI taxonomy): domain Eukaryota; kingdom Metazoa; phylum Chordata; class Chondrichthyes; order Myliobatiformes; family Dasyatidae; genus Hemitrygon; species Hemitrygon akajei. The sequence continues at coordinate 634,463 of NW_027332056.1, forward strand.
AGTGTGCAGGCCAGGGAGTAGGGTTAGGGGTGGGTCCTGGTGAGGTTACAGGGTGTTATGATTAAAACATGCTCACCCCCCAGCTGAGACAGCGGAGTGTGCAGACCAGGGAGTAGGGTTAGGGGTGGGTCCTGGTGAGGTTACAGGGTGTTATGATTAAAACATGCTCACCCCCCCAGCTGAGACAGCGGAGTGTGCAGGCCAGGGAGTAGGGTTAGGGGTGGGTCCTGGTGAGTTTACAGGGTGTTATGATTAAAACATGCTCACCCCCCAGCTGAGACAGCGGAGTGTGCAGGCCAGGGAGTAGGGTTAGGGGTGGGTTCTTGTGAGGTTACAGGGTGTTATGATTAAAACATGCTCACCCCCCAGCTGAGACAGCGGAGTGTGCAGGCCAGGGAGTAGGGTTAGGAGTGGGTCCTGGTGAGGTTACAGGGTGTTATGATTAAAACATGCTCACCCCCCAGCTGAGACAGCAGAGTGTGCAGGCCAGGGAGTAGGGTTAGGGGTGGGTTCTTATGAGGTTACAGGGTGTTATGATTAAAACATGCTCACCCCCCAGCTGATACAGCGGAGTGTGCAGGTCAGGGAGTAGGGTTATGGGTAGGTACTGGTGGGGTTACAGGGTGTTATGATTAAAACATACTCACCCCCCAGCTGAGACAGCGGAGTGTGCAGGCCAGGGAGTAGGGTTAGGGGTGGGTCCTGGTGAGGTTACAGGGTGTTATGATTAAAACATGCTCACCCCCCAGCTGAGACAGCGGAGTGTGCGGGCCAGGGAGTAGGGTTAGGGGCGGGTCCTGGTGAGGTTACAGGGTGTTATGATTAAAACATGCTCACACTCCAGCTGAGACAGCGGAGTGTGCAGGCCAGGGAGTAGGGTTAGGGGTGGGTCCTGGTGAGGTTACAGGGTGTTATGATTAAAACATGCTCACCCCCCAGCTGAGACAGCGGAGTGTGCAGGCCAGGGAGTAGGGTTAGGGGTGGGTCCTGGTGAGGTTACAGGGTGTTATGATTAAAACATGCTCACCCCCCAGCTGAGACAGCGGAGTGTGCAGGCCAGGGAGTAGGGTTAGGGGTGGGTCGTGGTGAGGTTACAGGGTGTTATGATTAAAACATGCTCACCCCCCAGCTGAGACAGCGGAGTGTGCAGGCCAGGGAGTAGGGTTAGGGGTGGGTCCTGGTGAGGTTACAGGGTGTTATGATTAAAACATGCTCACCCCCAGCTGAGACAGCGGAGTGTGCAGGCCAGGGAGTTGGGTTAGGGGTGGGTCCTGGTGGGGTTACAGGGTGTTATGATTAAAACATGCTCACCCCCCAGCTGAGACAGCTGAGTGTGCAGGCCAGGGAGTAGGGTTAGGGGTGGGTCCTTGTGGGGTTACAGGGTGTTATGATTAAAACATGCTCACCCCCCAGCTGAGACAGCGGAGTGTGCAGACCAGGGAGTAGGGTTAGGGGTGGGTCCTGGTGAGGTTACAGGGTGTTATGATTAAAACATGCTCACCCCCCAGCTGAGACAGCGGAGTGTGCAGGCCAGGGAGTAGGGTTAGGGGTGTGTCCTGGTGAGGTTACAGGGTGTTATGATTAAAACATGCTCACCCCCCAGCTGAGACAGCGGACTGTGCAGGCCAGGGAGTAGGGTTAGGGGTGGGTCGTGGTGAGGTTACAGGGTGTTATGATTAAAACATGCCCACCCCCCAGCTGAGACAGCTGAGTGTGCAGGCCAGGGAGTAGGGTTAGGGGTGGGTCGTGGTGAGGTTACAGGGTGTTATGATTAAAACATGCTCAACCCCCAGCTGAGACAGCGGAGTGTGCAGGCCAGGGAGTAGGGTAAGGGGCGGGTCCTGGTGGGGTTACAGGGTGTTATGATTAAAACATGCCCACCCCCAGCTGAGACAACGGAGTGTGCAGGACAGGGAGCAGGGTTAGGGGCGGGTCCTGGTGAGGTTACAGGGTGTTATGATTAAAACATGCTCACCCCCCAGCTGAGACAGCGGAGTGTGCAGGCCAGGGAGTAGGGTTAGGGGTGGGTCCTGGTGAGGTTACAGGGTGTTATGATTAAAACATGCTCACCCCCCAAGCTGAGACAGCGGAGTGTGCAGGCCAGGGAGTAGGGTTAGGGGTGGGTCCTGGTGAGGTTACAGGGTGTTATGATTAAAACATGCTCACCCCCAGCTGAGACAGCGGAGTGTGCAGGCCAGGGAGTAGGGTTAGGGGTGAGTCGTGGTGGGGTTACAGGGTGTTATGATTAAAACATGCTCACTCCCCAGCTGAGACAGCGGAGTGTGCAGGCCAGGGAGTAGGGTTAGGGGTGGGTCCTGGTGAGGTTACAGGGTGTTATGATTAAAACATGCTCACCCCCCAGCTGAGACAGCGGAGTGTGCAGGCCAGGGAGTAGGGTTAGGGGTGGGTCCTGGTGAGGTTACAGGGTGTTATGATTAAAACATGCTCACCCCCCAGCTGAGACAGCGGAGTGTGCAGGCCAGGGAGTAGGGTTAGGGGTGGGTCCTGGTGAGGTTACAGGGTGTTATGATTAAAACATGCTCACCCCCCAGCTGAGACAGCGGAGTGTGCAGGCCAGGGAGTAGGGTTAGGGGTGGGTCCTGGTGAGGTTACAGGGTGTTATGATTAAAGCATGCTCACCCCCCAGCTGAGACAGCGGAGTGTGCAGGCCAGGGAGTAGGTTTAGGGGTGTGTCCTGGTGAGGTTACAGGGTGTTATGATTAAAACATGCTCACCCCCCAGCTGAGACAGTGGAGTGTGCAGGCCAGGGAGTAGGGTTAGGGGCGGGTCCTGGTGGGGTTACAGGGTGTTATGATTAAAACATGCTCACCCCCCAGCTGAGACAGCGGAGTGTGCAGGCCAGAGTGTAGGGTTAAGGGTGGGTCCTGGTGAGGTTATAGGGTGTTATGATTAAAACATGCCCACCCCTCAGCTGAGACAGCGGAGTGTGCAGGCCAGGGAGTAGGGTTAGGGGTGGGTCCTGGTGAGGTTACAGGGTGTTATGATTAAAACATGCCCACCCCCCAGCTGAGACAGCGGAGTGTGCAGGCCAGGGAGTAGGGTTAGGGGTGGGTCCTGGTGAGGTTACAGGGTGTTATGATTAAAACATTTTCAACCCCCCAGCTGAGACAGCGGAGTGTGCAGGCCAGGGAGTAGGGTTAGGGGTGGGTCCTGGTGAGGTTACAGGGTGTTATGATTAAAACATGCCCACCCCCCAGCTGAGACAGCGGAGTGTGCAGGCCAGGGAGTAGGGTTAGGGGTGGGTCCGGGTGGGGTTACAGGGTGTTATGATTAAAACATGCTCACCCCCCAGCTGAGACAGCGGAGTGTGCAGGCCAGGGAGTAGGGTTAGGGGTGGGTCCTGGTGAGGTTACAGGGTGTTATGATTAAAACATGCTCACCCCCAGCTGAGACAGCGGAGTGTGCAGGCCAGGGAGTAGGGTTAGGGGTGGGTCCTGGTGAGGTTACAGGGTGTTATGATTAAAACATGCTCACCCCCCAGCTGAGACAGCGGAGTGTGCGGGCCAGGGAGTAGGGTTAGGGGCGGGTCCTGGTGAGGTTACAGGGTGTTATGATTAAAACATGCTCACCCCCCAGCTGAGACAGCGGAGTGTGCAGGCCAGGGAGTAGGGTTAGGGGTGGGTCCTGGTGAGGTTACAGGGTGTTATGATTAAAACATGCTCACCCCCCAGCTGAGACAGCGGAGTGTGCAGGCCAGGGAGTAGGGTTAGGGGTGGGTCGTGGTGAGGTTACAGGGTGTTATGATTAAAACATGCTCACCCCCCAGCTGAGACAGCGGAGTGTGCAGGCCAGGGAGTAGGGTTAGGGGTGGGTCCTGGTGAGGTTACAGGGTGTTATGATTAAAACATGCTCACCCCCAGCTGAGACAGCGGAGTGTGCAGGCCAGGGAGTTGGGTTAGGGGTGGGTCCTGGTGGGGTTACAGGGTGTTATGATTAAAACATGCTCACCCCCCAGCTGAGACAGCTGAGTGTGCAGGCCAGGGAGTAGGGTTAGGGGTGGGTCCTTGTGGGGTTACAGGGTGTTATGATTAAAACATGCTCACCCCCCAGCTGAGACAGCGGAGTGTGCAGACCAGGGAGTAGGGTTAGGGGTGGGTCCTGGTGAGGTTACAGGGTGTTATGATTAAAACATGCTCACCCCCCAGCTGAGACAGCGGAGTGTGCAGGCCAGGGAGTAGGGTTAGGGGTGTGTCCTGGTGAGGTTACAGGGTGTTATGATTAAAACATGCTCACCCCCCAGCTGAGACAGCGGACTGTGCAGGCCAGGGAGTAGGGTTAGGGGTGGGTCGTGGTGAGGTTACAGGGTGTTATGATTAAAACATGCCCACCCCCCAGCTGAGACAGCTGAGTGTGCAGGCCAGGGAGTAGGGTTAGGGGTGGGTCGTGGTGAGGTTACAGGGTGTTATGATTAAAACATGCTCAACCCCCAGCTGAGACAGCGGAGTGTGCAGGCCAGGGAGTAGGGTAAGGGGCGGGTCCTGGTGGGGTTACAGGGTGTTATGATTAAAACATGCCCACCCCCAGCTGAGACAACGGAGTGTGCAGGACAGGGAGCAGGGTTAGGGGCGGGTCCTGGTGAGGTTACAGGGTGTTATGATTAAAACATGCTCACCCCCCAGCTGAGACAGCGGAGTGTGCAGGCCAGGGAGTAGGGTTAGGGGTGGGTCCTGGTGAGGTTACAGGGTGTTATGATTAAAACATGCTCACCCCCCAAGCTGAGACAGCGGAGTGTGCAGGCCAGGGAGTAGGGTTAGGGGTGGGTCCTGGTGAGGTTACAGGGTGTTATGATTAAAACATGCTCACCCCCAGCTGAGACAGCGGAGTGTGCAGGCCAGGGAGTAGGGTTAGGGGTGAGTCGTGGTGGGGTTACAGGGTGTTATGATTAAAACATGTTCACTCCCCAGCTGAGACAGCGGAGTGTGCAGGCCAGGGAGTAGGGTTAGGGGTGGGTCCTGGTGAGGTTACAGGGTGTTATGATTAAAACATGCTCACCCCCCAGCTGAGACAGCGGAGTGTGCAGGCCAGGGAGTAGGGTTAGGGGTGGGTCCTGGTGAGGTTACAGGGTGTTATGATTAAAACATGCTCACCCCCCAGCTGAGACAGCGGAGTGTGCAGGCCAGGGAGTAGGGTTAGGGGTGGGTCCTGGTGAGGTTACAGGGTGTTATGATTAAAACATGCTCACCCCCCAGCTGAGACAGCGGAGTGTGCAGGCCAGGGAGTAGGGTTAGGGGTGGGTCCTGGTGAGGTTACAGGGTGTTATGATTAAAACATGCTCACCCCCCAGCTGAGACAGCGGAGTGTGCAGGCCAGGGAGTAGGTTTAGGGGTGTGTCCTGGTGAGGTTACAGGGTGTTATGATTAAAACATGCTCACCCCCCAGCTGAGACAGTGGAGTGTGCAGGCCAGGGAGTAGGGTTAGGGGCGGGTCCTGGTGGGGTTACAGGGTGTTATGATTAAAACATGCTCACCCCCCAGCTGAGACAGCGGAGTGTGCAGGCCAGGGAGTAGGGTTAAGGGTGGGTCCTGGTGAGGTTATAGGGTGTTATGATTAAAACATGCCCACCCCCCAGCTGAGACAGCGGAGTGTGCAGGCCAGGGAGTAGGGTTAGGGGTGGGTCCGGGTGGGGTTACAGGGTGTTATGATTAAAACATGCTCACCCCCCAGCTGAGACAGCGGAGTGTGCAGGCCAGGGAGTAGGGTTAGGGGTGGGTCCTGGTGAGGTTACAGGGTGTTATGATTAAAACATGCTCACCCCCAGCTGAGACAGCGGAGTGTGCAGGCCAGGGAGTAGGGTTAGGGGTGGATTCTGGTGAGGTTACAGGGTGTTATGATTAAAACATGCTCACCCCCCAGCTGAGACAGCGGAGTGTGCAGGCCAGGGAGTAGGGTTAGGGGTGGGTCCTGGTGAGGTTACAGGGTGTTATGATTAAAACATGCTCACCCCCAGCTGAGACAGCGGAGTGTGCAGGCCAGGGAGTAGGGTTAGGGGTAGGTCCTGGTGAGGTTACAGGGTGTTATGATTAAAACATGCTCACCCCCAGCTGAGACAGCGGAGTGTGCAGGCCAGGGAGTAGGGTTAGGGGTGGGTCCTGGTGAGGTTACAGGGTGTTATGATTAAAACATGCTCACCCCCCAGCTGAGACAGCGGAGTGTGCAGGCCAGGGAGTAGGGTTAGGGGTGGATCCTGGTGAGGTTACACGGTGTTATGATTAAAACATGCTCACCCCCCAGCTGAGACAGCGGAGTGTGCAGGCCAGGGAGTAGGGTTAGGGGTGAGTCGTGGTGGGGTTACAGGGTGTTATGATTAAAACATGCTCACTCCCCAGCTGAGACAGCGGAGTGTGCAGGCCAGGGAGTAGGGTTAGGGGTGGGTCCTGGTGAGGTTACAGGGTGTTATGATTAAAACATGCTCACCCCCCAGCTGAGACAGCGGAGTGTGCAGGCCAGGGAGTAGGGTTAGGGGTGGGTCCTGGTGAGGTTACAGGGTGTTATGATTAAAACATGCTCACCCCCCAGCTGAGACAGCGGAGTGTGCAGTCCAGGGAGTAGGGTTAGGGGTGGGTCCTGGTGAGGTTACAGGGTGTTATGATTAAAACATGCTCACCCCCCAGCTGAGACAGCGGAGTGTGCAGGCCAGGGAGTAGGTTTAGGGGTGGGTCCTGGTGAGGTTACAGGGTGTTATGATTAAAACATGCTCACCCCCCAGCTGAGACAGTAGAGTGTGCAGGCCAGGGAGTAGGGTTAGGGGCGGGTCCTGGTGGGGTTACAGGGTGTTATGATTAAAACATGCTCACCCCCCAGCTGAGACAGCGGAGTGTGCAGGCCAGAGTGTAGGGTTAAGGGTGGGTCCTGGTGAGGTTATAGGGTGTTATGATTAAAACATGCCCACCCCTCAGCTGAGACAGCGGAGTGTGCAGGCCAGGGAGTAGGGTTAGGGGTGGGTCCTGGTGAGGTTACAGGGTGTTATGATTAAAACATGCCCACCCCCCAGCTGAGACAGCGGAGTGTGCAGGCCAGGGAGTAGGGTTAGGGGTGGGTCCTGGTGAGGTTACAGGGTGTTATCATTAAAACATGCTCACCCCCCAGCTGAGACAGCGGAGTGTGCAGGCCAGGGAGTAGGGTTAGGGGTGGGTCCGGGTGGGGTTACAGGGTGTTATGATTAAAACATGCTCACCCCCCAGCTGAGACAGCGGAGTGTGCAGGCCAGGGAGTAGGGTTAGGGGTGGGTCCTGGTGAGGTTACAGGGTGTTATGATTAAAACATGCTCACCCCCAGCTGAGACAGCGGAGTGTGCAGGCCAGGGAGTAGGGTTAGGGGTGGATCCTGGTGAGGTTACAGGGTGTTATGATTAAAACATGCTCACCCCCCAGCTGAGACAGCGGAGTGTGCAGGCCAGGGAGTAGGGTTAGGGGTGGGTCCTGGTGAGGTTACAGGGTGTTATGATTAAAACATGCTCACCCCCAGCTGAGACAGCGGAGTGTGCAGGCCAGGGAGTAGGGTTAGGGGTAGGTCCTGGTGAGGTTACAGGGTGTTATGATTAAAACATGCTCACCCCCAGCTGAGACAGCGGAGTGTGCAGGCCAGGGAGTAGGGTTAGGGGTGGGTCCTGGTGAGGTTACAGGGTGTTATGATTAAAACATGCTCACCCCCCAGCTGAGACAGCGGAGTGTGCAGGCCAGGGAGTAGGGTTAGAGGTGGATCCTGGTGAGGTTACACGGTGTTATGATTAAAACATGCTCACCCCCCAGCTGAGACAGCTGAGTGTGCAGGCCAGCGAGTAGGGTTAGGGGTGGGTCCTGGTGAGGTTACAGGGTGTTATGATTAAAACATGCTCACCCCCCAGCTGAGACAGCGGAGTGTGCAGGCCAGGGAGTAGGGTTAGGGGTGGGTCCTGGTGAGGTTACAGGGTGTTATGATTAAAACATGCTCACACCCCAGCTGAGACAGCGGAGTGTGCAGGCCAGGGAGTAGGGTTAGGGGTGGGTCCTGGTGAGATTACAGGGTGTTATGATTAAAACATGCTCACCCCCCAGCTGAGACAGCGGAGTGTGCAGGCCAGGGAGTAGGTTTAGGGGTGGGTCCTGGTGAGGTTACAGGGTGTTATGATTAAAACATGCTCACCCCCCAGCTGAGACAGCGGAGAGTGCAGGCCAAGGAGTAGGGTTAGGGGTGGGTCCTGGTGAGTTTACAGGGTGTTATGATTAAAACATGCTCACCCCCCAGCTGAGTCAGCGGAGTGTGCAGGCCAGGGAGTAGGGTTTGGGGTGGGTCCTGGTGAGTTTACAGGGTGTTATGATTAAAACATGCTCACCCCCCAGCTGAGACAGCGGAGTGTGCAGGCCAGGGAGTAGGGTTAGGGGTGGGTCCTGGTGAGGTTACAGGGTGTTATGATTAAAACATGCTCACCCCCCAGCTGAGACAGCGGAGTGTGCAGGCCAGGGAGTAGGGTAGGGGTGGGTCCTGGTGAGGTTACAGGGTGTTATGATTAAAACATGCTCACCCCCCAGCTGAGACAGCGGAGTGTGCAGGCCAGGGAGTAGGGTTAGGGGCGGGTCCTGGTGGGGTTACAGGGTGTTATGATTAAAACATGCTCACCCCCCAGCTGAGACAGCGGAGTGTGCAGGCCAGAGTGTAGGGTTAAGGGTGGGTCCTGGTGAGGTTACAGGGTGTTATGATTAAAACATGCCCACCCCCCAGCTGAGACAGCGGAGTGTGCAGGCCAGGGAGTAGGGTTAGGGGTGGGTCCTGGTTAGGTTACAGGGTGTTATGATTAAAACATTTTCAACCCCCCAGCTGAGACAGCGGAGTGTGCAGGCCAGGGATTAGGGTTAGGGGTGGGTCCTGGTGAGGTTACAGGGTGTTATGATTAAAACATGCTCACCCCCCAGCTGAGACAGCGGAGTGTGCAGGCCAGGGAGTAGGGTTAGGGGTGGGTCCTGGTGAGGTTACAGGGTGTTATGATTAAAACATGCTCACCCCCCAGCTGAGACAGCGGAGTGTGCAGGCCAGGGAGTAGGGTTAGGGGTGGGTCCTGGTGAGGTTACAGGGTGTTATGATTAAAACATGCTCACCCCCCAGCTGAGACAGCGGAGTGTGCAGGCCAGGGAGTAGGGTTAGGGGTGGATCCTGGTGAGGTTACAGGGTGTTATGATTAAAACATGCTCACCCCCCAGCTGAGACAGCGGAGTGTGCAGGCCAGGGAGTAGGGTTAGGGGTGGGTCCTGGTGAGGTTACAGGGTGTATGATTAAAACATGCTCACCCCCCAGCTGAGACAGCGGAGTGTGCAGGCCAGGGAGTAGGGTTAGGGGTGGGTCCTGGTGAGGTTACAGGGTGTTATGATTAAAACATGCTCACCCCCCAGCTGAGACAGCGGAGTGTGCAGGCCAGGGAGTAGGGTTAGGAGTGGGTCCTGGTGAGGTTACAGAGTGTTATGATTAAAACATGCTCACCCCCCAGCTGAGACAGCGGAGTGTGCAGGCCAGGGAGTAGGGTTAGGGGTGGGTTCTTGTGAGGTTACAGGGTGTTATGATTAAAACATTCTCACCCCCCAGCTGAGACAGCTGAGTGTGCAGACCAGGGAGTAGGGTTAGGGGTGGGTCCTAGTGAGGTTACAGGGTGTTATGATTAAAACATTCTCACCCCCCAGCTGAGACAGCTGAGTGTGCAGACCAGGGAGTAGGGTTAGGGGTGGGTCCTGGTGAGGTTACAGGGTGTTATGATTAAAACATGCTCACCCCCCAGCTGAGACAGCGGAGTGTGCAGGCCAGGGAGTAGGGTTAGGGGTGGGTTCTTGTGAGGTTACAGGGTGTTATGATTAAAACATGCTCACCCCCCAGCTGAGACAGCGGAGTGTGCAGGCCAGGGAGTAGGGTTAGGGGTGGGTTCTTGTGAGGTTACAGGGTGTTATGATTAAAACATGCTCACCCCCCAGCTGATACAGCGGAGTGTGCAGGTCAGGGAGTAGGGTTATGGGTAGGTACTGGTGGGGTTACAGGGTGTTATGATTAAAACATACTCACCCCCCAGCTGAGACAGCGGAGTGTGCAAGCCAGGGAGTAGGGTTAGGGGTGGGTCCTGGTGAGGTTACAGGGTGTTATGATTAAAACATGCTCACCCCCCCGCTGAGACAGCGGAGTGTGCAGGCCAGGGAGTAGGGTTAGGGGTGGGTCCTGGTGAGGTTACAGGGTGTTATGATTAAAACATGCTCACCCCCCAGCTGAGACAGCGGAGTGTGCAGGCCAGGGAGTAGGGTTAGGGGTGGGTCCTGGTGAGGTTACAGGGTGTTATGATTAAAACATGCTCACCACCCAGTTGAGACAGCGGAGTGTGCAGGCCAGGGAGTTGGGTTAGGGGTGGGTCCTGGTGAGGTTACAGGGTGTTATGATTAAAACATGCTCACCCCCCAGCTGAGACAGCGGAGTGTGCAGGCCAGGGAGTAGGGTTAGGGGTGGGTCCTGGTGAGGTTACAGGGTGTTATGATTAAAACATGCTCACCCCCCAGTGAGACAGCGGAGTGTGCAGGCCAGGGAGTAGGGTTAGGGGTGGGTCCTGGTGAGGTTACAGGGTGTTATGATTAAAACATGCTCACCCCCCAGCTGAGACAGCGGAGTGTGCAGGCCAGGGAGTAGGGTTAGGGGTGGGTCCTGGTGAGGTTACAGGGTGTTATGATTAAAACATGCTCACCCCCCAGCTGAGACAGCGGAGTGTGCAGGCCAGGGAGTAGGGTTAGGGGTGGGTCCTGGTGAGGTTACAGGGTGTTATGATTAAAACATGCTCACCCCCCAGCTGAGACAGCGGAGTGTGCAGGCCAGGGAGTAGGGTTAGGGGTGGGTCCTGGTGAGGTTACACGGTGTTATGATTAAAACATGCTCACCCCCCAGCTGAGACAGCGGAGTGTGCAGGCCAGGGAGTAGGGTTAGGGGTGTGTCCTGGTGAGGTTACAGGGTGTTATGATTAAAACATGCTCACCCCCCAGCTGAGACAGCGGACTGTGCAGGCCAGGGAGTAGGGTTAGGGGTGGGTCGTGGTGAGGTTACAGGGTGTTATGATTAAAACATGCCCACCCTCCAGCTGAGACAGCTGAGTGTGCAGGCCAGGGAGTAGGGTTAGGGGTGGGTCCTGGTGAGGTTACAGGGTGTTATGATTAAAACATGCTCAACCCCCAGCTGAGACAGCGGAGTGTGCAGGCCAGGGAGTAGGGTTAGGGGTGGGTCCTGGTGGGGTTACAGGATGTTATGATTAAAACATGCTCACCCCCAGCTGAGACAGCGGAGTGTTCAGGCCAGGGAGTAGGGTTAGGGGTGGGTCCTGGTGAGGTTACAGGGTGTTATGATTAAAACATGCTGACCCCCTCCCAGCTGAGACAGCGGAGTGTGCAGGCCAGGGAGTAGGGTTAGGGGTGGGTCCTGGTGAGGTTACAGGGTGTTATGATTAAAACATGCTCACCCCCAGCTGAGACAGCGGAGTGTGCAGGCCAGGGAGTAGGGTTAGGGGTGGGTCCTGGTGAGGTTACAGGGTGTTATGATTAAAACATTCTCACCCCCCAGCTGAGACAGCGGAGTGTGCAGGCCAGGGAGTAGGGTTAGGGGTGGGTCCTGGTGAGGTTACAGGGTGTTATGATTAAAACATGCTCACCCCCCAGCTGAGACAGCGGACTGTGCAGGCCAGGGAGTAGGGTTAGGGGTGGGTCGTGGTGAGGTTACAGGGTGTTATGATTAAAACATGCCCACCCCCCAGCTGAGACAGCTGAGTGTGCAGGCCAGGGAGTAGGGTTAGGGGTGGGTCCTGGTGAGGTTACAGGGTGTTATGATTAAAACATGCTCAACCCCCAGCTGAGACAGCGGAGTGTGCAGGCCAGGGAGTAGGGTTAGGGGTGGGTCCTGGTGGGGTTACAGGGTGTTATGATTAAAACATGCTCACCCCCAGCTGAGACAGCGGAGTGTTCAGGCCAGGGAGTAGGGTTAGGGGTGGGTCCTGGTGAGGTTACAGGGTGTTATGATTAAAACATGCTGACCCCCTCCCAGCTGAGACAGCGGAGTGTGCAGGCCAGGGAGTAGGGTTAGGGGTGGGTCCTGGTGAGGTTACAGGGTGTTATGATTAAAACATGCTCACCCCCCAGCTGAGACTGCTGAGTGTGCAGGCCAGGGAGTCGGGTTAGGGGTGGGTCCTGGTGAGGTTACAGGGTGTTATGATTAAAACATGCTCACCCCCCCAGCTGAGACAGCCGAGTGTGCAGGCCAGGGAGTAGGGTTAGGGGTGGGTCCTGGTGTGGTTACAGGGTGTTATGATTAAAACATGCCCACCCCCAGCTGAGACAGCGGAGTGTGCAGGCCAGGGGGTAGGGTTAGGTGTGGGTCCTGGTGGGGTTGCAGGGTGTTATGATTAAAACATGCTCACCCCCCAGCTGAGACAGCGGAGTGTGCAGGCCAGGGAGTAGGGTTAGGGGTGGGTCCTGGTGAGGATACAGGGTGTTATGATTAAAACATGCTCACCCCACAGCTGAGACAGCGGAGTGTGCAGGCCAGGGAGTAGGGTTAGGGTTGGGTCCTGGTGAGGTTACAGGGTGTTATGATTAAAACATGCACACCCCCCAGCTGAGACAGCGGAGTGTGCAGGCCAGGGAGTAGGGTTAGGGGTGGGTCCTGGTGAGGTTACAGGGTGTTATGATTAAAACATGCTCACCCCCCAGCTGAGACAGCGGAGTGTGCAGGCCAGGGAGTAGGGTTAGGGGTGGGTCCTGGTGAGGTTACAGGGTGTTATGATTAAAACATGCGCAGCCCCCAGCTGAGACAGCGGAGTGTGCAGGCCAGGGAGTAGGGTTAGGGGTGGGTCCTGGTGAGGTTACAGGGTGTTATGATTAAAACATGCTCATTCCCCAGCTGAGACAGCGGAGTGTGCAGGCCAGGGAGTAGGGTTAGGGGTGGGTCCTGGTGAGGTTACAGGGTGTTATGATTAAAACATGCTCACCCACCCAGCTGAGACAGCGGAGTGTGCAGGCCAGGGAGTAGGGTTAGGGGTGGGTCCTGGTGAGGTTACAGGGTGTTATAATTAAAACATGCTCATTCCCCAGCTGAGACAGCGGAGTGTGCAGGCCAGGGAGTAGGGTTAGGGGTGGGTCCTGGTGAGGTTACAGGGTGTTATGATTAATACATGCTCACCCCCCAGCTGAGACAGCGGAGTGTGCAGGCCAGGGAGTAGGGTTAGGGGTGGGTCCTGGTGGGGTTACAGGGTGTTATAATTAAAACATGCTCACCCCCCAGCTGAGACAGCGGAGTGTGCAGGCCAGGGAGTAGGGTTAGGGGTGGGTCCTGGTGAGGTTACAGGGTGTTATAATTAAAACATGCTCATTCCCCAGCTGAGACAGCGGAGTGTGCAGGCCAGGGAGTAGGGTTAGGGGTGGGTCCTGGTGAGGTTACAGGGTGTGATGATTAAAACATGCTCACCCCCCAGCTGAGACAGCGGAGTGTGCAGGCCAGGGAGTAGGTTTAGGGGTGGGTCCTGGTGAGGTTACAGGGTGTTATGATTAAAACATGCTCACCCCCCAGCTGAGACAGCGGAGTGTGCAGGCCAGGGAGTAGGGTTAGGGGCGGGTCCTGGTGAGGTTACAGGGTGTTATGATTAAAACATGCTCACCCCCCCCCCCCAGCTGAGACAGCGGAGTGTGCAGGCCAGGGAGTCGGGTTAGGGGTGGGTCCTGGTGAGGTTACAGGGTGTTATGATTAAAACATGCTCATCCCCCAGCTGAGACAGCGGAGTGTGCAGGCCAGGGAGTAGGGTTAGGGGTGGGTCGTGGTGGGGTTACAGGGTGTTATGATTAAAACATGCTCACCCCCAGCTGAGACAGCGGAGTGTACAGGCCAGGGAGTAAACCCTTGATCAGGACTTGGAAGTAGAAAGAGAATTTAGAGCAAGAAGACGCGGGGAGGTGTGAGGAGTGAGGAAGGCGGACAATGTGTTAGCAGTTAGGTGAAAGCGGGAGTGTGGCGGGGTGAAGTCAGTTTGTGAAAGAGATAAATAGAGAGAGAATAATCTGATAGGAAAGGGTACAAGATCATGGAAAAAAGGGTAAGGGCGAGAGGAAGGGAGTTGATCGGCAGGTAAGGAGATAAGGAGAGAGGGAAACAGGAATGGGGGATGGTGAAGGGGGTGCAGATTGACGGAAAGTTCGAGTGATCAATATTCACGGCATCCGGTTGGATCCCACCCAGACGGGACATAAAGTGTTGCTCCTCCAACCTGAGTGGCCTCATCGCACAGGAGAGGAGGCCATTGACTGACGTGTCGGAATGGGAATGGGAAGTAGGATTGAAATGCGAGTGTTGAGTTCATTTCCAGTATATGGAGATTTTCCCGTGTTTAAGGTCGCATTCAGGTGAGGTGCGATCAGACTTGCTGCAGAATGACAGTGAGAGATAGTTTTATTCCAGAGGATCTTCTATACGATTTCCCCAAATAAAGGTCGAAGGTCACATAGACACAAGCAAGAGGGGGTGAGATGGGTCTGATGGTGTTTTGCTGGAAGAATGCAACTCCCAATTTACAGCCCTTAATACCATCACATTATCCATTCTTTGCCGTTTCACAATTAATTCACTAAATTAATCGCGATCTGTCACCGTGGGGATTGCACGTGTCTGACGTAATCAGTTTGGAAATAGTTTGAATATCCTTATTTCTGAATCTGTTGAAACCTCTCCCTGTGGATTCGCTAAATGGTATTAAAAACCCCAGGCTTCTGCTGCTTTAACATTTCATTCCGACAGATCGCCGGTAGCACGGGGGACGAATCACTGGGCAGAGAAAATGTTTTCAATGTGGGATACTTACAAGAGTGTGCGGAAAATATTGTACGTGTTCATTGCTGTCTTTGGAGTTCCTGGTGAGTGTGCACACTTCATGTCTGGTATTTCTATGTATTTCTATGCCGAGGTTAGAACTCAATGTATTTAAGTAAACTATTTAAGAACTTTTTAAAAGCTATTATTAATGCTTTTTGAGAGAGTGATTTAGATGCATATCATATTTTTACTGAGTTAAGTATTGGATGTAATTAGTTTTGCTACAATAAGTATATGGGACATTGGAAAAAATGTTGAATTTCCCCATGGGGATGAATAAAGTATCTATCTATCTATCTATCTATCTATCTATCTATCTATCTATCTATCTATCTATCTATCTATCTATCTATCTATCTATCTATCTATCTATCTATCTATCTATCTAACCTTTTTCCGATCAGTATACAAGCTTCCAACTTGATGACTATTGCACATATATCCGTCAGAAATATCAATCCTGTCAATTCGACATCTGATTTTTCATATTTAATGACCAATAAAACAAAACTTCTGTCACAACCTCCGCCGGCAGGGATCGACCCGGACGTTTCTCGTCCCTTTAATGACGCCTTTTCCAGGGTAGTCCCAGTGAAACTCTCCGGGAAGGTGTGATTGGAAGGGTTTTACTGGGAATTCGTCCAGAGTTATGCCCCATGCTGGAGAAAGGCATTTTCCCCGCACCGATGATGCGACTGGGCGACCGGGAGGGTTTTACATGCTGAAGTTCACTGTCTCTGAGATATTGATCAGACTGAACACCTGGTCCTGTGTTTTATGTCTCCCTGCCGAGTCTGTCATAGTCGGATCCCGCTGTCTGCTGGTCAATAATTGGGTCTTATCAGCTGAATCAGTGTCCTCGGACATACTGAAGTGTGTTATGGAATTGCTCTGCGTTGTAGAATTAATCCATTAACGGAGCCACTCAGCCTCTGTTTACTAAGTTGACCCGGCATTCCCTCTGAGACTCGTCGTAAATTGGAGCATCGTTTCGTCCTAAAGAAGGGCCCGACACGGTCAGTGTTTGTTCAATTTCATAAAAGCTCTCGAGCTGCCCTGACCATCCAGTGCTTTGTGTGCGTTGCCCCTCCTCAGCCCCACCAGATGCCGAGTTTCTCGCGGCCTGCTCAGTCACGGCTCAGTCAGAGAAACCGGCCCCCATCAGCGATGGAATCAGGGTTAGCATCGATCGCTGTTGTTCATGCAGCTGGTTTTTAGCACCGAAGATTAGTCACAGATCGCCTTGTTTGCACAGTGAAGAAAAAGGTTCAGAGATAGTGAGACGTGTGTCAGATGATAGATTACACATTATCGCAGCCCTGAACTTTAGCCGAAACCCGGTGATTGTGTTCAGTAATGCCCAGTGTCTGTTCTCTTCCCTCTTCTCCCTCCTTGTCTCTCTCTCTCTCTCTCCCTCTCACTCCAGTGAATTTCGTGGCGATTGTGATCCTGTCCCGGGGAAAGTGCGGCCTCTCTACCTGCACCACTCGCTACCTGGTGGCCATGGCAGCGGCCGATCTACTGACTATTGTCTTCGAGATCATTCTGTACCGGATAAAAAACAATTACTTTAAGTACAGTTTTTTGAGCATCACCCCTGTGTGCAGTGTTACCGAGGTGCTGAGGATGACAGCCACACACTGTTCTGTCTGGTTCACCGTCACTTTCACCTTTGACCGGTTTGTTGCCGTTTGCTGCCAGAAGCTGAAAACAAAATATTGCACCGGGAAAAATGCGGCTGTGGTTCTAACAGCAACCGGTGTACTGTTCTGTCTGAAAAACACTCCCCGTTACTTCCTCTGGGAACCCAAAGTGATCATCGACGATGTACCGTGGGTCTGTGGACTCAGGGACAAAGTTAAAACTGACCACGGGTGGATAGCACAGGCTTGGGTGGAGACTGTTTTAACTCCGTTGCTCCCTTTTGCTGTGATACTCTTCCTCAATGCTCTGACAGTCAGGCACATTTTAGTGGCCAGTCGAGTTCGTAAGGGGTTGAAGGGTCAGAGCAATGGGGAGAACCGCAGTGACCCGGAGATGGAGAGCAGGAGGAGGTCTGTGGTTTTACTCTTCACCATTTCCGGCAGCTTCATCCTCCTGTGGATGACACTGGTTGTAAATTTCATATATTATCAGGTCAAGGCAATTGGTTTCAATTTCAATGATTCCGAATGGATATTTCATGCGGTCGGCGTTTTGATGAGGAATTTCAGCTTGTGCACGAACACATTTATTTACGCGGTGACTCAGTCGAAATTCAGGGAGCAGGTGATCAGCGCGGTGAAATACCCGATCACCTCGGTGGTTCAATTCATTAATAAAGTCGCGGCCTGAGCGCAACCTAGATGCAGCTTCAATGTATCCGGGCGGGGCTCCAGATCTTCTCATTAACCGTCTCGTCACAAAGCTGTTATTCCCGGGCGGCCGTCCTGTTGAAAGGGGCATTGGAAGCAGCAGTGCTGTGGACCGCGAGAAAATGGAGAGAGATTGGAAAGTGCTTGCAGGAGAGAGACGTCTGGGATTGGCCGAGTGGAGTGCTTGGGTGGGGGGGGGGGGGGTGTGGGTAAATACAGACTGGGAGATCGTGAATGAGTGTGGTGTGTGTGTGTGTGTGTGTGTGTGTGTGTGTGTGTGTGTGTGTGTGTGTGTGTGTGTGTGTGTGTGTGTGTGTGTGTGTGTGTGTGTGTGTGTGTGTGTGTGAATGATTATGGTGTGTGTGTGTGTGTGTGTGTGTGTGTGTGTGTGTGTACTTGAGAGAGAGTGCAGAAAAGGGGTACGAAGTTGCTGCCAGTACAAGGTGACCTGTGTTAAAGAGACAGGTTGGCCAGGCATGACACTTGAGAGGCAACCGCACGGCAAGTATTAAGATTACAAGTGGTCAGATAGGCAACGCACAAAATTCTTATGGAACTGAGCAGGTCAGGTATCATCTGTTGAAAATTGCAAAACGTTGACATTTCTGGCCAAGACGTACCTTCAGTCCCCATGCTCCAATCTGACGTTCAATCTCCACACTCCCCCCGCCATTATAAACACAAACACATCAGTGTCCCTAATTCCTAATCAGAATCCTTTATTATCGCCGAGTATGAAGACAAATACAAGGAATTTGATGCCGGTTTCCTTGAGCTCTCACTGTACAGAATTAAAAACAAACAAAACAATAGTGCAAATAATCATAAACTCTATGCAATGAGGTCCTTCTAGTTGAATGTACGGGTGGACTTGATTTATAATAAACTAAAATTCAAGTCTTGATAACACTGATGGCATACGGAAAGAACCTGTTCTTGTACCTATTTGTCCTGGCATACAGTGATCTAAAGCGCCTACCAGAAGGAAGGAGTTGGAACAGGTGATGTCCAGCGTGTGATGGGTCTACAATAATGCTGCTTGCTCGCTTCCTGACTCTAGATGCATATAAGTCCTGGATCGAGGGCAGCTTCACACCAATAATCCTTTCCGCAGCCCTGACGGTTCTTTGAAGTCTACTCTTGTCTTGTTTGGTAGCTGATCCAAACCAGACAGTGATGGACGAACAGAGAACAGGCTGGATTATTCCTGAATAGAATTGAATCAGCAGCTCCCGAGGCAGGTTGTACTTCCTGTGTTGACGTAGAAAATTCAACCTCTGCTGAGTGTTTTTGATAAGAGTGTCCGCGTTGGGTGTCCACTTCAGGTCCTGGGAGATTGTAACACCCAGAAATCTGAAGGTCTCCACAGCAGACACAATACTGTTGCGTATAGTGAGTGGGGAGAGTATTGGGGGCCTCCTCCTAAAGTCCACAGTCTTGAGCGTATTTAGCTCCAGATTGTTCTGACCACTCCAGAGGACCAGCCGTTCCACCTCCCGTCTGTATGCAGACTCATCACCGTCTCGGATAAGGCCAATGACAGTTATGTCGTCTGCAAACTTCAGGAGTTTAACAGATGGATCCTGTGAGGTGCAGTCATTAGTTTAAAGGGAGAAGAGCAGTGGGGAGAGCACACATCCCTGGGGGGATCCGGTACTGATTGTCCGGGTGCTAGAGATGATGCTCCCCAGGCTCACTTGCTGCACTCTGTTAGTCAGGAAGCTTGTGATCCACTGACAGATGGCGGGGGAGACAGTAAGCTGGGTGAGTTTGGAGTGGAGGATTTCTGGGACGATGGTGTTAAACGCCGAGCTGAAGTAAACAAACAGGACCCTCACAGAAGTTCCTGGGTTGTCGAGGTGTTGTAGAATGTAATAAAGTCCCATGTTGACCGCATCATCCACTGACCTATTTGCCCGATAAGCAAACTGCAGGGGGTCCAGCAGGGGGCCCATGATGTCCTTCAGGTGAGCCGACACTCGTCTCTCAAAGGACTTCATGACCAGAGATGTCAAAGCAACAGGCCTGTAGTCATTTAGTCCCTTGATAGTGGGACCACTATCTGACCACTAAAACATCGCGACCCTGCCTTAATCATCATCTGAAATCTAAGTTCCTATATCTGACGTCTAACGCTTCATGTGACCTCGAACTACCTGAGATCGCTGTCCCTAAACCACATTGTCAGCTTTTACTCCACACATTCCTGTCCCTAAACCCAAAATGATATCTACCTCACCCACATGCTTGTCATTAAACCCAATCCGACACTTAAATCCTTCACAAACCTGCTGTATGCCTAACCTGACTTCTAACACCCCAAAACTCGTCACCTGACATGAATCTGTCCTCCCATTAATTCCATCCCAATCCCTGATCCTAATCTGCACTGTAACCTCCTACATCTCCGCCCCTTACCCTAATATGAAAACTAACTTCCAAACATCCCATTCCTTAAATCATAAACTGAACTCTAAATCCCCTCAACACTGTCCCTAAACCTCAATCTGAACTCTAAAAACCTCTGGCACCCCACATCTCTCAGCCTAAACCCTGAATCTAATCTGACCTCCAGCACCACACTTCCCTCTCCATAAAACCTTACCAGACATCCAGACCACCACCACCATTTCCCCAAACGCCAATCTGACCGCTACTTCCCCACATCCCTGACGTTAAACATAAGTGGCCTATAACCCAGCCACGTCCCCGTCCCTAAACGCTAATCAGCCCTGAAGCACTTCACATGTTTGACTATAAATCATCATCTGGAATCTAAATCCGCAGATTCCTGTCCCTTAAGGCCCCCTAAGTCTCAGGGCCTAAGAGACCTCGATAGTTTAGGGGAATGGGCAAAGAAGAGGCAAATGAAATACAATGTTGGAAACTGTATGTCCATGCACTTTGGTGGAAGAAATAAACGGGCAGACTATTATTTAGATGGTGAGAGAATTCAAAATGCAGACGTTCAAAGGGACTTGGGAGTCCTTGTTCAAAATGCTCTAAACGTTATCCTCCAGGTTGAGTCGGTGGTGAAGAAGGCAAATGCAATGTCAGCGTTTATTTCTGGAGGTGTAGAATATTAATACAGGGATGCGATGTTGATGCTCTACAAGGCTCTGCTCAGACCACACAGAGTATTGCATGCAGTTTCGGAATCCTTCACTTCTCATTTTTAGGATCTTTTTATTGGTACTGTTACGTACCCGTGACACGTGACAGTGGTACCCTTGTCACGTGACTGGGGTTGAAGTTATACTGGACATGAGGTAATGGTGGAGTGATGTCATTTTCCCGCCAGTAGAGGTCATGTGACAGGTTTTTTCTACAGGGTATAAAAGGAAGACCCACCCTGTCAGCTGGGGCAGTTCGTGGCAGGATTTGCCAAGATGACTTCATGTTACTGTGTGATTTAATGTGATGACGCAGTTTAGTTAAAAATGAAGTTTTATATAATGCCTAAAGTTTAAAAGGTCAGAGCCAGCGGTTTCTTTGCTAATGGAGAGTGAAGAGAAGAATCGATTTTCAATGGATTGACTTCGACCTTGTGTGATCCTCATTCGGAAGGATTTCGTTTACTATTCTCACGATAGTCTCCGCTGGAAAAAGCGGGAGATTGAGAATATTGTGGAAGGAAGGTCAGTCACTTTAAGTTGTTATATTTAATAAAATTTGACGTGGGAGTTCGACGCTGGGAATCGAAGGACATCGACGTGGAAGAGAATTTACATCGCTTTAAAAAGTCTCTCCTTTTAAAAGTACCGTGAGCTTTTGAACTGTCGGCATATCGTTTTAAAATGCTGTTTTCTTTCGGCATATCGCTTTAAAAGAACTGAGTTCCTTTCAATACCGCTTTAAAGACTGTTTGGGACTGCAAAGCTATGAAGGACTGTTTGAGCAGCTGAGCTCGGATCATTGTTTGGGTTTGTTTACATTCGAAGGGGGTTTGTTATCAGTGTTTAATAAACGTGTTATTTGTTATAAAACCCTTCGTCTAACTCATCTATAATTATTGTTGCCTGAATACGTAACAGTACATAATCTTCTACTGCTATAAAATGATACAAGATTTCAACAAATTAATATGTATACAATTAATAAAGCTGAAGAAAGCAAGCTGATTGTAATATATGAATTTGAAAAAAAATTATATATGAAGAAAAGTAGGAAAAAAAAGAACCCCCGTCTAACTAAGAAAAAAAACACTGACGACAAAAAAAAGGGAAACAAAAACGATTAGGAATCAACCCCCTCGGAGCAATACGTCTTACCATCATCTATATAAATAAAGAAAAAGAGTCATCAACCGCTAATTCATGTTTATATAGAATAAGATTGGAAGGAAACCTTATAAAATAATTCAAATTAAATGATCATATTTGGCAAAAGAGCCCCATCTTCTCTCAAAATCGAACCGGGGATCAAAAGTTCTACTTCTAATTTTTATTCCAAACTGGGACATAACAAATCTTGAGAAAAACTTTCGATTGATGTAGAGACCGGAATCCTTATTTTAGAAATGATATACTGATATCGGAGAGGGTTTAGAGAATATTCACGAGAATGATTCCAGGAATGAACGGGATACCGTATGAGGAACGTCTGGCAGCCCTTGAGCTGTCTTTCCTGCAGTTCAGGAGAATGAAGGGGGATCTCAAAGAAACATTCCAAGTGTTAAAAGGCCAGAATAGATTAGATATGGCAAAGTTATTTCCCATGGTAGGGGATTCTAGGACAAGAGGACACGACTTCAGGATTGAAAGACGACCTTTAAGAACGGACATAGGGAGAAATTACTTTAGTCGGAGGGTGGTAAATCTGTGGAATGTGTTGCCACGTGCACCTGTGGAGGCCAAGCAAAAGCTTACCTGACCTCTGACTCTCCACATCCCTCACCTTAAATATAATCTGACCTCATCCCTGTCCCTAAACGCGAATCAGATCTGAAACGCCCCACATGTCTGACCGTAAATCATAAACTGAAATCGAAATTCGCAGATTCCTGTCACTAAATCCTAAACTGAACTAACACTGATGTATGGGCCAGGACAACTTGGTGGGGTTGCGTAATACTGCATCTCGAGTGAAGAGATCAAGAAACTCAAGGGATGATTTTCCCACTGCCCCCATAATCACAACCGAATCAAACAGCGACATGCTCTTCGTTTTCCCAGTCAGTGAAAAGGCCAAGATACCAAGAAGGCGAGAGGGATCCGATTAGTTAAACTGGAACCACAGAAAACAAGTTGCTCTAAACTCTCAGTGACAGGGTGGAGTGACTCTGAATCTCCAGTAAACCCTGTTAATATACACCGGACGACCCACCACACCCAGATGCAAAATACAGATTACCGTAAACTTAAAGTAGGGAGGTTCCGTCTTACTTCGAGATGAAGCCTCAGACCGAAATTGTTAAAGTAGAATCAAATAACGAGATCTGAAATACCTTAAACTCGGGATGTCATGGTTTCCATTATCTTTGCCCGTGGGAGTGTCACAAGCCTGGCCTGAGCAACCCTGCTGGGTCGCCCTGGTGAGGGCATCGAGTGATTAAAGTCCTGAATTACCCCCAACGAAAACAGTTTACATTACTGATGACGCGTTCCATTACACACCTGGTTAATTAAGCCGTGTTTTTTGGACTAGGTTAATGAAAGGCGTGGGGCAGATAAAAGTTGTTCTGCCAGAGCCGCACATTCCGGTTTACCCTAAACTCCACAAGTCTGTCTCCCCAGCCCAACATGTACATCGCCAGCCTTACCGTTAACCATAATCCTACAACACAAATATCCCGGACTGCACCCCGACTAACTCTGGCCACAGCCCCACGAACAAGCTCACTTAACACCAGCTCTCATCCACCCCGCTCTCCCCCCATGTGGAGACCTGCATCTCCATCTCCCGACCCTACGCTAAACTAACACCTACTCCCCTCCTACACACCCGTGTAAACCCTAACCCACACCTCGACACTCATTCCCTGCAATCCAACATCATCCCCCACTTCAATCACGCAGTAATCCTATCACCTTAGCATATTCATAACAATAAGCCTGAAATTTGTGTAAGGGGGAGGAAAATCTCATTAAGGCATGGTTAACTGAGTTAACGAAGGCGCGGGCCAGAGTAAAGTGGCAGGGTTGAGTGACACTGAATCCCCAGAGACGAAATCAAGAAGCACAAGAGCGATGATTTTCCCTCCGCCCGCATAAGCACAAGATAACTATCACATTGTGGTGAGGAGGTGGGAACAGACAAATGGTTTATGCTTTACTCGACACATGGAACATAGAAGAGTACAGAACAGGAACCGTCCATTCGGCCCACCGTGTTGTGCCGAGCCAGATCCAAAGCAAATCAAAAACACCCGAATACTAATCCGTCCTACCTACACCATGTTCATATCCCTCAACTTCCTGACATCCATGTGCCTATCCCACACGACTCTTCAGAACCTCTCATGTATTTCCTTTTACCACCATACCAGGCATCCACGAGTCTCTGAATAAAATTATAGACTTGCACACAGAAGACAGAGTGTAGTGATTGAAGGGACTTATTGGAGCCGGAAGCCTGCAATTAGCGGTGTTCCACAGGGTTCTGTGCTGGGAGCTCTGCTGTCTGTGATGTATATAAATGACCTGGATGAAGATGGAAATGGCTGTGTTGGTAAATTTGCCGATAATTACAAGATCTGTGGAGCTTTGGATCTTGTAGAAAACTGGCAAAGAATGCAGCACAATATAGATCAGTTGCAGATAATGGTTGAGAAATGGCAGGTGGGGGTTAACTACGATAAATGCAAGGAGATGGTACATTGTAAAGGCAAGATCCTCAACAGTGTTGCTATGCAGAGAGATCTTGGATCCAAAGCAATATCTCGTTGAAAGTGGTGTTTTAGAAGGCTTATGGAATTCGTGTTTTTATGAGACGAGAAATTGAGTTCAAAAGTCAGGAGATTATGCTGCACGTCTACAAAACTCTGGTTATGCCACATCTGGAGTATTGGATACAGTTTTGATCACCCCACTATAGATAGATAGATAGATAGATAGATAGATAGATAGATAGATAGATAGATAGATAGATAGATAGATAGATAGATAGATAGATAGATAGATAGATACTTTATTCATCCCCATGGGGAAATTCAACATTTTTTCCAATGTCCCATACACTTGTTGTAGCAAAAACTCATTACATACAATACTTAACTCAGTAATAATATGATATGCATCTAAATCACTAACTCAAAAAGCATTAATAATAGCTTAAAAAAAAAGTTCTTAAGTCCTGGCAGTTGAATTGTAAAGCCTAATGGCATTGGGGAGTATTGACCTCTTCATCCTGTCTGAGGAGCATTGCATCGATAGTAACCTGTCGCTGAAACTGCTTCTCTGTCTCTGGATGGTGCTGCCCGGTTCAGAGAACATGTGCTACCACCAGAGTCCGGCTAAACTTGATTTGATTCTTCTGGAGCGTTGGACGCTGAGGAGAGATTCGATGGAGGTTTATATGATTATGAGAGGCAAAGATAGAGTCGACCAAATGTATCCATTTCCCAGGGTTGAAATGACTAACTCCAGGGGACATGCATTGCAGGTGAGTGGGGATACGTTCATCGATAATGTGAAGGGTGAGCGCGTATTTGGAGATGCGCACAGATTCGGGAATGTCAGAAGATCCAGGGCTCTGATGAGTATGAAAATTGTACAATTTATGCATACATTGATTATAAATAATCTTTAAACTTTGAACTTTTCTCTTGGCATGTGCTTGACGATGGAGGAGGCCATTTTGGAAGACTGTACTTGCAGCCCTCCATTTTGAGATCACTTTGAACTGAATCTTGCTCTGGTATAATCTGATGTGGATTTGGGTGTCACCCGATAAGGATGTGTGCTCCCTTGCGGATGCTGATAGATTCTGATTGTGGGCGGATATGGGGTGCGCATGGATATATAGGTGTCGGCCTGTTTGGGGGGTGTCGGAGGATGAGAGGATTAGAACAGTAATGAAGCCGCTCCAACTCTCTTGGTTGTTGGCTGAAACCAGTTTCAGTGTGGGTCCTGGCGGTGGTCACAACTTCCATTATCGTGTCAGTCGCTTCCACTCGGTTCACCAGTGAGCTATGCAAGTCCCTGGTGGAGACAGAGGAATACCAGCGCACACGGATGTTGGAGTGTTCTTCATTGCCGTTTCTGTGACTGTTCTGTTTGGCCAGCCCGGGTTGTTAGCCCTGAGCGAAACTCTCAAAAAATATTTAGTTGGAAAGCTATTGGAAGTTATTCTAAGGAACCGGATATATACGTACTTAGAGAGCCAGTGACTGATTAGGGACAGTCAATATAGCTTTGTGCGTGATGCGTCCATGTCTAATCAATCTTACAGAGTCTTCAGAGGTGCTTACTAAGAAATCTGATGGAAGAAAGTCAGTGGATGTGGTCTACAGGTAATTTAGCTAGGCCACTGCCGAGGTCCCGCTTCGGACTTGGTTCAGAAGGTTGAGTCGCTGGACATTCGGAATGAGGTAGTGAATTGGAGGAAGAAGAGTGTGGAAACAGTCGGTTGCCTCTCTGACTGGAAGCCTTTGACTAGTGGAGTGGCGCAGGGATGTTGTTGTTTGTCATCCATATCAGCAATCTGAATGTTAATATGATGAACCGGATCAAATCTGTGGATGTCATCCAGATTGTGTTGTATTGTAGACAATCAGAAAAGCTATCAAAGTTTGCCGGGGGATTTGGACCTGATGGAAAAATGGGCTGAAACATTGCGGATGATTTTTAATGCAGACCAGTGTGAGATGTTACACTTGGCGTGGACAAATCAGGTGATCAGTCGAGCAACGGGGAATGCGGTAGAAGAGAGGGATCTAGGAATACAGATTCATAATGACTTGAATGTCGCTTCACAGGTAGATAGGTTCGTACAGAGAGCTTTTGGCACATCGGCATTCAGAAATGAAAGTATTGCGTACAGAAGATGGTATGGTATGTTGAAACTGTATAAGATGCTGGCGAGGCCGCATTCGTGTAGCTTTTGTTACAAACCTACAGGGAAAATATGAATCTGATTGAAAGAGTGCAGAGAGAATTTACCGGAATGTTGCTGGGAATTGAGCAACTGAGTTGTAGGGAAAGGTTGAATAGGTTAGGAAGTTATTCCCTGGAGTTTAGGAAAATGATGGGAGATTTCAGACAGATGTGCAGTCATTTTAAACTTGTTTGGATGTGTTACACGCACAACCTCTCAAATTGTGTTGTGGTGCCATAAGGTTTCGAATTTACTGGCTGAAATGGGACAATGACGCTTCCGGATGCGGTGGTTCAAGTTCATGTGAACATACTGGATTGATTTGAGGGGCAAAGAAATGACCATCCTGTTAAATGTGTGTAAACATCACAGGGAGAGAGGGTTTAGTATTGGGTGGATATGTTCTTCTCTCGCTCGGGATATGTGTTTGCTGGATGATGCAATAAGTTCCACTGTGGCTTTCCTGCTAACACCATCCTGTTATTTGTTTCAATGACTTTAGTTGACATAATAAATTCCAAGGATTCTGTTATGACTGGGAGTCTTTTGGGTGATCAGTATTTTAAAGAAAATTATTATGATAGGACAGAACATTTTTACAGGTGTTTCTAAAAATAATTTTACTGGGAACATTGGTGTGGCTGTTTTTGTGCCTGAATTGCAGAGAACGATAAAGAAACGACGTACTAGCCATTTTCCAGTTTGTACATCAGAATTAGTTGCCGTCATTTTAGGCTTAAAGTGGGTGGGTGAAACTTGTCCTTGCAAAGTTGTAATTTGATCAGATTCCTTTTCGGTGTTGATGAGTCTTTAAGATGGTCATTCTAGCAGTCGGTAGGGTTTACTGTTGGAAGCTCAGCCAACATAATCGCATATGCGATGTGCTGGATTAACAGATCGGTTTCCTTTGGGTCCCTGCACAGAGACATGTTGCCAGCAATCAATGGGCTGATTGTTCTGCTACAAAAGCTGTGTTTGTCTGTACGCAGATGTGGGGGTGCACGCAGATTAGGGAGCAGCATTGGATTTGCGGGTTTCCCTCCGATTTGGTGGTGAAGGCTGATTTACGGGTGCATACAGATTTGAGGGTGTGCACGGATTTGAGGATGCACATGGATTTGAGGGCGGGCACGGATTTGAGGGTGGGCACGGATTTGAGGGCGGGCACGGATTTGAGGGTGTGCACGAATTTGAGGGTGGGCACGGATTTGAGGGTGGGCACGGATTTGACGGTTGGCATGGATTTGAGGGTGGGCACGGATTAGAGGCTGTGCACGGATTTGAGGGTGGGCATAGATTTTGAGGTGTCGGCAGATGTGGACGTTCTAAATGAACTCCCTAATGCGTTGGAAGTCAACTGCAGCAATGGTAGTATCACTGATGTCGAATTTTCCATCTGTAATTTTAAGAAATCTTTTCTTAATGCAGGTCAAATGTCGGCAGGAAAGAATGATGTGTGTTGCTGTATGATCAGTCACCTGCCCTGACAACACTCTTGTGATAATATTTCAATGTATGTTTTAATCGTATTTGGAAGTTAGGGCATCTTCCTTTCTGATGGAATCTGAAACCTGGGAGCTCCCCGTCTGATTCTTCTGGTCAGAGGCTAAATCGTTCATAAATCATTGATGTAAACTCATGGAATTTATGGTGATAGAGCGTTTGGATTATATTCTGGAAGAGAGGTGATTCAGCTTTGTATCAGAGTGCATTTCGGAAGTGTAGAAAACATCCGATTCAGTTTTATGTTTGGAAGATGAGAATAGGAAAGTACTGTTAAATAAAGATGTTGTAATAACAGTATGTTTTGATATTGAAAAGGCAGATGATATGTTCTGGAATGAAGGACTTTTGATTAAATTATGGAAATTAGGAGTGAAGGCGAGATTGTATGTTTTTCAGACTTATTTATTTCGGCAGTCGATGCAGGTGAGGGTGGGAAACTCATATTCGAACCCTACATGGCAGTATTGCAGTCCTTTAATATTATGATTAATGATATTCTGTCTGAGATAGGTACTGGGGTGGGTAAATCACAGTATGTAGATGATGCAGCTTTATAGATTAGCGGTAGGAAAATCTATTTTGCTGCATTTAGGTTGTAATTAGCAGTTAATCGGTTGGAATATCAGGTAAATCGTTCCGGATTGACGACGTCAGTAGCTCATACACACATCGGATGAATAGACCTGCACTTGATTTGGATTCTATGCTCAGACTCTTGAAGCCACGTCTGTGGCAAGATTTCCGGTTTTGGGAAATGAACCTGGTCAGGCGTCAGACCTCTCGGTGGGAGAGGATTTTGGAGGTAGCGACTACAACTCTATCTCCTTCACCATGGCGTCTGAAGAGGGATAGGAGCAAACAATTTGGGAAAACATTTCACTGGGGTAAGGGGAAATACGATGCTATTGGGCAGGAACGTGGAAACATAAATTGGGAGCAGATGTTCTCAGGTAAATGCACTGCAGAAATATGGCAATTGTTCTGGGAATATTTGTATGGAATTCTGCATAGGTATGTTCCATTGAAGTGAGGAAAGGGTGGCAGGGTAAAAGAACCATGCTGTACAAAGGATGTAGAAAATCCCGTTAAGAAGAAAAGCTAACAAAAGTTTCAAGAAAATTGGTACTATTGTAGCTCTAGAAAATGACAAAAGCGAGCAGGAGCCATGAGAAGGCCTTGGCGAGCGGGATTAAGGAAAACCACAAGGCTTTCTACAATAATGATGATGAGCCGTGTGAGAATAGGACCAATCGTGTACAATTGTGGAAACATGTGCATGGAGCGGAAGGAGGTAGCGGAGGTATTTAATGAATACTTTGCTTCAGTATTCACCAGTGAATAGGACCTGATTGGACTGAAAGGCTTGAGTGTATAGTCATTAAGAAAGAGCATGTTCTGGAGCTTTTGAAAGTTAGATAGGTCGCCGGGACCGAATGAAATGCACACTTGACTACTGAGGGGAGGGAAGGGATTGATGCTGGAGTGGTGATAGGTAGGTCAAATAGAGAGAAGTAGTTGCACCCAAGGTCACGGCACCGGAAACTGAGTGATGGTCAGGAAGGAGAGTGCAGCGCACCCCCGTGGCCATCCCCCTGAACAACAGGTATATCACTTTACACACCGGTGGGCTGGGGAAATGACCTCGCAAAGGAAAGTCACACCAGCGCATCTCTGTGGCCATCCCCCTGAACAACAGGTATATCACTTTACACACCGGTGGGCTGGGGGAATGACCTCACAAAGGAAAGTCACAGCTGTTGGGTCTCTGGCGCTTGGTATGGCTCTGCGGCTCAGATGGGAACGGGGTAGAGTAAAAAGGTTCTGCAAAGGAAGTTCAGGAAGTGAGGTGCAAAGTAAAGAGACAGCTCATACTGGGCTGTGATCTCAGGACTGCCATCTGTGCCAGGAATAGGAAGGATAAACTGTTTAACACGTGGCGAAGGAGTTGGTGCCAGAGGGAGGGCATTAAATATTTGGATCGGTTGAGCCCACAGGGATTGCAGTGTGCACAGAGTGTGAGTGTGTTGGTGGAGAGAGGACATCGTTGATGGAGGGTGAGAGAGCACACAAACACATGCATTGGAGTGTGAGGGAGGGGAGTCAGGAGGGAAAAGTGGAATGAGGAGGATGGAGTTAGGGTTCCATTACAAAGCCCCAGAGTCATAAAACCATCCTCCTCTGGAATTGGTCCCATTCCCTACCCCTGGATGGGGGTGAGCATTGAGTTGCCTTGCCAACGAGAAAATAAATCGTTCTTATGCCCCTGGTTAACACACTTCTTTAATAAATTTACGTTGATCTTGAACATTGAAACGTACTGTTTGTAAAACATGTACTGATGTGAAATGGTCTCAGTGACGGTCCGAGAGTGGAAAATGAACCGGTGTTCAGCCCCACTGTTCTGTGCCGGACAAGATCCCCCATCGGAGTCTGTCCCATCTGTCTGTGCTTGACACGTCTCACTCTAAAGTTTCCTATTTCTGTCCTTGTCCCAGTGTCTGTTATTTTCCTTCTCAACCCCATTCTCCTGCCTTCTCCCCATAAACTTCGACGCCTTTAGGAATCCAGTACGGGTCAGTCTCTGATTATGTAAACACTGTGATCCGGCCTCTGAGTGGTCCATGGCAATGAATTCCACAGCTCCCTCATGTCTCCCTCCCTGGAGTGAAGTTGCTGGAGTTTCAGCAGGTGGGATGACTGAGTAAATCGCTGTGCTCTCTCAGGACAGAAGTGTGGCCTCTACTTATTGTGAACTCGCTGGAGCCTCTCAGGGTGGGTTAACTGAATGAAACTCTCCCCACACTCTGAACAGGTGTACAGCTGCTTCCGTTGCGTGAACTGTCTGACCTTTCAGTTGCTCAGGTAACTGAATGAATCTTTTCCCACACTAGGAGCAGGAGAACGACTTCTCCCCAGTTTGAACGCACTGGTGTTTCTGCAAATCGGATGTCTGGATGAGTCTTTTTGCAAACAAGGATCAGGTGAACAGCCTGTGTGAGTCTGCTCTCTGGAATTTTGTCTCACCTTTACAATCTGAGACTGAGTCGGGAAAAGATACCGGTGCTGTGGAAGACTTCCTGCTTGGTTCCTTTGCTCAATAAGGCGACTCCGTCTGAACTTAATGACGACAGACTAATTGCCGTCACATCTCCTGTGATGAAGGTGATGGAGAGGCTGGTCCTGACTTACCCTGGACGCTCTGGAGATTGCCTACCAACCTCATGAGGGTGTGGATACATAATCTATCTGTTGCAGCGAGCTCACTCCCATTGGCATTGTGAGAATCGTTTTTTTTAATTTCGCTAGTGCCTTCAATACAATCCAGTCACGTCTTCAGTGCAACAACCTGCAAAGGATGGGCGTAGACAAACTCACTGACTCCTGGATTACTGCCTTCCTGACAGACAGACCCCAGTTTGCACTGCCGGTGGTTCTCTGCCGGAAGTGGTGATGAGTGGTACTGGAGACCCACAAAGAACTGTCCTGTCCACGTTTCTGTTCACACTATTATCTCACCTCCCCCCACATTCTTACTACCTCCCTTCCTTTCCAGTCCTGAAGAAGGGTCTCGGTCTGAAAAGCCGACTGTTCTCTCCTCTCCATAGTTGCTGCCGGCCCCTCTGATTTTCCTCCAGCATTTCCCGTCTGTTGCTTTGGATTTCCGCATCTGCAGATTTTCTCCTGTTTGTTCACATGCGCATGCGCGGAGGTCGGAGGACATCCCGAATATCGCGCATGCGCTCAGTTGACGAGGGGGCTCACAAGGACCGGCCGCAGGTAGGAGGGTCTCCGGGCGGGAATTAATCTCCGGCGTCTGAAACGCGATTGAAGGGCTATTACTGTGAGCTCCTGCCGCACTGGTCCTGCATCCCAGGACAGCCCCGGTCGGTTCCCTCTTTCTCAGCCCCACGATCCGTACCCGGGCCCCCGGGAGTTTTCAGCTGATGAGCGCTGGAACCGCCGCCATCTCTGCAGCGCATGCGCATCGTAGATCTTTCGGTGGCGGACTGACAGCTTTCTCGTTCGTGGGGCCTTCTGGGTAAAGAGGCAGCCATGCGTGACTCTGCCAGCGTTGTCCCGGTGCAGTCGGAGGAAATGTGAGCGAATTTATCTCTCAAACACTGTCGAGGCCCAGCTGTATACATGCAAGGATTAGAAACTCGGAACAAAAATATATTTCCGAGTTAATCTTGGATGAAAAGTCTACCAGTAAAGTCGAATCAGTAAAAATGTCATTTAGTGCTGTATGGCAAAAAAAAATCCTTCCGTCAGATTTAGTTCTCTCTCCGTAAAGAAGGATTCAAAACAGCTTTGTCCTCGATGCCAACTGAGTTATGACTTTCACATCACAAAAGTGCCACACTCCAATGAGAATAACTACTTTCATGTCATTGGCATTGCCATCAATGGGTTCATCACTGTCAATCAGCTGGGGGGAGGGAATCCAAGGAATTAGAAAATCTCCAGGATCAGACATGTAGTAACAAGTGCTCTTTGCAGTGTTGTGGGACATGACCAGAACTTGAAATAATACCAAAGAACAAATTGAGCCAAGTCACTGGTTGATTAAAGACAGAAATTGCCCATTCTCATGCAGACAGGAATACTAACAGAGAATTTGATGGTCAGTCAGGATCCCTGATCCTTGCCTTGTTAGAAGATGAGGAGTTCATATAGAAACATAGAAATCTACAGCACATTACATTACATGGTATGAACTAATTCAATAATTGTTTTAAATATTTACTGAACCATCATATTACACCCCAGCCTGACTCTCGTTATACCTCAAAAAAAGTAAAAACGAGATGCTGGAGTTACACAGCTCGTCAGTCAGTGTCTATGGAGGGAAATGGAAAATCAACATTTTGGGTTGAGACAGTCCAGATGAAGGATCCCAACCAGGAAAGTTGATTGCACATTTCTCTCTGCAGTTGCTGCCCGACCCACTCAGTTCCAATGTCATCACGTTTCTTACTGCAGGTTCCAGCATCTGCAGTCTCTTCTGCCTCTCCTTTCAGAATTTGTCCCTTTCAGTCCTGCCTCAGACTGAACCAGGCTCTTCTCTCCGGCTTCATTTCTGATTCTGCTTATGCTTTAGCCCACCATGCCTACGGGTCGCCAACAGCAGCTCGCCAGAGACCCCAATCCAGGGCCCGGGTTGATCGGCCCTGTCGCTTCTTTTTTCAGCACATGACTTCAGTCGTCTTCCAGGGGATGGTCCTTCTGAACCCAGGGATGGGGCCTTTGGAGATTCATTTGACGTTTCTGTCACACAGGGTTTTTACGGGATGGGGTTGCTAGTCTCATGCCTGACCCTTCTCCTTTCGTATCCGGGCTTAGGCAGTCTATGGCTGAGTTTTCATTCTGCTCTGACCTGCTTAATCTGTTTCTGATCCCTCACTGATCTGGAAATTACCACAATTCCTTCCCACAGAGAGCAACATAAATGTTCACTTCCTGAGACTGCAGCGCGCGTAGTGGACAATCGCGGTACTGCAGGGGATCAGCAGCTCCCCGAAAGTGAAAGCATTCTGAATCAGGAAGTGCTGGGAGTTAACATGGCTTCGAAAGGACCGGTCAAGAGTTGGACCGAGGAGGTAATTTGTCCCATCTGCCTGGATTTCTTCACCGATCCGGTTACACTGGAGTGTGGTCACAACTTCTGTCGCTCTTGTATCACACGGTGTTGGGAAAGGGAGGAGAGAAACTCCTGCCCGGAATGTAGAGAAGTGTTTGCTGACCGCACCCTCAGGGTGAATCGGGCCTTAGCAAATCTGGCTGAAAAAGCTCGAAATCTAAACCTGAATCCGAAAGGGAAGGAAAGTAAACGTCACTGCGAGGAACATGAGGAAGAACTGAAGTTGTTCTGTGAAACGGACAAGACACTGATCTGTGTGATCTGTGCAGTGGCGGAGGAACACAGAGAGCACCGCCTCAAGCCGATTAAAGAAGCTGTTAAAATCTACACGGTAAAACTAACATTAATTTAATACTTAACGCATTTCCTTTGTCCTACGTACCATCACACATTGCCATCTCCAACGGGATTCTAGCAACTCTCCATCCAACAGCCCACGTCCACACCCCGGAACTCTCCGCTCTCTATACAGATCATGCTCTACGTACTGTATCGCCCTGATCCACTCGCTCCTCCCCACTGATCTCCCTCCTGGCATTGACACTTGCAAGCAGGACAAGTGGTACACCTGACTCCTAACCTCCTCCCTCGTCACCATTCAGGGCTGCAAACAGCCCAGTTCCTCCCGTTTCTTCCATGGTCGATTGTCCTCTCGTATTAGATTCCTACTTCTCCAGCCCTTTACCTCTCCCACCTGTCTCCTCTCAGCTTCTCACTTCATCACCCTCCCCCAAGTTCCCCCTCACGTTGTCTCACCCGTCACCTGTCAGCTGGTTCTCATCCCCAACCTTTTTATTCTGGCTTCTGTCCCATTCCTTCCCAGTCCTAATGAAGGGTCTCATCCCAAAACACCGACTGTTTATTTCCCCTGAATAGATGCTGCCTGACTCACTGAGTTCCTCCGGCATTTTGTGTGATAATCGGGTTTGATCACCTGTTTCTTTTGATGCATCTTTGTTTCTATTTCCTTCACTCTCTGACTTCCAGGATCAGCTAAAATCTTCCTTAGACTCTCTCACAAAAAAGAAATCAGACTTCCAGGAAAAGGAGCAGCAACAGAAAGAGAAAATCTCCGGTGTTCGGGTGAGGCTTCCTGAGCGGAATTTCTGATATTACTGTCGAGTTTTGCTCCATTTAATGCAGAATAGCAGAATATCGTAGCTCCAGTGACCTGGGTTCGATCCTGACCTCTGCTACTGTCTGTGTGGAGTTTGCATGCTCCCCCTGTGACCACAAGAGATTCCAACACATCTCAAGGACATGCCGGATGAATGGCTAATTACCGTTAACCCCGTAAAGGTGTGTGAATCAGATGGGAGTTTCTGGGTCAATAAGTGAGAATAGGATTCAGGAAAACGTGAGGGAATGGTGTTGATGGGAATGCACTCAGAAGTAGAATGGACTCTAACAGACTGAACTTAATGACAAAAGGAAACAAAACACAGCAATGCAGAATATTAATCTTCACCTTTCATTCGACAGGAACAGTCACACAGCGTTCAGTCCCACATCACATCCCAGTTTGCTGAACTGCGCCGGATTATCACTGAGAAAGAGCAGAGCTTACTCAGGGATCTCAGGGAAGAAGAGAAGAGGATTCTCAATCTAATGGAGAAAAATCTTCGGGAGATTCAAGAGAATATAAGGATTATTCAGGAGGAAATCCCTAAGTTAAAGGAACAGATGGATCAAAAAGACAGTGTGATGTTTCTCAAGGTGAGGAATTATATTTTAATTTTTTTCTGTCAAAGGACACTAAATGAACAGTGGTATATTTGAAATAAACACAGCACAGCGGCCAATTCTAACAAATCAATTGTCGCTCTGGTGACCTCACACAGAAGGCAGTGAAGGCCAAGTCTCTGGATGCTTTCAAGAGAGAGTTAGATAGAGCTCTTATAGATAGCCGGGTCAAGGGATATGGGGAGAGGGCAGATACGTGGTACTGATTGTGAGTGTGTCTGGTGCGGTGGGTGCGAGGATCTCTCTCTCAGTCAGTGAGAACAAAGAATATGACCCACACTTCAGACTTATCCTCCATATCCGGTTTCCATCAGATTACAGAAACTTTCACTGTCTCTGCTTTTTCGGATATGTTTTACATGGGATTGTGTAACATTCTCCGTCATAAGCAGGCCATTCGGTCCAGCTTCTATCAATTTCCCCTCTGTCACAATCCTCCTGCCACCTGCTCACCGTATCTAGAAACAGTGCCCCGAACTCCCTGGTCCCTCACATGTTTATCCAGCCTCCCCATTACATTCAATCTCTGCTGTTCCATTTCAGCCACTCCTGTGGCACTGAGTTCCACATCCTCTTCACTACATTTCTTGTGGAATTTGTTAAAATCCATCTGGAATTACATCTCCCCACAAGTCTCCCTATAAATAGAGATACTTCCTCCACCCGCACACAATCACATACATCACTGATCTTAAATTCCTCCATCCTATCACACTGACGTCATATCCAGATGAAAATGCACAGCCTGTCCTGTCTTCCCTGTAAGTTTCATCCTCTCAGTAATGGTCTGACATTCAGAAACTTTCCCTGTAAGTTACCCCGTGGTTCTGTATTGTCCGTGTGTGTGAGTGATTGTGGGAGTGGGAATTTTCAACACCTTGTAATGATTTGGATGAAATTCAGGACGTGGACAGTAAGTCCAAGTCTAATCGGATTTGTTTTTAATTTATTTCAGGAGGAAGCTCATCGGAACAGGAGGTAGGACAGGCTCTTTACTCAAACCCTGTATGGATTTGTAAAATAGTTCGGAATAGCAATTTATAAACAGCAGTTTAATATTTACAGGATTAATGACGATGTCCAGGAATTGGCAGTGACAGATGAGACCCTACCGGTTGAAAAATTCGATCACCTCTATTTGTTGAACACAGTGCTGAGAGAAACACTTGATGCTATTAATCGAGGTAAAACTTACAAAGATTCATTTCTCCTTGTTTATGAAGCTCAATTTAGTTCCAATTTGACGCAAAGATTGTCTGTAATACTGGGCTGAAGGGGAACTAAAGTTTATTGCACATCAACCCCACCAACTGGGAGGCATCACTGTCACATAGTCAGCGGGAGATGTCAGACCCCTGGACACACCAGCACAGGGTCACAATACAACCAATACACGGGACTGGCAGATGAACCACTGTGTCCTGATCCCAGGCAAATGCACTAACACACCAGGACATGAGTTTGGATCTACCAGAGGAACTGGGAATTTAATACTGACTTGATGATATTGTAGGGAATAAAAGCAGGTGTCAGTGTGGTGACAGGGATTGTCAGGAAAATACACAAGTCCTGCGTGCCCTGTGAGTGCAGACTCTGACTGACACAGGTCTTCCCCCTTCTGGAACCACAACTCTCACTGTTGTTAGAGGCAGAAGAGGGGAGTGGTCGTGATCGGGGACTGAATCGTCAGGGGAACAGGCAGGAGAATCTATTGATGTGAACGGGACACCTGAATGGTATGTTGCCTCCTGGGTGCCAGGGTCAGGGATGCCTCGAATTGTGTCCACAGCATTTTACAGAGGGAGGGAAAAGAGCCAGATATCTTGGTAAATTTGTGACAATGACATTGGAAGTAAAAGCAAAGAGGTCCTGAAAATAGAATTTGGAGAGCTTGGTAGAAAGCTCAGAAGCAGCACCCCCAGGGTTGTAATTTCTGGATTGCTGCCTGTGCCACGTGCTGGTGAGGGTAGAAACAGGATAATTTGACAGATAAACATGGCTGAGAAGATGGTGCTGGGGACAGGGATTCAGGTTCTTGGATCATCGGGATCTGTTCTGGTGGAGGAATGACCTGCTCAAAAGGGATGGGTCGCACCTCGACCCGAGGGAGAACAATATTCTCACAGAGAAGTTTGATAGAGCTGTTGGGGAGGGTCTGAACTAATTTGGCGGGGGGGCGGTGTGGGAATGAGAGTGAAGGGACTCTGGATAGGACTGATGATAAAAATGCAAAGATAGCGTGCAGTCAGACTGTCAGATAGAGCGGACAGATGAGAGGAGAAAATTGCAGCCAGCAGGGTGAGTATCAGTGCATTAGGGATGCAGAATTAAAAAGGGTAGCAGATACAGTACACAAAGTGTTATATCTCAATGCATGGAGTATGAGAAATAAGGTGGATGATCTTGTTGCACTATTACAGATTGTCAGGTATGATGTTGTGGCCATCACGGAATCGTGGCTGAAGGATGGTTGTAGTTGGGATCTAAATGCCCAAGGTTACAGAATGTATCGGTGGTATAGGAAGGTCGGGTGAGGGGGTGCTGTGGCTCTACTGGTAAATCAGCAGCTAGATGTGACATAGGATTGGAAGATGTTGAATCTTGTGGGTTGAGGTAAGGAACTGCAAAAGTAAAAATGACACTGACACCAGTCATATACAGGCCTCCCAACAGTCAGTGTGTTGGGGCCCACAGATTACAACTGGAAATAGAAAAGGCTGATGAAAAGGACAATGTTATGATAATCATGGGAGATTTCAACATGCAGGTCAATTGGGAAAATCATGTTGGTAAAGGATCTCAAGAGAGTGAGTTTGTTGAATGCAATGTGATGGCTTTCTAGAGCAGTTTGTCGTTGAGCCTACTCGGGGAACAGCTCTACTGGATTGGGTGTTATGCATTGAACCAGTGGTGAGTAGTTAAAAGAAACCTTAGGAAGCAGTGCTCACAACAAGACTGAGTTCAACTTGATATTTGATAAGGAGAAATTAAAGTCTGCCATTGTAGAACTTCAGAGAAGTGAAAGAAATGACAGTGGTCTGAGAGAGGAGTTGGCCAAAGCAAGTTGGAAGGAGATGCTGGCAGGGATGAGAGCAGAGCAGAAATGGTGTCAGTTTCTGGGAAAATGAGAAAGGTGAAAGATAGATGTATTCCAAAAATAAATAAATACTCAAATGGCAAAATAGTAAAACCGTGGCTGACAAGGGAAGACAAGTTAATGTAAAGGCAAAAGAGAGGGCATACAACAAAACAAAAATTAGTAGGAAGATCGAGGATTGGGAAGCTTTTAAATGTCTACAGAGAGGAACTGAAAGAATAATTGGGATGAAAAAAATAAACAAGAAATTGAATTGAGTTTATTACTTACATCCTTCATATACATGAGGATTAAAAATCTTTACGGTACATCTCCGTCTAAATGTGCAATTTATAGTAATTTATGATGAATAATATGTCCAACAGGCTGATTAATATAACATAGAAATTCAGTTATGTCCACATGAGTTAATCAGTCTGATGGCCTGGTTGAAGAAGCTGTCCCGGAGCCTGTTGCTCCTGGCTTTTAATCTGCGGTACCATATCCCGGATGGTAGCAACTGGTACAGTTTGTGGTTGGGGTGACTCTGGTCTTGAAAAATCCTTCAGGCCCTTTTTATACACCTGTCTTTGTAAAACAAGTTAGCAAACAATACCAAATTGTTTTTCAAGTATTGTAAAAAAATAAAACAGAGATGAGAGTGGATATAGGACCGCTAGAAAATGAGGCTGGATATATAATAACACAGAATAAAGAGATGGCAGATAGACCAAATATTTTGCACCAGTCTTCACCGTGGAAGACACTAGCACTGTGCCCGGTGTTGAAGAGTGCGGGGGAAGAGAAGTGAGTGCAGTTACTGTTACAAGGGAGAAGGTGCTCAAAAAGCTGAAAGACTTAAAGGTACATAAGTCACGCGGACCAGATGAACTGCACCCTAGTGTTCTGAAAGTGCTCACAGTAGACATTGTGGAGGCATTTCAAATGATCTTTCAAAAATCACTGGACCCTGGCATGGTGCCAGAGGACTGGGAAATGGCAAATGTCACTTAGCTCTTTAAGTAAGGAGGAAGGCAGCAGAAAGGAAATTATAGACCAGTTAGCCTCACCTCTGTGGTTGGGAAGAAATTGGAGTCAATTG
This sequence comes from Hemitrygon akajei, assembly GCF_048418815.1. Lineage (NCBI taxonomy): Eukaryota > Metazoa > Chordata > Chondrichthyes > Myliobatiformes > Dasyatidae > Hemitrygon > Hemitrygon akajei. The sequence goes on from NW_027332056.1 coordinate 673,780, forward strand.
TTAAGTCTGAGGTTATGGAATACTTGGTGACACTGGACAAGACAGGGCAAGTCAGCATGGCTTCGTTAAGGGAATATCCTGCCTGACAAACCTGTTGGGATTCTTTGAGGAGATTACAAGCAGGATAGATAAAGGGGATGCAGTGGATGTTGTATATTTGGAATCTCAGAGGGCCTTTGACAAGGTGCCACACATGAAGGTGGTAACCAGGTTAAGAGGCCAGGGTATTACAGAAAAGTTACAGGCATGGTTAGAACATTAGCTGATTGGCAGGAAACAGCGAATGAGAGTAAAGGGATCCTTTTCTGGTTGGCTGCCAGTGACTCGTGTTCCACAGGGGTCAGCATTAGGACACCTTCATTTTATGCTGTATATCAAGATCTCGCTGATGGAATAGACCATAAGATATAGGAGCAGAAATAGGCCATTTGGCCCATCGAGTCTGCTCCACCATTCAGTCATGGGCTGATCGAATTCTTCCAGTCATCCCCACTCCGCTGCTTTCACCCCATACCCTTTGATGCCCTGGCTAATCAAGAACCTATCTATCTCTGCCTTAAATATGACTTGGCCTTAACAGCCACTTGTGGCAAAAAATTCCACAGATTTTCCACAAGTAACGAAAGTAATTTCTCCACATCTCAGTTCTAAAAGGACGTCCTTCAATCATGAACTCATACCCTCTTGTCCTAGAGTAGATGGCTTTGTTTCCAAGTTTGCAGATAATACGAAGGTTGGTGGAGGGGCCGGTAGTGTTAACTTACAAGGTTAACTTGCAGGTAGAGTCAGTGGTGAGGAAGGCAAATTCAACGTCAGCATTCAATTCAAGGGGTTTAGATAGCATTCAATTCAAGAGCAGGGATGTGATGCTGACGCTTTATAAGGCAGTGGTGAAGCTTCACCTTGAGTATTGTGAACAGTTTTGGGCTCCTCATCTAAGATAAGATGTGCTGGCATTGCAGAGTGTTCATTTCATAAGGATCATTCCAGGAATGGAAGGGTTATCATACGAGGAACGTTTGATAGCTCTGTGTCTATACTCGCTGGAATTTGGAAAGATGAGGGGGGATCTCATTGAAAACTTTTGAATGATCAAAGTCCTAGACAGAGTAGATGTGGAAAGGATGTTTCCCATGCTGGTGGAGTTTACGACAAGAGGGCCCACCTCAAGATAGAGGGGGGTCTATTTAAAACAGATGCGGTGAAATTTGAACCAGCGGCTGGTGAATTTGTGGAACCTGTTGGGTGTATTTAAGGCAGAGCTTGACAGGTTCTAGATTGGACACAGCATCAAAGGTTATGGGGAGAAGACCAGGGAGTGGGGCTGAGGAGGGAAAGATAGGATCAGCCATGATTGAATGGTGGAGCAGACTCGATAGGCAAATGGCCTAATTCTGCTCCTATGTCTTATGGTGATCAGACCACTACATTGAAGCATTGTGAGAATGAGCTCGGACACACCAACAAGCATTGACATGGGTCAAGATTTCATCTCGGGAGAAGCACACACAGCATAACCGGCCTGGCAAAGCTCCCTCACACACATATACAGGAAGAACTGGCAGATTGTAGTCAGAGTCTCAGCAATGTACGTTGTTATTTCCCTCAGTAACCTGGAAACCAATCTCTTCAGAGACAGTCATTTATTCATTTAAACAACTTAATCAAGTGTGACACACGGCCACAGAAATAGGCACAAACTCCCATTTAGGATTGAAATCTGCCGTCCTTACCCAGTCTGTCTGTTCTGTGGCACTGAGCTGCCCTCTGACGTGACATCACATCAACACTTCACAGACAGACTCCGGGGTGAGATTCCTCAGGAGGATGATCTGGGAGGGTTTGACGGATGTTGAACCCATGGCCCACTTCATCAATTTGCAAGACTAAGATGTCTTCATGAGCATGGCCCATTTGTGTGTGTTTGCCCCCCCCCCCCCCATCCCTCTAACCATTTCCCATCTGTGTACCTGCCCAAATTTATTTTAAAATATTTTATTTTTACCTGTTTCTTCAGCGTTTGAGGGCAAATTCCATTTACCAACCTCCCTCTCTATGAGAATGTTACCCGATAGACCACTCAGAAAAATTTCCTGTCTCACTTTCAATCTGAGGCCTCTGGTTCTGTACGCCCATTTCTTGGAAAAAGAAACTTTATTTAAGCTCCTTATGAATTATTTCCCTCGATAAGGGGTCATTCCTGAACATCCTACACTACAGCTGAATAGCCCAAGCTTATCCACTCTCTGCTTTTAACCCAAGCCCCCAGTCCTGGTAACATCCTCCTGAAGCCTCCTGTCCAGTGTAATGACATCCTCCCCATATTCGGGAACCGGAAATGCAGACAATGCTCCAAGTGTGGTCTATCATCGACATCAAAGGCCTTGCTGAATTTCATGTGGACAGTGTGGAATAGGCTGATGAATACAGGACTGAAGGTGTTTTTTTAGATTGGGACAAGAAGGGCGGCGTGGGAGCTAAATTCTGAAGGAAGGCAGTTTTTTAAAAGACTTTGCGTACAAGAACGGCGAGACTGCGCAGGACAGCGCAGAGAGTTTAAAAAGATGACCACCCTATACAGCGGGCAGCGGAGTGGGTGGCAGCAGAGTGTAGGGCTTTGGCTCAACGGGCTTAGGCGGTAACGGGAAGAGGCGAGAGCGAGGCACCGACTCTTTTTTTCCCCTTGGCAAATCGGCCCGGACGGACGGGGGAACAGCAGGGCACATTAGCTAACGGTTTAAAAAGTTTCTGTGCTTGGCGAAGTAAGTGGTTGAGTAGGACTATCTTTCTTTGTTTCATTCCTGTAGAATTAGGTAGCATGTCTGCAGGGTTAGTGCTTTGTTCAGGGTGTCAGATGTGGGAATCCTGGGAGACCTCCAGCCTCCCTGATAGCCACATCTGCACCAGGTGAACCGAGATTCAGCTCCTCGGAGACCGTGTTAGGGATCTGGAGCTGCAGCTTGATGACCTACTGCTTATTAGAGAAAATGAAGAGGTGATAGACAGGAGCTACAGGGAGGTAGTCATCCCTAGGCTACAGGGGTCAGAAAACTGGGTGTCTGTCAGGAGAGGGAAGGGAAATGCCCGGATAGTGGAGAGCACCCCTGTGGCTGCCCCCCTCAGCAACAAGTATATCGTTTCGGATGCTGTTGAGGGGGATGACCTGACAGGGGACGGCCACGGTGACCGGGTCTCTGGCACTGAGCCTGGCGCTGTTGTGCAGGAGGGAAGGAGGGAGAAGAGGAATGCGGTAGTCATAGGGGATTCCATAGTCAGGGGAACAGACAGGAGATTCTGTGAGCCTGGTAGAGATACCCACATGGTGTGCTGCCTCCCAGGTGCCAGGGTACAGGATGTCTCGAATCGGGTCCAGAATATTCTGAAGGGAGAGGGCGAGCAGCCAGCTGTCTTGGTACATGTTGGTACCAATGACATAGAGAGGAAAAGGGAGGAGGTCCTGAAGAGAGATTTCCGGGAGTTAGGAAGGAAGCTGAGAAGCAGGACCTCAGGATTGCTACCCGTGCCACGTGCTAGCGAGGGCAAGAATAGTAGGATCAGGCAGATGAATGTGTGGCTGAGAGACTGGTGCAGGCGGCAGGGCTTCAGATTCTTGGATCATTGGGATCTCTTCAGGGGGAAGTATTACCTGTTCAAAAAGGACGGGTTACACCTGAACCATAGCGGGAATGTTTAATAGAGCTGTTAGGGAGGGGTTAAACTGATTCGGCAGCCGGATGGTAAACCGGAATGATAGAGTGGAGGATGGGGAAAACAGAAATAAATCTAAGATAGATAGATAGATACTTTATTCATCCCCATGGGGAAATTCAACATTTTTTCCAATGTCCCATACACTTATTGTAGCAAAACTAATTACATACAATACTTAACTCAGTAAAAATATGATATGCATCTAAAATCACTCTCTCAAAAAGCATTAATAATAGCTTTTAAAAAGTTCTTAAGTAGTTTATTTAAATACATTGAGTCCTAACCCCGGCACTTTAACATATCTTACTCCTGGCGGTTGAATTGTAAAGCCGAATGGGATTGGGGAGTATTGATCTCTTCATCCTGTCTGAGGAGCATTGCATCGATAGCAACCTGTCGCTGAAACTGCTTCTCTGTCTCTGGATGGTGCTATGTAGAGGATGTTCAGGGTTTTCCATAATTGACCGTAGCCTACTCAGCGCCCTTCGCTCAGCTACCGATGTTAAACTCTCCAGTACTTTGCCCACGACAGAGCCCGCCTTCCTTACCAGCTTATTAAGACGTGAGGCGTCCCTCTTCTTAATGCTTCCTCCCCAACACGCCACCACAAAGAAGAGGGCGCTCTCCACAACTGACCTATAGAACATCTTCAGCATCTCACTACAGACATTGAATGACGCCAACCTTCTAAGGAAGTACAGTCGACTCTGTGCCTTCCTGCACAAGGCATCTGTGTTGGTTGATGGTTCTGGGCCTGTACTCATGGGAGTTTAGAAGAAAGGCTGATTTATTATACCACTCAACCCTATTCTCCCACCTCCTCCCTATAACTTTTGAGACTCAGACTAATCAAGAAGTTAATTTATTAACTTCTGCTTTAAAAATCAAACGTGAGAAAATCTGTAGATGCTGGTAATCCAAGCTACACAGGTCCTGATGAAGGGTCTCGCCAGATCTCTCTGACACCTGGCTGAAGAGAGTTGATGTTGGGAGGATGTGGGTGGAATAGAGTATAGGAGCAGGGATGTGATGTTGATTCTCGATAAGGCACTGGTAAGACTTCACTTGGAATACTGTGTGCAGTTTTGGGCAGTGAGGATGTTCTGACATTGGAGAGGGTTCAGAGAAGATTCACTAGAATGATTCCTGGAATGAGAGGATTAAGATATGTGGAACATTTGACCGCTCTTGGACTGTACTCCTTGGAGTTTAGAAGAATGAGGGGGAACCTCACAGAAACATTTTGAATGTTAAAAGGCATGGACAGAGTGGATGTGGCAAAGTTGTTTCCCATGGTGGGGGAGTCTAGTACAAGAGGCATGACTTAAAGATTGAAGGGCGCCCATTCAGAAGGGCGATGCGAAGAAATTTTTTTAGCCAGAGGGTGGTGAATCTGTGAATTTCTTGCGGCAGTGGAAGCCAAGTCATTGGGTGTATTTAAGACAGAAATTGATAGGTATGTGAGTAGCCAGGGCATCAAAGGTCATGGTGAGAAGGTGGGGGAGTGGGAATAAATGGGAGAATGGATCAGCTCATGATTAAATGGTGGAGCAGATTCGAAGGGCCGAATGGCCGGCTTCTGCTGCTTTGTCTTATGGTCTTATTTGAATGCAGCAGTATACGTAATAAGGATCTTGTAGCACAGGTAGAGTTTAACAGGTAGAAACTTTGGCAGGTACGATTTTGGTCGAAGGAATAAAGGCACAGACAATTCTGTAAACAGGGCGAAATTCAAAAATCAGAGGTGCAAAGGGACATGGGTGTCCTTGTGCAGGATTGCCTGAAGGTTAACTTGCAGTTTGTGTCAGTGGTAAGATTGGCAATCTCTTTTCTTTTTAATTCTTTTTATTAATTTTTTAAACAAACATAAATGAACCATGAGTACAAAGTGTTTGAGAGCACATAATTAATAGTTTAAGTAGACATTCAAATATATAATAATCAGTATATATAGCCTCCCAAACTCAAAGAATTTACGAACAAAAGAGACAAAAAGAAAAAAAAACAACCCCAAAAAAAGAGAAAGAAAAAAAAACTAACCAACATGGGCCATTGCATAATGTTAAGTACATACAGTAGTGCCAATAACTCTGAACCTCCATCCAAATAATTAAGGATAATCAAAGTGAGGTTTAGGAAAAGACCATTTAACTCATATGAAAATGTTGAATAAATGGCCTCCAAGTTTCTTCAAATTTGACTGAAGGATCAAAAACAACACTTCTAATTTTTTCTAAACTCAAACAAGAGATAGTTTGAGAGAACCACTGAAATATAGTTGGAGGATTAATTTCTTTCCAGTTCAATAAAATAGATCTAGCAATTAATGTAACAAACGCAATCAATCGTCAAGATGAAGAGGATAAACGACTATTATCCACCATTGGTAAACCAAAAATTGCAGTAAAAGGATGCGGTTGGAAATTGATATTCAGAACTCTTGAAATAATACTGAAAATATCTTTCCAGTAATTTTGTAAACAAGGGCAAGACCAAAACATATGGGTCAATGAAGCAACATCAGAATGATATCTGTCACAGGTTGGATTGACATAAGAGTAAAATCTAGCAAGTTTATTCTTAGACATATGAGCTCTATGTACAACCTTAAATTGTATTAGGGCATGTTTAGCACAAATAGAGGACAAATTGACTAATAGTAAAATTTTCTCCCACTGTTCAGCGGATGTAAGACAATGAAGTTCTTCTTCCCATTCCTTCTTAATTTTTTCTGATGCTTCTGGCTGTATTTTCATGATCATATTATAAATAATAGCTACTAAACCCTTTTGGCAAGGGTTCAGAGCTAAAATTCTTTCGGTAATGTCCAATGGACATAATTTCGGAAAAGACTGTAACTCATTATACAAAAAATTTCTAACTTGCAAATATCTAAAAAAATGGGTTTTAGGTAAATTATATTTATTAGATAGCTGTTCAAAGGACATAACACTATCATCTAAAAACAAATCATGAAAACATGTTATACCTTTTGTTTTCCATAAGAGAAAAGCTTGATCCATAAAAGAGGGCCGAAAAGAATAGTTAGATATTATAGGGCATGATAAAATAAACTTATTCAAACCAAAATATTTACGAAATTGAAACCAAATTCGCAATGCATATTTGACTATAGGATTTGTTATTTGTTTATTCAATTTAGATAAATAAAAAGGAAGCGAAGATCCTAAGATTGAAAACAATGAAAAGTCTTGTACAGATTTACATTCCAAATTTACCCATTGTGGGCAAGCTGCTATAGTCAATTCTTGTGTCCAAAATATTAAATATCGTATATTAACTGCCCAATAGTAAAATCTCAAGTTTGGTAAGGCCAAACCACCCTCCTTCTTAGGCTTCTGTAAATATTTTTTACCTGGTCTAAGATTTTTATTCTGCCATAGATAAGAAGATATTTTAGAGTCAATAATATCAACAAAAGATTTAGGAATAAAAATTGGCAATGCTTGAAATAGATATAGGAATTTGGGTAATACCATCATCTTAATAGCATTAATTCTACCAACCAATGACAAAGATAACGGAGACCACCTGATAGCAAGTTGCTTAACTTGGTCAATTAAGGGTAAAAAGTTAACTTTAAATAAATCTTTATGTTTTTTAGTAATTTTGATGCCTAAATAAGTAAAATAATCTATAACCATTTTAAATGGTAAATGTTTATAAATTGGAACTTGCATATTTAATGGAAATAATTCACTCTTATTAAAATTCAATTTATAACCAGACAGGTTACTAAACTGAGTAAGCAAAGACGAAATAGCAGGAATAGATCTTTCAGGGTCGGATATGTATAGTAACAAATCATCAGCATATAATAATAACTTATACGTCCCCTCCCCACGAGTAATACCCAAAATATTAGGTGATTCACGAATGGCTATAGCCAAAGGTTCCAAAGCGATGTCAAATAATAAAGGACTTAAAGGACAGCCTTGCCTTGTACCTCGAAATAACTGAAAAAAAGATCTTTGATTATTGGTAAAAACCGAAGCCAAGGGTTTATAGTATATTAACTTAATCCATGATATAAATTTTGAACTAAAATTAAAATGCTGCATCGTATTAAATAAATATGGCCATTCAACTCTATCAAATGATTTTTCAGCATCTAAAGAAATGACACATTCTGGTATTTTGGATGAAGGGGTATAAATAATGTTAATTTTCTAATGTTAAAAGATGAATAACGATTTTTAATAAATCCAGTCAGATCTTCAGAAATGATTCGAGGTAGTATATTTTCTAATCTAGTAGCCAAAATTTTACTAAAAATCTTAAAATCTGTATTCAGCAAGGATGTAGGCCGATAGGATGCACATTCAATAGGGTCTTTACCTTTTTTAAGGATTAAAGAAATAGAAGCTTCATAAAAAGATTGTGGCAATTTACCTATAATTAACGCATCTTTAAAAATTTTACAAAGCCAAGGAGAAAGTATAGAAGAAAAAGATTTTAAAAATTCTGCAGAATAACCATCTGGACCAGAAGCTTTACCGGAATTCATTGAAAAAATAGCCTTTTTAATTTCAGTTTCCGTGATAGGTGTATCTAAGAATACACTATCCTCTACTGTTAATTTTGGAATATTCAATTTCATTAAAAATTCATCTATTATAGAAGAATCCTCAGCAAATTCTGACTGATATAAGGGATTATAAAAATCTTGAAAGGCTTTATTTATCTCTTTATGGTCGATCGTCAGAGTGCCATCTTGTTTACGAATCCTAGTAATCTGTCATTTAATCGAAGCAGTTTTCAATTGATTAGCCAATAATTTACCAGACTTATCTCCATATACATAAAATTGGGTTCTAGATTTAGTTAACTCATTTTCAATCGAAGAGGATAATAACAAGCTATGCTCCATTTGAAGTTCCACTCTTTCTTTATAAAGTTTTTTGCTGGGAGTCACTGAATAAATCTTATCAATTGCTTTGATTTTGTCAACCAGTGTTAATATTTTAGAATTAGTTCATTTCCTAACTCCAGCAGAATATGAAATAATCTGTCCACGAATAAATGCCTTAAAAGTGTCCCATAAAATTCCACTAGAGATCTCTGTTGTAGAATTTGTTGAGAAAATAGATAACTTCAAAGGTGCATGATCAGAAATGGTAATAGAGTCATATTTACAATCTATAACATCTGTAAGTAAACAGTGATCAAAGAAAAAGTAATCAATTCTTGAATAATTATGATAAACATGAGAAAAGTAAGAAAACTCTTTGTCATTGGGGTGTAAAAAACGCCAAATTTCGCAAATTGCTGAATCAGTCATAAAGGAGTTGATAAGAGAGGCCAATTTATTCGGAAGAACTTGTGTGGACTTGGATCTGTCCATCGAAGGGTTTAAACAACAGTTAAAAACCCACCCATTATCAGTCTATACTGATTCAAATTGGGAAAGGATGTAAATAGACACTTAAAAAATTCAGGACAATCAGTATTTGGAACATAAGCATTAACTAAAACTACTTTTTGATTAAAAAGTAGACCAGTAATGAGCAAAAATCTACCTTGTGGGTCTGAAATTGTTTCATGATGTATAAAGGAGGTTGAAGAATCTATAAAAATAGAAACACCTCTTACTTTGGCTTGAGAATTTCAGTGATATTGTTGGGCTTTCCAAAACCTAAAAAAGCATTGACTATCCACCTTCCTTACATGAGTCTCTTGTACAAAGATAACATTAGCATTCATTCTATGGAATACTTTGAATATTTTTTTCCGTTTGATCAGATGATTTAAACCATTAGTATTCCAAGAAACAAAATTAATAACCTTATCCATATTGACAATATTTATTACAATTAACACATAAAGTTAAAAAAAAGATGAACTCATGAATCCGGAAGAGGAAAGTAAGTTCAAGGTGGAACCGGAAGTCACGACACTGCAACCATTTTTGTAGTTTCATATAAGCCCATGAAGTAAAACTAAGCACAAAGCAAGCAAAAAGAAAAGAAAAAAGAAAAATCCCCCTCCCTCCACCCTCAAAACCCCAGGAAAAAAGCCAAAAAGAGGCAAGCAAGCAATCAAACACTAAAATTACCCCCATGTCTCAAGATGGCAACTCAAACAAAAAAAAAGTTGAATAAAAGATACAAACCACCCATATTCTAAGAAAGGGTGGGTATAACAAAAATTAAAATATAAAGTTAGTATTATATATATAAAACAATAGGATTTTAAAAAAAGAATTAAAATGATAAAACCCATAAATGAATAATACTGAATTAGTGTTTTAAAAGAAAGTTTAAAACTTATTCAAACACATCAAAACGGATATGACGTTCCAAGCACTAAAGCTTTTCGGGAAGAAGAAACGACATTTTATTTTTTTAAAAAATCTTAATATTTAAACGTTAAAATATATAAAAAAGTGTATACAAATTTAAAAGAAAACCCTAATAAATTACTTTCAAAACTAACAGATTAATAATATGAAAAAATAATAAATTCAAAATAAACCAAAAACGAACTTTTACCATGTATAAAAATACGTGTAAGCCATGCATTAAAAAAACATCATTTTATAGAAGATCCAAATCTATAGACTAATTATTACATTAGTCAACCCAATAAAATGTTATTCTTCCAGAAATTTTTGAGCATCCGCTGGAGATTTGAACAACCGATAAGTTCCGTCTTCGAGAGTAACTCTCAAATGTGCTGGAAATAACAGCGCTTGCTTGTAGCCTTTCTGATGAATTTCCCTCATAACCGATTTAAAAGCCATTCTTGCCCTTAAAACTTCGGGACTGTAATCTTCCAGAATACGGAATTTAAAATCTTGAAGGCTGATCATACCCTTTTTCCGTGCAGCCCGAATCAAACGCTCTTTGGTGTGAGGGTAATGGATCCGGAGAATTACTTGTCGTGGTTTCAAACTTGAATCTGAATGAGAACGAGAGATGCGATGTGCACGGTCGATTATTAGAGGGGAATCCAGTACTTCTGAGCCAAAGACATCCATTAAAAATTTGGAGAAAAAAACAGTGAGATCGCCATTTTCAAATTTTTCCGGAATCCCGATTAACCGAAGATTTTGTCTTCGAGAGCGGTTTTCAAGATCAGTAATTTTAAATTTATAACGATCCATCTGTAGAGAAGTCGAAGTTTGCTGTTGTTGCAAAGTTTCAATTATACGATCTCTCTGGCGAGCGGCTTCTTCTAGAACTAAAATACTTGCTTGTTGTTTTTGTGACTCCAGTGTAAGTGCTTGAAGTTGTACGTCAAATGTCTTTAAAATTTCATCAAACGTAGAAAGCTTTGCGGTTAATTTACTCTCCAGTTTTCCAAGTCTGTCATCCATAAGATTCGCAATTGCTTCTAAAGTTAACGGTTCTTTCGTCTGTTTCGATTCCTTTGCTTTAGACATTTCAGCGAGTTGAAGATGTTTCAAACAGTTGAAAAAAATTTCATATGTTTAAACCCCTTTAGAATAGGTATAAAAAGATCAATTAGGGGGTGATTGTAGGTTAAAAAAAAGTAAAAGGTTTGGAGCACAGCCTAAAACCGCTTCACTACATAAGTGCCATCTTGAGACCCAGATTGGCAAACTCAATGTTTGCTTTCATTTCGACAGGATTAGAATACAAGAGCAAGGATGTAATTCTGAGGTTTTATAAGGCATCGGGCAGACCACACGGAGTAGTGTGAGCAGTTTTGGGTCCCTTCTATCGGAAAACATGTACTGGCATTGGAGGGGGTCCAGAAGATTCACAAGAATGATTCCGGGAATGAAAGAGTTAACATATGAGGAGTGTTTGATGGTTCTGGGCCTGTACTCATGGGAGTTTAGAAGAATGGCTGATTTATTATCCCTCTCAACCCTATTCTCCCACTTCCTCCCCATAACTTTTGAGACTCTGACTAATCAAGAAGTTTACTTATTAACTTCTGCTTTAAAAATCAAACAGGAGAAAATCTGCAGATGCTGGTAATCCAAGTTACACAGGTCCTGATGACACCTGTCTGGAGAGAGTTGATGTTGGGAGGATGTGGGTGGGTCGAGAACGGTAAGCACAGCCTCCGACTATAGGGATGTCCATTTAGGACAGAGATGAGGAGGAATTCCTTTATCCACAGGATAGTGAATCTGCCACAGGCAGCTGTGGAGGCCAAATAATTGAGTATATTTAAAGCAGAGTAACACACACAAATTGTTGGGGGAACAGCAGGCCGGGAAGTTTCTATGGAAAAGAGTAAACAGTCGACGGTTCAGACTGAAACACTTCATCAAGACCTGTGTTGCTTAAGGGTCCCTGCAAATTAATCCCCTGTCCTAATGAGGGGCTGCGGGGGATGAGGTTGTGGGAAAGGGGACAAAGTCATCCTCATCTGCCATCTTTGCCCCCTCTCGCTTCTCATTACGTCTACACACACAGTTCACCCACGGGCTTTCCACCCCTCCCCCTCCTGGTTCAATCTGCCATTCATCTCTCCCCTACTGGTTCCCATTATCACCTCCTTTACTGTCTCAAACCATCACACTCCCGCACTTCACACTCACAAATGAATGTGAACATTGTATGACGGGCCTGTTCCTGTGCTGTACTGCTCTATGTTCTCTGTTCCCTGTTCGAAGAATGAGAGGAGATCTCATGGAAACACAAAATACTTTCAGGGGTCAACAGGCAGGAGTGAGGGAGGGTGGTTCCCCTGTCTGAGGAGTCAAGGGCCAGGGGTAATTAGTTTTGCTACAACAAGTGTATGGGACATTGGAAAAAAAGTTGAATTTCCCCATGGGGATGAATAAAGTATCTATCTATCTACCTATCTTTGCCCCCTCTAGCTTCTCATTACGTCTACACACACAGTTCACCCACAGGCTTTCCACCCCTCCCCCTCCTGGTTCAATCTGCCATTCATCTCTCCCCTACTGGTTCCCATTATCACCTCCTTTACTGTCTCAAACCATCACACTCCCCGACTTCACACTCACAAATGAATGTGAACATTGAATGATGGGCCTGTTCCTGTGCTGTACTGCTCTATGTTCTCTGTTCCCAGTTTCGTAGAATGAGAGGAGATCTCATGGATCTTTCACAAAATTCTTTCAGGGGTCAACAGGCAGGAGTGAGGGAGGATGGTTCCCCTTTCCAGTGGAAAACCATTGGGGAGACATTAGTTGTCCATCCGCTTTCGTCGCGTCAATAGACAATAGGTGCAGGAGTAGGCCGTTCGGCCTTTCTAGCCAGCACCGCCATTCACTGTGATCATCGCTGATCATACACAATCAGTACCCCGTTCCTGCCCTCTCCCCACATCCCTTGACCTCGCTATCTATTAGAGTTCTATCTAACTCTCTCTTGAATGCATCCAGAGACTTGGCCTCCACTGCCTTCTGTGGCAGAGCATTCCACATATCCACCACTCTCTGGGTGAAAAAGTTTTTCCGCATCTCTTTTCTAAATGGCCTACCCTTTATTCTTAAACTGTGGCCTCAAGTTCTGGACTCACCCATCAGCGGGAACATGCTTCCTGCCTCCAGCGTGTCCAATCCCTTAATAATCTTATCTGTTCCATTCAGATCCCCTCTCATCCTTCTAAATTCCAGTGAATACAAGCACAGTCGCTCCAATATTTCAACATATGACAGTCCCGCCATTCCGGGAATTAACCTTCTGAACCTACGCTGCGCTCCCTCAATAGCAAGAATGTCCTTCCTCAAATCTGGAGTGGTCTCACCAGGGCCCTGTACAGCTGCAGAAGGACCTCGACCTCGACCGCGGGAAACCACGGGAAAGGTTCGTGTCGGCCACTCGACCACACCTGAGGCCCCGCGGCCTTTCCCTCGGTCCCCGGGGCCGCGCTGCCCGAGTCTCCCCCCGATCCCCGGGGCCGCACTGCCCAAATCTCCCCCCGATCCCCGGGGCCGCGCTGCCCGAGTCTCCCCCCGATCCCCAGGGCCGCGCTGCCCGAGTCTTCCCCCGGTCCCCGGGGCCGTGCTGCCCGAGTCTCCCCCCGATCCCCGGGGACACTCAAATTCTCTGCTTCTCGCCCCCAGTCTCTGTCACCCTGGATGTGGAAACGGCGGGTCCGTATCTCGAGGTGTCTGAGGATCGGAAGAGTATGAGATGGACCGAGACCTGGAGGAATCTCCCTGACACCGGGAAGAGATTCACACACTGGGCTTCTGTGCTGGGAGCAGAGGGATTCACATCGGGAAGACATTACTGGGAGGTGGAGGTGACGGGGAATCGGGACTGGTTTCTGGGAGTCGCCACAGAGTCTGTGGAGAGGAAGAGAGGGGTCAGTCTGAGTCCGGAGACCGGATTCTGGGTCATCAGGCGGTATTATGACGTGTTACATCGGGATTGTGACGTGTTTGGTGGTCCCCCCTGGCCCGAGTCCCGTCTCGCTGCCGGTCCCATCCCCGGGAGGGTGGGAGTTTATCTCAGCTACGAGTCCGGGACAGTTTCATTTTACAACGCGGAGACCAAGTCCCATCTCCACACCTTCACTGGGAATAAATTCACGGGGAAACTTTATCCTTTCTTTGCAAACTGGGATGAAAACCAGTGGCTGAGAATCTGCTCCAGTTCCGCTCCGGGTCTGTAAACGGGTCGGGTCCCGGGACCGGCGTCAGGAGTAAAGTCCCTGTAAATATAAATGTGCAGAGAGTGCAGCTAAATACGTGGCTAAGGAGATGGTGCAGGAGGGAGGGCTTCATGTTTCTGGACAATTGGGCTTTGTTCCCGGGAAGGTGGGACCTGTTTCGAAGGGACGGTTTTCCCCTGAACTGGAGGGGGACTAACATCGTGCGGGAAGGTTTGCCAGTGTTGCTCCGGGGGGGGGGGGGGGGGGGGGGGGTTGGGGTGGCAGTCGTTAAACTCGATTTGCAGAGGAAGGGGAACATTAGGTTGTAAATTAATTTTCAGAACTTTAGAAATTGTAGAAAATAAAGATTTCCAAAAAGATTTTAATGAAGAACATGACCAGAATATATGTGAAAAAGTGGCTACTTCAGTTTTATACCTAATTGTCTATGTTAGGAAATATTTTGAATAGTCTCTCCTTTGTTAAATAGTAACAGTGAACAATTTTAAATTGAATTAAACAGTGATTGGCACATATCGAAGAAGAATTGACCATCTTCATTAACAAAGGTCATATTAAGTTCTCTCTCCCAATTTGTTTAATTTTTAGTGATTAAGGGGATCTGCTTTCTTTTTGCAGATTTATTTTGTGACAGTCGATTGATGACTTCTGAAGGGTTAATTAGCAAATAGTCTCTCTCATACACACTTTCTGCAATATCTTCAGGTTAGACATTTTTTACAAAAATAATTAAGTTTCCATATATGCAAGAATCTGATTTGTTGGATACTATTTTGAATAATAATCCTTCAGTAAGAGGTTCCATTGGTAGAATTTATAATTTATTTTTAATACATTAATACAACAAGATAACCTCCCACCTATGGTTTATTTCAGACGTGATAGAGGGGGAGGGATGAAAGGGGGAGGAGTGGCATTACTAGTCAGGGAAAATATCACAGCTGTGCAGGACAGGACAGACCGGAGGGCTTGTCTAGAGAGACCATATTGGTGGTGCTGAGGGACGGGAAAGGTGTGACCACACTAATAGGGGTGTATTATAGACCGCCCAATAGTCAGAGAGAATTGGAGAAGCAAATCTGTATAAAGATAGTGGACCGGTGTAAGAAACAGGAAGTTATAATAGTAGGGGATTTTAACTTTCCACATATTGACTGGGACTCCCAAACTGTAAAAGGACTGGATGACTTGGAGTTTGTCAAATGTTTTTAGGAAAGTTTTCTAAATCAATATATGGAGGTAACTACGAGAGAGGATGCAATACTTGATCTCCTGTTAGGGAAACCAGACAGTCAGGTGACAGAAGTATGTGTAGGCGAACATTTTGGGTCCAGTGGCCATAATGTCATTAGTTTCAAATTAATTATGGATAAGGATAGGTCTGGTCCTCAAGTTGAGTTTCTAAATTGGAGAAAGGCCAATATTGTGGAAATGAAAAAGGATCTAGGAAGAGTGGATTGGGATAAGACTTTTTTTTCCTGGCAAGAATGTGTTCAGTAGGTGGAAGGCCTTCAGAAGCTAAATCTTGAGAGTGCAGTGTTTGCATTTTCCTGCCAGGATTAAAGGCAAACTTAACAGGCGTAGGGAATCTTGGGTTTCAGGGGATATTGGTGATCTGGTTAAGAAAAAGGGAGAAGTGTATAGCAGATATAGAAACATAGAAAAATAATTGCAGGAGTAGGCCATTTGGCCCTTCGAGCCTGCACCACCATTCAGTATGATCGTGGCTGATCATCCAACTCAGAACCCTGTACCTGCTTTCTCTCCATACCCCCTGATTCCTTTAGCCACAAGGGCCATATCTAACTTCCTCTCAAATATAGCCAATGAACCAGCCTCAACTGTTTCCTGTGGCAGATAATTCCACAGATTCACCACTCTATGTGTGAAGAAGTTTTTCCTCATCTCGGTCCTAAAAGGCTTCCCCTTTATCCTTAAACTGTGACCCCTCATTCTGGACTTCCCCAACATCGGAAACAATCTTCCTGCATCTAGCCTGTCCAATCCCTTTAGAATTTTATACATTTCAATAAGATCCCCCCTCAATCTTCTAAATTCCAGTGAGTATAAGCCTAGTCGATCCAGTCTTTCTGAATATGAAAGTCCAGCCATCCCAAGAATCAATCTGGTGAACGTTCTCTGTGTCCCTGTATGGCAAGAATGTCTTTCCTCAGATTAGGGGACCAAAACTGCACACAATATTCTAGGTGCCGTCTCACCAAGGCTTTGTACCACTGCAGTAGAGCCTCCCTGCTCCTGTACTCAAATCCTTTTGCTATGAATGCCATAATACCATTTGCCTTTTTCACCGCCTGCTGTACCTGCATGCCCACCTTCAATGACTGGTGTACAATGACACCCAGGTCTTGTTGCACCTCCCCATTTCCTAATTGGTCACCGTTCAGATAATCTGTTTTCCTGTATAGGCAGCAAAGAACAAATGAGTTGCTTGAAGAGAATAGAAAATGTAAGAAAATACTAAAGAAGGAAATCAGGAAGGAAAAAAGACATGAGGTGGCTTTGGCAGATAATGTGAAGGAAAACCTGAAGGGTTTCTACAAGTATATTAAGAGTAAAAGGACAGTAAGGGGCAAAATTGGTCCGCTAGAAGATCAGAGTGGTCGTCAATGTGTGGAGCCTCACGAGATGGTGGAGATCTTAAACAGTTTTTTGTAACAGTATTTACTCAGGAAACTGGCACAGTGTATGTGGAAGGAAGAGAAACAAGCAGTAGTGACATGGAATGTTTAGAGATTAAAGAGGAGGAGGTGCTTGCTGCCTTACAGCGAATAAAGGTAGATAAATCCCCCGGGCCGGACTTGATATTTCCTCGGACCTTGAGAGAGACTAGTGTAGAAATTGCAGGAGCCCTGACAGAAATATTTAAAATGTCCTCAGCCACGGGTGCAGTGCCAGAGGATTGGAGGGTAGCTCTTGTTATTCCGTTGTTTAAAAAAAGACACGAAATTGGCTGTGTGGGAGAAGACAGAGAGTGGTAGTGGATGATTGCTTCTCAGACTGGAGGCCTGTGACTAGTGGTGTGCCTCAGGGATCTGTGCTGGGACTATTGTTGTTTGTTGTCTATATCAATGATATAGATGTGGTAAACTGGGTCAGCAATTTTGATGATGACACCAAGATTGGAGGCGTTGTGGACAGCGAGGAAGGCTTTCAAAGCTTGCCGAGGGATCTGGACCAACTGGAAAAATGGGCCAAAGAATGGCAGATGGAATTTAATGCAGACAAGCGTGAGGTGTTGCATTTTGGAAGGGCGAATCAAGGTAGGACATACACAGTAAATGGTAGGGCACTGAGGAGTGCAGAGAAACAAAGGGATCTGGGAGTTCAGGTACATAATTCCCTGAAAGTGGCGTCAGAGGTAGACAGGGTTGTAAAGAAGGCGTTTGGTATCCTGGCATTCATAAATTAAAGTATTGAGTATCGGATTTGGGATGTTATGGCGAGATTGTATAAGCCATTGGTGAGGACAAATTAGCAGTACTATTTGCAGTTCTGGTCACCTAACTATAGGAAGGATATCAGTAAGATTGAAAGAGTGCAGAGATTTACTAGGATGTTACCAGGTCTTCAGGAGCTAAGTTACAGGGAAAGATTGAACAGGTTAGGACTTTATACCTTGGAGCGTAGAAGAATGAGAGGAGATTTGATAGAGGTTTACAAAATTATGAGTGGTATAGACAGAGTAAGTGGGAATAGGCTCTTTCGTGTTAAATTAGGAGAGATAAATACGAGAGGACATAGCTTTCGGGTGAAGGGCAAGGTTTGGGGGAATATTAGAAGGAACTTCTTCACTCAGAGAGTGATTGTAGTGTGGAACGAGCTGCTATCTGACGTGGTAAATGCGGGCTCACTTTTAAATTTTAAGAATAAATTGGATGGATACGTGGATGGGAGAGGACTGGCGGATAATGGACTGAGTGCAGATCAATGTGACTAGCGGAATAAAGTTTCCGCACAGACTAGAAAGGCCGAATGGCCGTTTATTTTCTTCTTGCTGTTGTGTTCTATGGTTCTATGGAAGTGGGTACAGAGGAGATATCGGGGTAAGTTTTTTACGCAGAGAGTGGTGAGTCCGTGGAATGGGCTGCCGGCTGCAGTGGTGGTGGCGGACGCGGTAGATTCTTTTAAGAGACTCCTCGATAGCTGCATGGAGCTTAGAAAAATAGAGGGTTATGGGTAAAGCCTGGGTAGTTCTAAGGTCGGGACATGTTCGGCACAGCTTTGCGGCCGAACGGCCTGTATTGTACTGTATATTTTATGTTTCTAAGATTTTAGATGTGGTGTTTCAGTAACTGAATTACAGGTACTGATACAGAAACAGCTTACCAACACACAGCAGAATTTGTTGCCATCATTCTCGGCTTACAGTGGGTGGCGGAAATTTGTCCATATAAAGATGTACCGTAATTCCGAGTTGTGTAAGTTTTCTGAGTATGAAACTGTTGATCACAGACTATTTCAATGCGAAGCATTCAAGATTGAAAGAAATGATGTGCAGGTTTCAGGGCAATCCTTGGCGGTTAATGGTTTTCATCTCAAATTCGTTCCTGAGTTACGGATGTGACTTCAATTTAATTCACCTTACTTTGTTTCATGATTTACAATCTACCGGGTTTTGGGGTAATTTAGCATTCATTTGAAAAATAACAAGTAGATAGGGTTTTATGTATCAATTCTGTACCCCACACCCCAGTCCAGATGGTGGCGGGAATGCGCCTCTAAGTTGGATTTTCAACTACCATTCATCCAAAGCACGCCGTATTTCTTCAAATTAGCCAATCCTATAAAGGGAAAGACGGAGGCTGGTATAATTGAACTTCGATTAGCCAAACAGCATTGGACTGTCCTTCTGGACAGTTCGGACTGTGAGGTTTGTCGGCGCGAATGTGAACAGATGCACATATCCACAGACCAATGTGTGTGCGTCATCTGACTGACATCTGGAGAGACCAATGAGTGGCTTGGACTGTGCTTTAGGCCAACACCTCCCCCCCCCCCGCTCCCAAACACACACACACACACACCCCCCACCCCCCCCCCCCCCCGAATTGTCTGCAGCTGCCAGTCGATGGAACAATACGCCCGGGTATAACACCTCGGAGATCAGGCGGTGAATGTGAGGAACTGGACTCCGGACTAGAAACAGTGCAGCTGACACTGGCTTGTGCTCAGGACGCGGCTTTAATAATCAACTGAAGCATCGAAGTGACGGGATATTTCACCGCACTGATCACCTGCTCCCTGAATTTCGACTGAGTCACCGCGGAAATAAATGTATTCGTGCAGCAGCTGAAATTCCTCATCAAAACCCCGACGTAGTGAAAGATCCACTGAGAATCATTGAATTCGAATCCTTCCACTGAGACCTGATAATATATGAAATTTACAACGAATGTCATCCACAGGAGGATGAAGCTGCCGGAAAGGGTGAAGAGTAAAACCACAGACCTCCTCCCGCTCTCCATCTCCGGGTCACTGCGGTTCTCCCCCTTGCTCTGACCCTTCAGCCCCTTACGGACCCGACTGGCCACTAACATGTGCCTGAATGTCAGAGCGTTGAGCAGCAGGATCCCAGCGAAAGGGAGGAACGGAGTTGAAACCGTATCGAGCCAGTCATATCCTACCCACCCGGGGTCAGTGAAGACTTTGTCCCTGAGATCACAGAACCATGGTACATTGTCGATGATCATCTTGGGTTCCCATGTGAAGTATCGGGGAACGTTTCTCAGACAGGTCGGTACGCCGGTTGTTGTCAGAATCACAGCCGCAGTTTTCCCGGTGCAATATTTTGTTTTCAGCTTCTGGCAGCAAATGGCGACAAACCGGTCAAAGGTGAAAGTGACGGTGAACCAGACAGAACAGTGTGTGGCTGTGAAGCTCAGTACATCGGTAACACTGCACACAGGGGTGATGCCCAGAAAAATCCACCGGAAGTAATAGTATTTGATTTGATATAAAATGACGCTGGTGACAATGGTCAGTAGATCCGCCGCTGCCATGGCCACCAGGTAGCGAGTGGTGCAGGTAGAGAGGCCGCACTTTCCCCGGGACAGGATCACAATCGCCATTACATTCACTGTAGAGGGGGAGAAAGGGAGAGAGAGGGAGAGGGAGGGAAGGAGAGAGAGAAAGGGAGAAAGAGAGAGAGAGAAAGAAAGAAAAAAGAATGAATTGGCACTGGATATTGCTAAATACATTCTCTGGGAATTAACACGGGAACGGGTTTCCGCTGAAGATTGGGAGTGCTGGAGTGTGTGACCAGCTGCTAATCTAATATCAGACACGGAACACAGTATTTCTGACTTCTTCAGTGTGGAGATCAGACAATGTGTGGGAAATCACTGGCGATAAAATCAAGCTGCACGAACAACGATCGGTGCTCATCCCAATTCCAGACGCTGACTGGGCCGGTTTGACTGATTTAGCCGTCACTGATCAGGCCCCTGAAAACTCAGCATCTGATGGGGCCGAGAAGCGATACAGAGCGGAGCAGCAGACAGAAAATACTGGAGGAAATCATCAGCTCAGGCAGCATCCATGGAATTAAACAAAGTCCCATTTCGGGCCAAGACCCTCCTTCAGGACGAAGCGGTGCCCGAATTCAAGACGGGTCTCAGAGGGAAAGCAAGAACAACTTAGTAACCTGAGACTGCGACTCCACAGGGAGACGTGAAAAAAACAGGACCAGGATTTCGTTCTGGTCAAAACGCAGAAAAAAATGAACTTCAAAATGTAAACCCTCTCAGGCAAATCTTCTCGGAGAGCTGACTATGCCCAGCACAGGGTCTAATCTGGGCAAAGTCCCATTGAAACCCTCCCAATTACACCTCGCCCGAGAGCTGTCTGTGCCCAACACTGGGACAAATTTGAACAAGGTGTCATTAAAAGCAAGAACAATGTTCCAGTCGATCCCGTGAGTTCGATGAGTCAGCGGTTGAGTTCTGCTTGTCGTTAAAGATGAAATTTCAGAATGTTAAATTGACAGGATCCGCATCTCTGACGGATATTTGTAGAATATTCATCAAGTTGGGATCCGGTCAAATGATGATGAATAGGGTCACACCGGTTAGCGCACAGAAATAGCAAACATGAATGGCTCTGCTCACTTCCCAGGGCCTCCAGTGAGGGCAGTGAACACACACAATAATTTCTCCACACTCCTGTACCTAGACAACATTGTAGATATTTTCTCTATCAATTGATTCGTCCCCCTGTGCTGCAGGTGATGTCTCGGAATGAAATCTTAAGGCTGCACATGCCTGGGGTTTTAAGAACACGGCTGAGAGTTGTGGAGACGGATAAGGAAAGGAAGTGTAGGTGTGTGTGTGTGTGTGTGTGTGTGTGTGTGTGTGTGTCTGTGGGTCAGTGTGGGTAGACCCATTGTCTCTGCCTGACTATACACGTGTCCGTCTCCATTTCAGTTTATCTCCCGTGTTCAGTTGCTTCCCACCTGTCTCCACAAACTACAGATGCTCTCGAATTCTCATTTCATTCACTTCACAAAGTGGCTGCCTGAAAAACAAAACATCAAGAGCAGAGGCTGAAAATCAAATTGCAATTATTGAAACGACCTTGAGATTCGTCACAGCTCCAAATCAGCAGACGCAACCCACATGCACATGGGACTACCCCAGAGCAAGAATCATTTCAAATAGTTCACAACATGGCTGCTCCACCTGATTAAATGGCAAGAACAAATGTAACAGCTCAAAGTGCATTTATTATTTAAGTAGCTCTTCATAAAACAGCTTTGAGAAACGTGGCACCTCCAAATCCTGAAAACCCTGAAGTGCAAGTGTACCCCCAGATCTGTGAGCATGCTCCAAACCAACAGATTCCCCAAAATCCGCGTGCACCGTCGAATCCGCCGACATCCCCAAACCACTGCACACACCCAAATCCGTGTGCACACCAAGTCAGTGTGCCCTCAGATCCTCCGATTCCAAAATACTGATGGAACCGAATATTGCATGACAAACAGCTTATTCTCGAAAACAACAGGAAATTCAGCGCAGATTCTCAAATCCGTCTACACCCACAAATCCGTTCTCACCCCTGAAACTGCCAACACTCCAATATGCATATTACATTATCCCTCAGCAGGAATCATTTCAAACAGTTCACACAATGTCTGTCCTTTAAAAAAAAAACAAGATCAGGGCTCAAAGTTCACATTACATTTATTATTAAAGTCTGTATAAACGGAAAAGCCGTGAGATTTGACCCATTCCAAATCAGCCGAGCCCCCAAGTCAGTTTTCACCCCCGAATCCGCCAACACACCCAGCTCTGCGCATATCTGAATATCAGTGTGCACACACAAAGCTATGCTCACTGGCAAACCCGCACTCAACCTTCAAATCAGTTTGTAGCCCCAAAGCCAGAGACACGGCAAAATCCCCGTACACAAACACATTCGCTGATCTACCCCTAAATCTGCGCACATCCGCAAAACTGCATGCTCGGCCAAATCGATATGCACCTCAACATTCACCGACAAACCCCGAAGTCTGCGCACATCTCCAAATCCGTGCACACACCTACACATTAAACTTTCCCAGAGCAGGAATCGTTTCAAACTCTTCACAAAATAGTTACCTTCACCTTAAAAAATAACAAAGTTCAATGTCTCAACACACGTCCACATGCGTATTCACATCCATATTCGTTGACATTCCCTTAGATCTGCGCACATCACCGAATCCGTACGCACCGCCAAATCCGAGTGCTCCCGCACATCAGTGCACAATCCCAATTCCGTGCGCACCCTAAACCAGCCGATACCCCCACATGCACATCTGATTATCTCAGAGGAAGAAACGACAAACCTGCACTCAACCCTCAAATCAGTGTGCGCACAAAGCAACATACACCGCCGGCTCCCTGTGCACTAACACATTCGCTGACATACCGCAAAGCTGCATGTGCCACCAAATCCGTAAGCAGAAGGCAGCAAGAGCAAACTTCAAAGTTCAAACCGCATTTGTTATTAAAGTATCTGTAAATGTAGCAACTTTCAGATTCCCCACACCTCCGCATCCTGAGAACCGTGAGTTTAGCGCGCACCTCAAATCCATGAGCATTTCCAAATCCGCTGTCATTCCCAACTCTCTGCATCTTCACAAACCCATCTTCTCCGCCGAGTCGATGGGTGCCCCCAAATCAGCCTGCATCTCCAGATTTGCTGACCAACTCCTGTTTCTGAGCACATCCTCTGTGCATCCTCGTATTCAACAAAAGATCCCCAATCCTCAAATCTGTTCACACTCACAAATCCCTGCATCACCTCAAACATGCCGACCCCGCAAAATGCATATTAGATTATCTCAGAGCAAGAATCATTTCCAGCAGTGCACAACATACCTGTCTTCAATTAAAAAAACGCAAGAACAGAGATCAAGGGTCAACTTGCATTTATTAATGAATTCTGTATAAACAAGTATCTGGGAGTGCAGTTAGACAAGCTAGACTGGACTGCCAACATAGATGCCTTGTGCAGGAAGGCACAGAGTCGACTGTACTTCCTAAGAAGGTTGGCGTCATTCAATGTTTGTAGTGAGATGCTGAAGATGTTCTATAGGTCAGTTGTGGAGAGCGCCCTCTTCTTTGTGGTGGCGTGTAGGGGAGGCAGCATTAAGAAGAGGGACGCCTCACGTCTTAATAAGCTGGTAAGGAAGGCGGGCTCTGTCGTGGGCACAGAACTGGAGAGTATGACATCGGTAGCAGAGCGAAGGGCGCTGAGTAGGCTACGGTCAATCATGGAAAACCCTGAACATCCTCTGCATAGCACCATCCAGAGACAGAGAAGCAGCTTCAGCGGCAGGTTGCTATCGATGCAATGCTCCTCAGACAGGATGAAGAGATCATTACTTCCCAATGCCATTCGGCTTTACAATTCAACCGCCAGGGGTAAGATATGTTAGAGTGCCGGGGTTAGGACTGAGCTTAAGTTACCATTCAATGTATTTTAGTAAACTATTAAGAACTGTTTAAAAGCTATTTATTAATGCTTTTTGAGAGGGTGATTTTAGATGCATATCATATTATCCTGAGTTAAGTATTGTATGTAATTAGTTTTGCTACAATAAGTGTATGGGACATTGGAAAAAAATGTTGAATTTCCCCATGGGGATGAATAAAGTACCTATCTATCTATTTATCTAAAGCGACCTTGAGATTCGACACACATCAAAATCTACTGGTATTCCCAAATCTGTGCACGTCCGCAAACCCGCATGTAGTGTGCACACCCAAATCAGTCTGTATCCCCAAATCCATATGAAGCCCCAAACCTACCGACACCCCCATATCCACCGACATACCCAGATCTGTGTGCACCCCAAATCCGCTGACACCCCCACATGTACATTACATTATCCCAGATCAAGACTCATTTCAAACAGTTCACAGAATAGCTGTTTCCACCTTAAATCCATTAACAAGAGCAAAGGTCAAAGTGCTTTCGTTATTAAAGTATCTATAAATGAGATTTTTCACACCCCCAAGTCCACGAACGGCCCACATCCTTGTGCATTCCCAAATCGGCCGACACACCCAAAACTGTGCACAGTCCCAAATCCATGTGCACCTTCCGAACGGGCACTCCACCTCCCCCACCCTAAAGCAGTGCACACCCTCAAATTTACCTACGGTGTGCCCTCGCCTTGCCTGAGTTTCTCCCCGGTCTCGGCGTTTACATGGGGGTGTCGGTGGATGCTGTGGTGTGACGAATCTGAAGGTTGTTTCCTTCTTTATGTAACCCATTAGCTAGGATTGTTAACTGCTGGAATAATAAAATAGCTTTTTAGTAATGTTATCATAAAATGGTTGCTCTGTAATATTAACTGCTGAGGTAATGGGTTATAACTATAGATAACGAGACTTTGGAATGCCGTTGCTAAGCAATGGCAGAGATGTTATACTTTCTTCTGTGGGAAAGCTGTTGTTTTCGCAGGCTTTGTGTAGAAGGCGCCGTGGGGACAGAGAGAGCTGACGCGGACAGAGAGATGCTGAAGCCTGGGCGACAGAGCGAATCCCGAGCGGGAGTCCGAGGCCCAGGTTCTTCGGCGAGAAGAGGAGAAGAGGACAGACTCGTGTGGAGCGCGTTGGTCGACCACCGAGGGTGGTCCCATTCGAGGGTCGCGGATTTTGGAGGAGATCGTCCAGCGGAAGGGAGACCCAGTCCCATGAGAGCTCCAACGATTTGTGTACACGAAATGGTTAATAATAGTGTCGCCTTTTTCTTTTTGAACAGTTTTACAGTTCTTATTTTGTTTCTCTATTATAATCACATAGTCAAAGTAAGTGTTATAAAGTGTTATCATTTAATCGCATATGGTGCACTGTCTGTTATTTGACGTTGTGGGCTACATCACACAGCATCTGCACAAACTTGGTTACATCTTTTTGCGGGGCCGAAGACTGCTCCCCCTAGACGAATGCGAGCTGAGCGGGCTTGAGGCTTACCTTTAGTAAGCTGTTTGATATGATTCTTGCTCTGAGAACAACTGATGTGCATGTGGAGTTTGGGTTCGGCACGAATATTGGGGCGCACTCTTCCTCATCCACCTCAAACATCCGCTGGGCGCACTCACCGAGGTGTCGAAAGAGCACCACGCCCGTCCGCTGAAGTTTATTTCTGGTTTGTCAAATCCTCCCGATGTTGTATGTGTAACACTCAGGTCCTCAGGTTTGGCCAGCCCGATGTCGTCTAGGGGCCTCCGCCAAACTGAGAAATCTCGTTTGTGTGGATGCTGTAAGATGTGTTGCCCAGTTACAGGTCCGACCGCAAAATATCAGACGGTACAACATATTCAATTAAATGATTGAACTTCATGAAGTTTAATCTGAATGTAGGATTAGAAATTAAAAATAAGCAGAAAAGGGGCCCATTTTAAGGAAAAGTCAAAAGTGCAGGTTGGAGCTCACTGATTCGGCCATTCGTCCCCATCGACCTCTTCTGAACTTCGCTGTCCTTGAGACTCTCAGATCCCAGCCCACCCCGTCCGGTGGTCTACCAGATCTCTCCCCAAGCGTCTTGCCTCTTCATCTCTCGTCGACAAAAGACCGCGAGATACACTAGAAAGAACATTGGCTTACATTCTCGTCATCTCTAGTCATAACCCAGCTCGTCATTGCAACTGCAGAGATACCATTACTTAGCAGTGAACATTACATTAGCAGTGAAGCCTCAGATTTGCATTCGGAGAACCTGGTTGTGCGCACATTTAGGTTGCTCTGCGCTCTCATTCTGATTATTGCTCTGGGATACACTACTGTGCATACGGCGGTGTCAGCGGGATTAGTGTGCGTAATCGATTTGTGGGAGCGCTCTTATCTGGGGGTGTCGGTGGATTTTGTGGTGAGACGAACCTGAAGGGGCGGTGTTACCAGTTTCAGATGGGTGTCGGGGTAGACTGCGGCGGCCCCTCCACGGCACCGCGGGTAGAATGGGGTAGCGTTTACCGTTGAAATCAGAATGCTTATATACTGTTCCTAAGAATGTTTTTCAATGTTTAGGGGTGGGCATATATTTGGGGTACCCACGGACTTGGGGCTGCACGAGGATTTGGGTGGGTGTGGTGCACATGGGAAGCAGTATGTAGATTGTTTTGGAGTTGTGAGGACTGTCAACAATGCTTCACTTTTAGATGCCCAAATCAGAGCGCACAGCAAAGTACATGTGCACCCTAAACCCAGTGACAAAACCATATTTACTAACAAACTGCTAAATCTGCACAATCCCTAAATCAGAGCCCACTGCAAACCCGCTGACACGGGTTATCTCACAGCAAGAACTGGGTCAAACAATTCAGAACATGGCTAATTCAACAATAAAAATCCCAAACGCAGCCCAAAATTTGTGTGCAAATCTTGATCCGCCGACTCACCCAAATCTGCGTGTAACATATTTCAAGTACTTTCGGGAACGCAACCCTCAGTAAGCACCACATTTGACAATCCACCCCTAAATCGCTCCTAGACCTGCGTACATCGCCAAATCGTGTGCACCCCCAAATATATGCACATCAACAAGTAAGAGCGCAGCCCAAAATCTATGTGCACCCCAAACCCTCTGAGAGACTCATGTGCACATAAGATCAGTTCAAAGCAAGACTCATTTCAAACAGTTCACAAATAGCTGCCTCCACCTTCAAAAAGTTTAAAGTTCTACCTACAGTGGCATGCAAAGGTTTCGGCACCCCGGTTCAAAATTTCTGCTACTGAGAATAGATAAGTGAGTCGAAGATAAACTGATCTCCAAAAGTCAAAAAATTAAAGATGAAACATTCTTTTCAACATTTTAAGCAAAAGTAGTGTATTATTTTTTGTTCTGTACAATTGCAGAGTGAAAAACTTTTAACTACAACCCCGAACTACAACAAGGTCTCAGACCTTAATTAGCTTGTTAGGGCCGTTGCCGCCGATTGAGGGCGTTGCCCGACTGGGGTTGTAGTGCCGCATCAAAGCGGACGTAGGTGACTATGTGCAGCAAGTCAAGTCAAGTTATTATCGTTTCGACCATAACTGCTGGTACAGTGCACAGTAAAAACGAAACAACGTCCTAATTTTCATTCTTAAGCGCCTTTCTGGCACACTTGCAATTTTCTAGGGCTCCAGAGGTACTTAGTTTCTTCAACCTTTCGTTAGCTTTTCTTTTCTTCTTAACTAAATATTCCACAATCTTTGTTCACCATGGTTCTTTAAACCGACCATCCTTACGCTGCCTCAATGGAATATACCTATGCAGAACGCCATGCAAATGTTCTGCTCCAGATTTTTGCTCCCACGTTCCTATCTAACAGCATACGAATTGCACAAATTGGTCATAATAGAGACTGTTGCACATAATTAACAAACCCTTGCTTTCCGTTGGAGCTGCAACTCCAGTCGGGCGCCGCGATCAATCAGCGTTTATTCCCGAACTGGCGAGGCCGCGGCTCGTTCTAGAAGCTGTAGTCAATTAGCGTCGCCTCCTCGCTCGGTCCCTGCAAAAAAACACGTTTCCTCAGCCACCACAAACATCGCCGGAACGGACCCACCGACGCGTCGAAAGAGAACCAAGCCCATCCTTGTGGAGGACGAGACCGGCGACCACCGAAGCAGCAACACGCTGAACACCGCCATGGCGATGGACGGGAAGAGTGGGGTCTAAATATGGGGCAGATTTCCACCCGATCTACCGCAGCTCAGACCCTCCCCTGTACCGTGCTGACACTGGCTGACGTGCCTGTCGGTCAAATAAGAGCTCACACGATGATTACTTAACATGAACGACTGTCAGCCTTGGAAATAGTTTAAGTGAATGTTGATAACGTATTCCTAGTCAGAAAACAGACTGTATCGTCAGTGGATTTATGCCGTCATCACAGTTCTCTCACCAAAGATTCTTTGCATCTCGATAGAATGAAGTTTGTGATGAGATGAATTGTACTGATCAGACATCATGTCCTAATCAGGTAATTAAAATGTTTGTGAAAGCTGCAGGAAGGTAACTTGTGTAACTGGTGTTGTGTGGGAAGTTGTAAATGAAGCTCTGATGGCCGGGGTATCTGTATCCTACTCTACTTGTGAAGCTGCCTAATGGGATTAAAATATTGCAGTGGAATGCGAGAAGCTTGATTTCTCGTGATAAAGACTGGAAAAACTTTGATTCTGATTTTCCAAGTCCTCCCGATGTTATATACAGTATATGCAGGAAACCTGGTTTGTTAACAGGAGATATAATGTCCATATTAATTATGAAACTGTATTGGATTTAACTCTAGTTTGGAATAGACTGGCCAGTATGAGTATTGTATGTGGGATGTTAAGGGCGATGAAACATTGGGGAGTGATCATTTTCCTGTCTTTATAAGCTTAAGTTTGGATTTACATCGGGGACAGGAAGCCAGTCAAGGTAAAACAAATTACGAGGTTTATTAGGATTTTGAGTGATGAATGTTATCAGGGCTGAATGTTGAGGATGATGTAGATTTCTATAATGAAAGATTATCTTACCTTATTCATCAAACTCAGCTGGAAGTGTTTCCATTTAAAAAAGGCATTAATTGCAGAGACGCTGTACAATGGTGGATTGGGGAGAGTGTAGTAGCATTTAGGGAGAGAAGTCGACGTTTAGGAAAGTTAGGAAGTATCTGATAAGTATAAAAGGGCACTGGCCGAGGTGTTGAATGTGGTGAATGTTGTGAATTATGTTCACTGGAGATCATATTGAGACAATATCGGAAGGAATATTAAGCGGAGATATTTGGAAAATGGTTGATAAAATGGGGGATTCGTAGGGATCATAATATTCCAGGATTGATTGATGAGGGTAAAATGACTGTCACTGAAATAGAGATGGTTGGGTCATTTGCTGCGATTCGTAATCAAAACCATTTAAATGATGAGGTTAAAGAATGCAGGGACGTGGTTCTAATTGCATACCCTGATGCGTTGAAAGTCAGCTGTAGCAATGGTAGTATCACTGCTGTGGAGTTTTCTTTCAGTGAATTTAAGAAGGCTATTGTTAACGAAGACTACGCCCCCAAAGTACTGGAGGAACTCAGCGAGCCAGGGAGCGTCTGTGGAACAGATTACAGTCGGGCTGTTGTACCGAGACCCGTAAGCAGGACTGGAGGACAGAAAGACTGGCCTGCTGAGATCTTGCAGTATTTTGTGTGGCTTGCTTGGATTTCCAGCGTATGCAGATTTCCTCCCGTTTGTGGTTGGATTGTTGTTGATGAAGGTAAAATGTCTCCTGGAAAGGGTGATGTCTGGTATTGTATGATTAGACACCTAGCTGACAATCCTCTTGATGTAACAACATTTTAGAATCGTATTTGTCGGCTAGGCCATCTTCCTTCCTCATTCAAAATGGCAGTAGCAGTGCCTATTCTAAATCCCAGGAGCTCTGTGCTTGAACCTTCTGGTTGTAGGCTATATCGTTACATATTTTTTGTTTGTAAATTCAGCGTTTGAAATATATTTTGAATAAAAGAGGTGATGTATCGCTTTATCAGAGTTGATTTTGGAAGAGTGGAATGACATTGGATTCAGTTTTAGGTTTGGAAGATACAAGGAAAAGACAGTTAAATAAAGACGTTTTGGGAGCAGTATGTTTGATATTGAATAGTCATATGGTGTTTATGAATGGAAGGACTGTCGACTACATTATGGAAATTAGGACGGAGAGGGATGTTGCATATGTTTTTCTGAATTTTCTGTTTGGGTGATCTGTGCTGGTACGGGTGGGCAGGTTATATACAGGTTTCTATGAGATAGAGGTTAGGAAATAACAAAGCCGTACCAGTAACCCTTTATTATTTAATATTATGTTTAATGATATTTTTCCGAGATAGGCAATGGGATGAGCATGCAGATGATGGAGGTTTATGAATTAAAGGTAGAAATTTCAATTATACTGTATATTGGATACAAGTAACAATTAATAATTTGGAACAATAGTTAAATATTTAGGAATTAAGTTATCAGCAGCTAATACACAAGTTATGTGTTTTACAATTAGGGTTAATGGACCTGCAATTGATTTGAAATTATACGATCAAACTTTTGAAATCGTGTCAGTGGTAAGATTTCCAGGCATGTGGATGATAATAAGCTTACATGGAAGCACCATATCAGTAAAATAAATGATAAATATAAAGGAGCAATAAATATTCCCAAATGTCAATTTGTGGGTATTCTGAGGTTCTGCACGGAAATATCTGTTGACCAATTTTATCTGTTTAATTAAATTCGTTTTTGATTATGGCTGTGTGGTTTATGGATCAGCTACATCTTCAACTTTAAAATGCTTGGTTGTGATACAAGCACAGGCTCAAAGATTCTGTTGTGATCACCTGTTTTGACGTTACTGGTTGAAATGGGACAACTACCGTTAGAATTGCGGAGAGTGCAGTTTATGTCAACACACTGGATTAATTTGAGGGCGCAAAGAAATGATCATCCTGTTGAAGTTGTGTTAGAGGGCTCTTGGGAACATCACACGAAGAGTGTTTTTAGTTTTAGTCGGCTGTGACGTTATCACACTGGGAAGATGGGATTGTTTAATGACGCAATATTCACCATTGTCGCATTTTCTGAAACTGCATCTTGTTTTGTCTATGACTAGCTTAATAACACAGTTTAATAAAGTCAGATGATTCTCTTAGATTATCTTAGCCCAAGTTTCTGTTTGTTCTTCAGTTTCTCAAGGGAGATTTTGATGAAATGTTCACCATTTATCAGTATATAGACAGAATTTGTTGACGTCATTTTAGGTTTATAGTGGATGAAGGAAATTTGTCCATGTAAATGTAATTTTTTCAGATTACTGTTAGTTTTCCATGAGCCTAAAACAAGTTCTACCAGTCGGTCAGCTTGCCTTGGTAACTTAAAAAACATTACGTCAGAGTCAAAGTATTGGTTGATATGTTTTCTCCTTCTATGTCCCAGCACACAGTGGTGTTGAGGGAAATGAACGAGTGACTGTTTCGTTAAAAAAGCTATTAAAATTCAACTCTAAATGAAGACCTTCCAGTTAGCAAATCAGACACTAGGGAGTTTTCTAGGGTAACTCAGGCAAGAGTTGCGGGATAATGGTCACAAGGGGAGACAGTTTTACAGAATACATAAAAACATTAGGTTCAGGGGTGAAGGGGGTAAAACAAGAAGGGAAGAAATTATATTGAGACAACACAGCATTGGGCATAGAGTACTATGCTTAATTATTCATTATGTTGTTGGAAAACATCATTCTGGGTTGTGTCATTATGAAGCAGTTCAACACATACTTTTTTGAGGGTGAAGCAGATCAGGTAGAGATTAATCAAGATGAGGCTGTATTACAATCTTTGGGGATTGATAGATTTCTACCATCTGGGAAATGGTACCGCAGCAAAAAAAGCCAGGACTATAAGGCTCCGGGACAGCGGCTCCACCAGGTCATCAGATTGATTAAACACGAGGAAATCTGCAGATGCTGGAAATTCAAACAACACTCACAAAATGCTGGTGGAACACAGCAGGCCAGGCAGCATCTGTAGAGAGAAGCTCTGTTGAGGTTTCGGGCCGAGACCCTTCGTCAGGACTAACCGAAAGGAAAGATAGTAAGAGATTTGAAAGTAGTGGGGGGAGGGGGAAATGTGAAATGATAGGAGAAGACCGGAGGGGCTAGGATGAAGCTAAGAGCTGGAAAGGTGATTGGCGAAAGTGATACAGAGCTGGAGAAGGGAAAGAATCATGGGACGGGAGGCCTCAGGAGAAAGAAAGGAGGGGGGAGTACTAGAGGCAGATGGAGAACGGGCAAACAAATAAGTATATCAGGGATGGGGTAAGAAGGGGAGGAGGAGCAGTAACGGAAGTTAGAGAAGTCACTGTTCATGCCATCAGGTTGGAGGCTACCCAGCCGGTATATAAGATGTTGTTCCTCCAACTTGAGTTTGCATTCATTTTGACAATAGAGGAGGCTATGGATAGACATATCAGAACGGTCTCCCAGTTTGCGTCGGGTCTCACCAATATATAAAAGGCCACACCGGGAGCACCGGACGCGGTATGCCACACCAGCCGACTCACAGTTGAAGTGTCGCCTCACCTGGAAGGATTGTCTGGGGCCCTGAATGGTGGTGAGGGAGTAAGTGTGAGGGCAGGTCTAGCACTTGTTCCGTTTACAAGGATAAATGCCAGGAGGGAGAACGGTGGGAAGGGATGGGGGCGGGGGGGGGGACGAGTGGATAAGGGAGTCGCGTAGGGAGCGATCCCTGCGAAAAGCAGAATGGGGGCGAGGGAAAAATGTGTTTGGTAGTGGGATCCCGTTGGAGGTGGCGGAAGTTACGGAGAATTATACGTTGGACCTGGAGGCTGGTGGGGTGGCAGGTAAGGACCAGGGGAACCCTATCCCGAGTGGGGTGGCGGGTGGATGGGGTAAGGGCAGATGTGCGGGAAATGGGAGAGATGCGTTTGAGAGCAGAGTTGATGGTGGACGAAGGGAAGCCCCTGTGTTTAAAAAAGGAAGACATCTCCTTCGTTCTGGAATGAAAAGCCTCATCCTGAGAGCAGATGCGGCGGAGACGGAAGAATTGTGAGAAGTGGATAGCATTTTTGCAAGAGACACGGTGGGAAGAGGAATAGTCCAGGTAGCTGTGAGAGTCTGTAGGCTTATAGTAGATATCAGTAGATAGGCCGTCTCCAGAGATGGAGACAGAAAAATCAAGAAAGGGGAGGGAGGTGTCGGAAATGGACCACGTAAATTTGAGGGCAGGGTGAAAGTTAGAGGCAAAGTTAATGAAGGCGACGAGCTCAGCCTGCGTGCAAGAGGCAGCGCCAAAACAGTCGTCGATGTAGCGAAGGAAAAGAGGGAGACGGATACCTGTATAGACTTGGAACATGGACTGTTCCACAAAGCCAACAAAAAGACAGGTATAACTGGGACCCATGCGGGTGGCCATAGCTACACCCTTGGTTTGGAGGAAGTGGGAGGACCCAAAGGAGAAATTATTGAGAGTAAGAACTAATTCCGCCAGACGGAGGAGAGTGGTGATAGAGTGGAATTGGTTAGGTCTGGAATCCAAAAAAAAAAGCGAAGAGCTTCGAGACCATCTCGGTGGGGGATGGAGGTATATAGGGACTGGACGTCCATGGTGAAAATAAGGCGGTGGGGGCCAGGGAACTTAATATCATTGAAAAAATTCAAAGCATAAGAAGTGTCAAGAACATCGGTGGGAAGAGATTGAATAAGGGGGTATAAGACAGTGTCAAGTTCCACTGAACTCAGTTCTGCATACCTTTAACATAATGATGACAATATAATTGAAATTCTAGATTGGAGGAAGACTAATTTCGATGTCATCGAAAGAGTTCAGGCTGGTGTGGACTCGGTTAGGATCCTTTGTAAGTGCGGCACTTTCAGATGTGAAGTACTGAGAGTACAGAGCGTGTCGGTTCCTGTCGGACTTTTGGGAATCTTGATTTAGAAGGATGTTGAGGGTCTCTTGAAGAACAAGAAAGAGGCATATCAGGCATCGACACCTGGGATTAAATGACTGTCTTGTGAAGTATAAGAAATGCATGTAATATTTAAGAGATAATTGGGTCGGGCTCAATGAGGGCATGAGTTGTATCGAGTGGTCATGGTAAAGAAGAATCCCAAGGACCTCTGTAGATATATAAAGAGCAAAATGATTGCAAGGGACAAAAATGGTGCCCTTAACGATCAGAATAATCATGCAATAATGGAGCCGAAAGAGATGGGGAAGATCGTAAACGATACTTTCCATCTGTTTTTGCTTGGCTGATAGACACATGAACGAAGGAAATGGGCCAAAAACAGCCCAGAGGTCATGGGCAATATACAGATTACAAAGGAAGAGGTTTTTACCAACCTGACGCAAATTAGGGGTGAAGAATGTCTAGGCCCAGATTGGGTTTCCCCTCGCTTCTTGTGGGTGGCTAGTGTAGCAATTGCATGGGCACTGGCAGAGGTATTCAAAATGCCTCAGCCACGGACGGAAAGCTGGGGGTTAACTCTCATTAGTCAAGAAGGGCTCTGAGAATAACCCGGGAAATTAGGGGAGGTAAATCTGACATCAGTCGTGGGTATCTCATTGGAAGACATTCTAAGGGACAGCATACTGGGTGTAAATACACGTATTTCAATAGCAATGTGGTAAACTGCCTTTGCAAATGACACCTTGATTCACAGCGGCAGTGGATGGCGAAGTATGTGATCAATTTTTGCAGCATCAGGAAAACAGATGGAAAATGGGCTGCAGAATGGCGGATGGAATTCAATTCAGGCACGGGTGAGATGTTACATTTTGCGAAAACCAGGCAAGGTAGAACTTGAGTGAATGACATGGAATTGAGGTGTGCCGGAGAACAGAGGGATCCGGGAAGTTCCATAATTCCTAGAGAGAATCATAATGTGGGATGTTGGCACATTGGCCTTCATAAGACCATGTGAAGAGACACAATGGCGCTTAGTATGTCAAGACCTGCAGTCCTGGATTCATTTACTTGAACCTCGTTTGAAACCTGTCAAATGTCAGCACATCCTTTCTTAGTTGAGGGTCCCACAACTGCTCACAATACTCCATGTGCGGTCTAAGCAGTTCTCTATAAAGCCTCAACATTGTATCCTTGCATTTGTATAGCAGTTCCAGCGAAATGAATGCTGACTTCACATTTGCCTTCCTCACCACAGACTCGCCCTGGAAATTAGAATTTAGTGAATCCTGCACGGGAGCTCTCAAGTCCCTTTGCACCTCAAACTTTGAATTTCCTCTCCATCCACAAAATAGTCGAAACTTTTATTCCAAATTTCATGGCCGTACATTTCCCGACAATATATTCCATCTTTCTCTTATATCTCCATTCTCCTAATCCGTCTAAAACGTTCTTTAACCACTCTACGTTCTCAAAACTACCTGCCCCTCCCCATACATTTACATCATCCACAACCTTGGACACAAAGCCAACTATTCCATCCCTCATGTCATTGACATATGATGTAATAAATAAGCTGTCCCAACACACACCCATGTTGTACACCACTAGTTACCGGCAGCCAACCAACAAACCAACCAAACCTTTATGTCCACTCTTTGCCTCCTGCCAAACGACCAATGCATTATCCATGCTGTAATACCATCTGCTCTTAACTTCTTAAGCGGCCTCATGTCAATTGTCTTTTCAAAATCCGTGCACAACATCCAGCGATTCTCTCTTGTCGATCATGCTTATTATTTCTTCTAAGAATTCCAATAGATTTATCAGGCAAGGGTGTTCCTTCAGTAAGCCATGCAGCCTGAGGCCTATATTATCATTTGCCTCCAGGTACCGTGAAACCACATCCTGAGCAATCAACCAGAACATCACCCCAACCACTGAGGTCAGACTAACTGGCCTTTAATTTCCTTTCTTCCACCACTCTCCTCTCCTTGAAGACTGAAGTGACAGTTATAATTTTCCCAACTTCCGGAGCCATTCCAGAATCTAGTGTTCCTGAAATATCATTTCTAATGCCTCCACAATCTCGTCAGCCACCTCTTTCAGCACTCTGGGGTCTTCACATTAAGGTCCAGGCGACTTATTCACCTTTTGGACTTTCAGATCCCAGGAACCTTTCCCTTAGTAATAGCAACTTCTCACGCTTCTGCCTCCTGACACAATCGATCCTCTGGCATAATGCTGGTGTCTCCCACAGTGAAGCTCGGTCCCAAACACCTGTTCAGTTCGTCTGCCATTTCCTTCTTCACAATTGCTACCTCTCCAGCATTAATTTCCAGAGGTTCAATATACACTCTCGCTTCTCATTTAATCACATTATTAAAACCCGGAATTGAGATTTTATGTTGAAGTTGCACAGGGCGTTAGTGAGGATTAAATTCAAAACTACGGAATTCTGCTGCTATGTGTCTTACGGTCACTATCCACCACAAGGGGCATTTCCTGGTGGCCGAACGTTTTAAATCCGCTTCCCATTCTCCTCTTGTTGATCGAAGGCCTCCACTTGTGTCAAGATGACAGAGTGAAGGATGAACACTTTATATTCCATCTGGGTACCCTCCAACCTGGTGGCATGAATATCGTTTTCTCCTTCTGGTAATCAGAGACCCGTCCCCCTCTATCCCCACTCTGGTGAGTTTTTGCTTCTGTAATTAGATGCTGACTGTGATGTGAGTTCCTGCAGCGTTTCGTGTCAATTGCTTTGGATTTCCAGCATCTGCAGGCTTTCTCTTGTTCGATCCAGAATTCCCTGTGCGTGACCAGACGAAAAGTGCGCATGCGCAGAACGGGCTGACAGTTCCGGAAAGCAGCGCCTGCGCATTATGGCCAAAGGTTTCTGAGAATTGGCAGCAGGTTGGAGCGGGACTCCGGGCAAAAATTTTATCGGTACCCACGACCGAACTGTGACTGAGATACAGTTACTATGGTCTCCGGACACACTGTGGCTCCGCACCCCAGGACAGTCCCGGTCCTTTCCCTCTCTCTCAGTCGCACGATCCGTAAACAGGCCGCGGGTAACCTTGATGAGCGAAAGCGCTGGTGCCTTTTTGTGACGCATGAGCATCACTGCGACCGAAGCAGAGAGACAGGTTTCTGGTTCGTGGGGTTTACTGGGTAAAGGGGCAGGCATGGCTGATATCAGCGATTTCCCCATCAGTTAGTATGGCGTGTTTGGAAGAACAGAGGGAAGGGAAGGAGAGCGGATGGATCTCACAAACGCTGCTGAGCTCCACATATTTAAATCCAAATACTGTATTAGGAACTTGGAGCAAAAGTAGTACTGAGTTAGTTACAGATGAAGTGTTTGCCTTCAAGTCCGTGAAGATGTCAACTAATGTTGAATAAAAAAACAACAACGTCCTTCCATCAGCTTTAGGTCTTCAGAAATTCACTTTTGCTCTGCCTCCTCTTTTTCCGGACCTTTCTACCCATGATAGCATGTTTCTCTCTCTGGGTACAGAACGATAGCAAATACCTTTCCCTGAGTAACAGGTGACCTGCTGCTTTCACATCACAGAAGTGCATCGATGAGTTCACCACCATCAGTCACCTGTGGGGAACAGGTCATCAGAGTAATTGGAAAGTATCCATCATTACCCATGTAATATCACAGGCTTTTTACAGTGCTGTGAGAAAGGACCAGAAGTTGAAATGTTACTAATGTTTTTAATGTTTTTTAAATAGGTGTGTGGACTGACCATCGGTCTGAACAGGAAATTACTGCACAAACGAAAAACCGCAAAGCACTTTAAATTGACTTTCCATCTGTACGGCAAGAAAGGCAATCGGTGCAGAGCATTTCCCTTTCGTGGGCAGCAACTCACCTGCGGAGCTGTGAGGGAATAGAGAATAATACAAACCCAGAGACTCAAACCGAGCCACACGAAAGTGTCCCATTCTTACACAGACAGGAACACTGTCCAGTTTCCGAAGCCATGAATGGGAGGAAAATGACTTCTTCCACCGGCTTGGGTTGAACGTCACTGTAACACGGAGGGATTCATCAGTCATCCAAACTGAAGGTTCATCAGCGAATTTACCCTGGGACGATGCCATTCACCTGTTCCGTTTGTGGGAAGGGATTCACTCGGTCGTCTGACCTATTGATACACCAGCGAATTCACACTGGGGAGAGGCCAATTACTTGCTCAGACTGTGGGAAAGGTTTTAAACAGTCATCGCAACAGAAGGTACACAAGCAAATTCACACTGGCGAGAGGCCTTTCACCTGCTCAGATTGTAGGAAGGGATTCACTCAGACAACTGCTCTCCTGGCACACCAGTCTGTTCACACTGGGAAGAAACCATTCACCTGCTCAGAGTGCGGGGACGGATTCACTCGGTCATCAAACCTACAGATGCACAAGCAAGTTCACACGGGGGAGAAGCTATTCTCCTTCTCAGGATTCACGCACTCAACCACACTACAGACACACCAGCGTGTTCATGCTGGGCAGAGGCCGTTCACCTGAGCTGAATGTGAGAAGATTCAATCTGTCATCCACACTACAGACACACCAGCGTGTTCATGCTGAGCAGAGGCCGTTCACCTGATCTGAATGTGAGAAGATTGACTCGGTATCCACACTACAGACACACCAGCGTGTTCATGCAGGGCAGAGGCAGTTCACCTGATCTGAATGTGAGAAGATTCACTCAGTCATCCACACTACAGTCACACCAGCGTGTTCATGCTGGGCACAGGCCGTTCACCTGATCTGAATGTGAGAAGATTCACTCACTCATCCACAATACAGACACACCAGCCTGTTCATGCTGGGCAGAGGTCGTTCACCTGTTCTGAATGTGTGAAGAACCACTCGGTCATCCACACTACAGACACACCAGCGTGTTCATGCTGGGCACAGGCCGTTCACCTGATCTGAATGTGAGAAGATTCACTCAGTCATCCACACTACAGACACACCAGCGTGTTCATGCTGGGCAGAGGCCGTTCACCTGATCTGAATGTGAGAAGATTCACTCCGTCATCCACACTACAGACACAGCAGCGTGTTCATGCTGGGCAGAGGCCGTTCACCTGATCTGAATGTGAGAAGATTCACTCCGTCATCCACACTACAGACACACCAGCGTGTTCATGCTGGGCAGAGGCCGTTCACCTGATCTGAATGTGAGAAGATTCACTCGGTCATCCACACTACAGACACACCAGCGTGTTCATGCTGGACAGAGGCAGTTCACCTGATCTGAATGTGAGAAGATTCACTCGGTCATCCACACTACAGACACACCAGCGTGTTCATGCTGGGCAGAGGCCGTTCACCTGATCTGAATGTGAGAAGATTCACTCCGTCATCCACACTACAGACACACCAGCGTGTTCATGCTGGGCAGAGGCCGCTCACCTCTTTTGAATGTGAGAAGATTCACTCAGTACTCCACACTGCAGACACACCAGCGTGTTCATCCTGGGCAGAGGCCGTTCACCTGATCTGATTTTGAGAAGATTCACTCGGTCATCCACACTACAGACACACCAGCGTGTTCATGCTGGGCAGAGGCCGTTCACCTGATCTGAATGTGAGAAGATTCACTCAGTCATCCACACTACAGACACACCAGCGTGTTCATGCTGGGCAGAGGCCGTTCACCTGATATGAATGTGAGAAGATTCACTCGGTCATCCACACTATAGACACACCGGCGTGTTCATGCTGGGGAGAGGCCGTTCACCTGATCTGAATGTGAGAAGATTCACTCAGTCATCCACACTACAGACACACCAGCGTGTTCATGCTGGGCAGAGGCCGTTCAACTGATCTGAATGTGAGAAGATTCACTCGGTCATCCACACTATAGACACACCGGCGTGTTCATGCTGGGCAGAGGCCGTTCACCTGATCTGAAT
This sequence comes from Hemitrygon akajei, assembly GCF_048418815.1. Taxonomy (NCBI): domain Eukaryota; kingdom Metazoa; phylum Chordata; class Chondrichthyes; order Myliobatiformes; family Dasyatidae; genus Hemitrygon; species Hemitrygon akajei. The sequence goes on from NW_027332056.1 coordinate 713,965, forward strand.
GTGAGAAGATTCACTCCGTCATCCACAGTACAGACACACAAGCGTGTTCATGCTGGGCAGAGGCCGTTCACATCATTTGAATGTGAGAAGATTCACTCGGTGATTCACACTACAGACACACCAGCGTGTTCATGCTGGGCAGAGGCCGTTCACCTGATCTGAATGTGAGAAGATTCACTCCGTCATCCACAATACAGACACACCAGTGTGTTCATGCTGAGCAGAGGCCGTTCACCTGATCTGAATGTGAGAAGATTCACTCAGTCATCCACACTACAGACACACCAGCGTGTTCATGCTGGGCAGAGGCCGTTCACCTGTTCTGAATGTGTGAAGAACCACTCGGTCATCCACACTACAGACACACCAGCGTGTTCATGCTGGGCAGAGGCCGTTCACCTGTTCTGAATGTGTGAAGAACCACTCGGTCATCCACACTACAGACACACCGGCGTGTTCATGCTGGGCAGAGGCCGTTCACCTGATCTGAATGTGAGAAGATTCACTCCGTCATCCACAGTACAGACACACAAGCGTGTTCATGCTGGGAAGAGGCGATTCACCTGATCTGAGGGTGAGAAGATTCACTCGGTAATCCACACTACAGACACACCAGCGTGTTCATGCTGGGCAGAGGCCGCTCACCTGATCTGAATGTGAGAAGATTCACTCCGTCATCCACAGTACAGACACACCAGCGTGTTCATGCTGGGCAGAGGCCGTTCACCTGAACTGAATGTGAGAAAATTCACTCGGTCATCCACACTACAGACACACCAGCGTGTTCATGGTGGGCAGAGGCCGTTCACCTGATCTGAATGTGAGAAGATTCACTCAGTCATCCACACTACAGACACACCAGCGTGTTCATGCTGGGCAGAGGCCGTTCACCTGATCTGATTGTGAGAAGATTCACTCAGTCTTCCACACTACAGACACACCAGCGTGTTCATGCTGGGCAGAGGCCGTTCACCTGATCTGAATGTGAGAAGATTCACTCAGTCATCCACACTACAGACACACCAGCGTGTTCATGCTGGGCAGAGGCCGTTCACCTGATCTGAATGTGAGAAGATTCACTCAGTCATCCACACTACGGACACACCAGCGTGTTCATGCTGGGCAGAGGCCGTTCACCTGATCTGAATGTGAGAAGATTCACTCGGTCATCCACACTACGGACACACCAGCGTGTTCATGCTGGGCAGAGGCCGTTCACCTGATCTGACTGTGAGAAGATTCACTCAGTACTCCACACTGCAGACACTCCAGCGTGTTCATGCTGGGCAGAGGCCGTTCACCTGATCTGATTTTGAGAAGATTCACTCGGTCATCCACACTACAGACACACCAGCGTGTTCATGCTGGGCAGAGGCCGTTCCCTGATCTGAATGTGAGAAGATTCACTCGGTCATCCACACTACAGACACACCAGCGTGTTCATGCTGGGCAGAGGCCGTTCACCTGATCTGACTGTGAGAAGATTCACTCGGTCATCCACAGTACAGACACACCAGCGTGTTCATGCTGGGCAGAGGCCGTTCACCTGATCTGAATGTGAGAAGATTCACTCAGTCATCCACACTACAGACACACCAGCGTGTTCATGCTGGGCAGAGGCCGTTCACCTGATCTGAATGTGAGAAGATTCACTCGGTCATCCACACTACAGACACACCAGCGTGTTCATGCTGGGCAGAGGCCGTTCACCTGATCTGAATGTGAGAAGATTCACTCGGTCATCCACACTACAGACACACCAGCGTGTTCATGCTGGGCAGAGGCCGTTCAACTGATCTGATTGTGAGAAGATTCACTCGGTCATCCACACAACAGACACACCAGCGTGTTCATGCTGGGCAGAGGCCGTTCACCTGATCTGAATGTGAGAAGATTCACTCAGTCATCCACACTACAGACACACCAGCGTGTTCATGCTGGGCAGAGGCCGTTAAACTGATCTGAATGTGAGAAGATTCACTCAGTCATCCACACTACAGACACACCAGCGTGTTCATGCTGGGCAGAGGCCGTTCACCTTATCTGAATGTGAGAAGATTCACTCAGTCATCCACACTACAGTCACACCAGCGTGTTCATTTTGGACAGAGGCCGTTCAACTGATCTGAATGTGAGAAGATTCACTCAGTCATCCACACTACAGACACACCAGCGTGTTCATGCTGGGCAGAGGCCGTTCACCTTATCTGAATGTGAGAAGATTCACTCGGTCATCCACACTACAGACACACCAGCGTGTTCATGCTGGGAAGCGGCCGTACACCTGATCTGAATGTGAGAAGATTCACTCAGTCATCCACACTACAGACACACCAGCGTGTTCATGCTGGGAAGAGGCCGTTCACTTGATCTGAATGTGAGAAGATTCACTCGGTCATCCACACTACAGACACACCAGTGTGTTTATGCTGGGTAGAGGCCGTTCACCTGATCTGAATGTGAGAAGATTCACTCGGTCATCCACACTACAGACACACCTGCGTGTTCATGCTGGGCAGAGGCCGTTCACCTGATCTGAATGTGAGAAGATTCACTCGGTCATCCACACTACAGACACACCAGCGTGTTCATGCTGGGAAGACGCCGTTCACTTGATCTGAATGTGAGAAGATTCACTCGGTCATCCACACTACAGACACACCAGTGTGTTTATGCTGGGTAGAGGCCGTTCACCTGATCTGAATGTGAGAAGATTCACTCAGCCATCCACACTACAGACATACCAGCGTGTTCATGCTGGGCAGAGGCCGTTCACCTGATCTGATTGTGAGAAGATTCACTCAGTCATCCACACTGCAGACACACCAGCGTGTTCATCCTGGGCAGAGGCCGTTCACCTGATCTGATTTTGAGAAGATTCAATCGGTCATCCACACTACAGACACACCAGCGTGTTCATGCTGGGCAGAGGCCGTTCACCTGATCTGAATGTGAGAAGATTCACTCAGTCATCCACACTACAGACACACCAGCGTGTTCATGCTGGGCAGAGGCCGTTCACCTGATCTGAATGTGAGAAGATTCACTCGGTCATCCACACTATAGACACACCGGCGTGTTCATGCTGGTGAGAGGCCGTTCACCTGATCTGAATGTGAGAAGATTCACTCGGTCATCCACACTACAGACACACAAGCGTGTTCATGCTGGGCAGAGGCCGTTCACCTGATCTGAATGTGAGAAGATTCACTCCGTCATCCACACTACAGACACACCAGTGTGTTCATGCTGAGCAGAGGCCGTTCACCTGATCTGAATGTGAGAAGATTGACTCGGTATCCACACTACAGACACACCAGCGTGTTCATGCTGGGCAGAGGCCGTTCACCTGAACTGAATGTGAGAAGATTCACTCAGTCATCCACACTACAGACACACCAGCGTGTTCATGCTGGGGAGAGGCCGTTCACCTGATCTGAATGTGAGAAGATTCACTCAGTCATCCACACTACAGACACACCAGCGTGTTCATGCTGGGCAGAGGCCGTTCACCTGTTCTGAATGTGTGAAGAACCACTCGGTCATCCACACTACAGACACACCAGCGTGTTCATGCTGTGCAGAGGCCGTTCACCTGTTCTGAATGTGTGAAGAACCACTCGGTCATCCACACTACAGACACACCGGCTTGTTCATGCTGGGCAGAGGCCGTTCACCTGATCTGAATGTGAGAAGATTCACTCCGTCATCCACAGTACAGACACACAAGCGTGTTCATGCTGGGAAGAGGCGATTCACCTGATCTGAGGGTGAGAAGATTCACTCGGTAATCCACACTACAGACACACCAGCGTGTTCATGCTGGGCAGAGGCCGCTCACCTGATCTGAATGTGAGAAGATTCACTCCGTCATCCTCAGTACAGACACACCAGCGTGTTCATGCTGGGCAGAGGCCGTTCACCTGAACTGAATGTGAGAAAATTCACTCGGTCATCCACACTACAGACACACCAGCGTGTTCATGGTGGGCAGAGGCCGTTCACCTGATCTGAATGTGAGAAGATTCACTCAGTCATCCACACTACAGACACACCAGCGTGTTCATGCTGGGCAGAGGCCGTTCACCTGATCTGAATGTGAGAAGATTCACTCAGTCATCCACACTACAGACACACCAGCGTGTTCATGCAGGGCACCGGCCGTTCACCTGATCTGAATGTGAGAAGATTCACTCAGTCATCCACACTACAGACACACCAGCGTGTTCATGCTGGGCAGAGGCCGTTCACCTGATCTGAATGTGAGAAGATTCACTCAGTCATCCACACTACGGACACACCAGCGTGTTCATCCTGGGCAGAGGCCGTTCACCTGATCTGATTTTGAGAAGATTCAATCGGTCATCCACACTACAGACACACCAGCGTGTTCATGCTGGGCAGAGGCCGTTCACCTGATCTGAATGTGAGAAGATTCACTCAGTCATCCACACTACAGACACACCAGCGTGTTCATGCTGGGCAGAGGCCGTTCACCTGATCTGAATGTGAGAAGATTCACTCGGTCATCCACACTATAGACACACCGGCGTGTTCATGCTGGTGAGAGGCCGTTCACCTGATCTGAATGTGAGAAGATTCACTCGGTCATCCACACTACAGACACACAAGCGTGTTCATGCTGGGCAGAGGCCGTTCACCTGATCTGAATGTGAGAAGATTCACTCCGTCATCCACACTACAGACACACCAGTGTGTTCATGCTGAGCAGAGGCCGTTCACCTGATCTGAATGTGAGAAGATTGACTCGGTATCCACACTACAGACACACCAGCGTGTTCATGCTGGGCAGAGGCCGTTCACCTGAACTGAATGTGAGAAGATTCACTCAGTCATCCACACTACAGACACACCAGCGTGTTCATGCTGGGGAGAGGCCGTTCACCTGATCTGAATGTGAGAAGATTCACTCAGTCATCCACACTACAGACACACCAGCGTGTTCATGCTGGGCAGAGGCCGTTCACCTGTTCTGAATGTGTGAAGAACCACTCGGTCATCCACACTACAGACACACCAGCGTGTTCATGCTGTGCAGAGGCCGTTCACCTGTTCTGAATGTGTGAAGAACCACTCGGTCATCCACACTACAGACACACCGGCTTGTTCATGCTGGGCAGAGGCCGTTCACCTGATCTGAATGTGAGAAGATTCACTCCGTCATCCACAGTACAGACACACAAGCGTGTTCATGCTGGGAAGAGGCGATTCACCTGATCTGAGGGTGAGAAGATTCACTCGGTAATCCACACTACAGACACACCAGCGTGTTCATGCTGGGCAGAGGCCGCTCACCTGATCTGAATGTGAGAAGATTCACTCCGTCATCCTCAGTACAGACACACCAGCGTGTTCATGCTGGGCAGAGGCCGTTCACCTGAACTGAATGTGAGAAAATTCACTCGGTCATCCACACTACAGACACACCAGCGTGTTCATGGTGGGCAGAGGCCGTTCACCTGATCTGAATGTGAGAAGATTCACTCAGTCATCCACACTACAGACACACCAGCGTGTTCATGCTGGGCAGAGGCCGTTCACCTGATCTGAATGTGAGAAGATTCACTCAGTCATCCACACTACAGACACACCAGCGTGTTCATGCAGGGCACCGGCCGTTCACCTGATCTGAATGTGAGAAGATTCACTCAGTCATCCACACTACAGACACACCAGCGTGTTCATGCTGGGCAGAGGCCGTTCACCTGATCTGAATGTGAGAAGATTCACTCAGTCATCCACACTACGGACACACCAGCGTGTTCATGCTGGGCAGAGGCCGTTCACCTGATCTGAATGTGAGAAGATTCACTCGGTCATCCACACTACGGACACACCAGCGTGTTCATGCTGGGCAGAGGCCGTTCACCTGATCTGACTGTGAGAAGATTCACTCAGTACTCCACACTGCAGACACTCCAGCGTGTTCATGCTGGGCAGAGGCCGTTCACCTGATCTGATTTTGAGAAGATTCACTCGGTCATCCACACTACAGACACACCAGCGTGTTCATGCTGGGCAGAGGCCGTTCACCTGATCTGAATGTGAGAAGATTCACTCGGTCATCCACACTACAGACACACCAGCGTGTTCATGCTGGGCAGAGGCCGTTCACCTGATCTGACTGTGAGAAGATTCACTCGGTCATCCACACTACAGACACACCAGCGTGTTCATGCTGGGCAGAGGCCGTTCACCTGAACTGAATGTGAGAAGATTCACTCAGTCATCCACACTACAGACACACCAGCGTGTTCATGCTGGGCAGAGGCCGTTCACCTGATCTGAATGTGAGAAGATTCACTCAGTCATCCACACTACAGACACACCAGCGTGTTCATGCTGGGCAGAGGCCGTTCACCTGATCTGAATGTGAGAAGATTCACTCGGTCATCCACACTACAGACACACCAGCGTGTTCATGCTGGGCAGAGGCCGTTCACCTGATCTGAATGTGAGAAGATTCACTCGGTCATCCACACTACAGACACACCAGCGTGTTCATGCTGGGCAGAGGCCGTTCACCTGATCTGAATGTGAGAAGATTCACTCGGTCATCCACACTACAGACACACCAGCGTGTTCATGCTGGGCAGAGGCCGTTCACCTGATCTGAATGTGAGAAGATTCACTCGGTCATCCACACTACAGTCACACCAGCGTGTTCATGCTGGGCAGAGGCCGTTCACCTGATCTGAATGTAAGAAGATTCACTCGGTCATCCACACTACAGACACACCAGCGTGTTCATGCTGGGCAGAGGCCGTTCACCTGATCTGAATGTGAGAAGATTCACTCGGTCATCCACACTACAGACACACCAGCGTGTTCATGCTGGGCAGAGGCCGTTCACCTGATCTGAATGTGAGAAGATTCACTCGGTCATCCACACTACAGACACACCAGCGTGTTCATGCTGGGCAGAGGCCGTTCAACTGATCTGATTGTGAGAAGATTCACTCGGTCATCCACACTACAGACACACCAGCGTGATCATGCTGGGCAGAGGCCGTTCACCTGATCTGAATGTGAGAAGATTCACTCAGCCATCCACACTACAGACACACCAGCGTGTTCATGCTGGGCAGAGGCCGTTCACCTTATCTGAATGTGAGAAGATTCACTCGGTCATCCACACTACAGACACACCATCGTGTTCATGCTGGGCAGAGGCCGTTCACCTGATCTGAATGTGAGAAGATTCACTCGGTCATCCACACTACAGACACACCATCGTGTTCATGCTGGACAGAGGCGGTTCACCTGATGTGAATGTGAGAATATTCACTCGGTCATCCACACTACAGACACACCAGCGTGTTCATGCTGGGCAGAGGCCGTTAAACTGATCTGAATGTGAGAAGATTCACTCAGTCATCCACACTACAGACACACCAGCGTGTTCATGCTGGGCAGAGGCCGTTCACCTTATCTGAATGTGAGAAGATTCACTCAGTCATCCACACTACAGTCACACCAGCGTGTTCATTTTGGACAGAGGCCGTTCAACTGATCTGAATGTGAGAAGATTCACTCAGTCATCCACACTACAGACACACCAGCGTGTTCATGCTGGGCAGAGGCCGTTCACCTTATCTGAATGTGAGAAGATTCACTCGGTCATCCACACTACAGACACACCAGCGTGTTCATGCTGGGAAGCGGCCGTACACCTGATCTGAATGTGAGAAGATTCACTCAGTCATCCACACTACAGACACACCAGCGTGTTCATGCTGGGAAGAGGCCGTTCACTTGATCTGAATGTGAGAAGATTCACTCGGTCATCCACACTACAGACACACCAGTGTGTTTATGCTGGGTAGAGGCCTTTCACCTGATCTGAATGTGAGAAGATTCACTCGGTCATCCACACTACAGACACACCTGCGTGTTCATGCTGGGCAGAGGCCGTTCACCTGATCTGAATGTGAGAAGATTCACTCGGTCATCCACACTACAGACACACCAGCGTGTTCATGCTGGGAAGACGCCGTTCACTTGATCTGAATGTGAGAAGATTCACTCGGTCATCCACACTACAGACACACCAGTGTGTTTATGCTGGGTAGAGGCCGTTCACCTGATCTGAATGTGAGAAGATTCACTCAGCCATCCACACTACAGACATACCAGCGTGTTCATGCTGGGCAGAGGCCGTTCACCTGATCTGAATGTGAGAAGATTCACTCAGTCATCCACACTACAGACACACCAGCGTGTTCATGCTGGGCAGAGGCCGTTCACCTGATCTGAATGTGAGAAGATTCACTCGGTCATCCACACTACAGACACACCAGCGTGTTCATGCTGGGCAGAGGCCGTTCACCTGATCTGAATGTGAGAAGATTCACTCGGTCATCCACACTACAGACACACCAGCGTGTTCATGCTGGGCAGAGGCCGTTCACCTGATCTGAATGTGAGAAGATTCACTCGGTCATCCACACTACAGACACACCAGCGTGTTCATGCTGGGCAGAGGCCGTTCAACTGATCTGAATGTGAGAAGATTCACTCAGTCATCCACACTACAGACACACCAGCGTGTTCATGCTGGGCAGAGGCCGTTCAACTGATCTGATTGTGAGAAGATTCACTCGGTCATCCACACTACAGACACACCAGCGTGTTCATGCTGGGCAGAGGCCGTTCACCTGATCTGAATGTGAGAAGATTCACTCAGTCATCCACAATACAGAAACACCAGCGTGTTCATGCTGGGCAGAGGCCGTTCACCTGATCTGAATGTGAGAAGATTCACTCAGTCATCCACACTACAGACACACCAGCGTGTTCATGCTGGGCAGAGGCCGTTCACCTGATCTGAATGTGAGAAGATTCACTCGGTCATCCACACTACAGTCACACCAGCGTGTTCATGCTGGGCAGAGGCCGTTCACCTGATCTGAATGTGAGAAGATTCACTCGGTCATCCACACTACAGACACACCAGCGTGTTCATGCTGGGCAGAGGCCGTTCACCTGATCTGAATGTGAGAAGATTCACTCGGTCATCCACACTACAGACACACCAGCGTGTTCATGCTGGGCAGAGGCCGTTCACCTGATCTGAATGTGAGAAGATTCACTCGGTCATCCACACTACAGACACACCAGCGTGTTCATGCTGGGCAGAGGCCGTTCAACTGATCTGATTGTGAGAAGATTCACTCGGTCATCCACACTACAGTCACACCAGCGTGTTCATGCTGGGCAGAGGCCGTTCACCTCATTTGAATGTGAGAAGATTCACTCGGTCATCCACAATACAGAAACACCAGCGTGTTCATGCTGGGCAGAGGCCGTTCACCTGATCTGAATGTGAGAAGATTCACTCAGTCATCCACACTACAGACACACCAGCGTGTTCATGCTGGGCAGAGGCCGTTCACCTGATCTGAATGTGAGAAGATTCACTCAGTCATCCACACTACAGACACACCAGCGTGTTCATGCTGGGCAGAGGCCGTTCACCTGATCTGAATGTGAGAAGATTCACTCGGTCATCCACACTACAGTCACACCAGCGTGTTCATGCTGGGCAGAGGCCGTTCACCTGATCTGAATGTGAGAAGATTCACTCGGTCATCCACACTACAGACACACCAGCGTGTTCATGCTGGGCAGAGGCCGTTCACCTGATCTGAATGTGAGAAGATTCACTCGGTCATCCACACTACAGACACACCAGCGTGTTCATGCTGGGCAGAGGCCGTTCACCTGATCTGAATGTGAGAAGATTCACTCGGTCATCCACACTACAGACACACCAGCGTGTTCATGCTGGGCAGAGGCCGTTCAACTGATCTGATTGTGAGAAGATTCACTCGGTCATCCACACTACAGACACACCAGCGTGTTCATGCTGGGCAGAGGCCGTTCACCTGATCTGAATGTGAGAAGATTCACTCAGTCATCCACACTACAGACACACCAGCGTGTTCATGCTGGGCAGAGGCCGTTCACCTTATCTGAATGTGAGAAGATTCACTCGGTCATCCACACTACAGACACACCATCGTGTTCATGCTGGACAGAGGCGGTTCACCTGATGTGAATGTGAGAATATTCACTCGGTCATCCACACTACAGACACACCAGCGTGTTCATGCTGGGCAGAGGCCGTTAAACTGATCTGAATGTGAGAAGATTCACTCAGTCATCCACACTACAGACACACCAGCGTGTTCATGCTGGGCAGAGGCCGTTCACCTTATCTGAATGTGAGAAGATTCACTCAGTCATCCACACTACAGTCACACCAGCGTGTTCATTTTGGACAGAGGCCGTTCAACTGATCTGAATGTGAGAAGATTCACTCAGTCATCCACACTACAGACACACCAGCGTGTTCATGCTGGGCAGAGGCCGTTCACCTTATCTGAATGTGAGAAGATTCACTCGGTCATCCACACTACAGACACACCAGCGTGTTCATGCTGGGAAGCGGCCGTACACCTGATCTGAATGTGAGAAGATTCACTCAGTCATCCACACTACAGACACACCAGCGTGTTCATGCTGGGAAGAGGCCGTTCACTTGATCTGAATGTGAGAAGATTCACTCGGTCATCCACACTACAGACACACCAGTGTGTTTATGCTGGGTAGAGGCCGTTCACCTGATCTGAATGTGAGAAGATTCACTCGGTCATCCACACTACAGACACACCTGCGTGTTCATGCTGGGCAGAGGCCGTTCACCTGATCTGAATGTGAGAAGATTCACTCGGTCATCCACACTACAGACACACCAGCGTGTTCATGCTGGGAAGACGCCGTTCACTTGATCTGAATGTGAGAAGATTCACTCGGTCATCCACACTACAAACACACCAGTGTGTTTATGCTGGGTAGAGGCCGTTCACCTGATCTGAATGTGAGAAGATTCACTCAGCCATCCACACTACAGACATACCAGCGTGTTCATGCTGGGCAGAGGCCGTTCACCTGATCTGATTGTGAGAAGATTCACTCAGTCATCCACACTGCAGACACACCAGCGTGTTCATCCTGGGCAGAGGCCGTTCACCTGATCTGATTTTGAGAAGATTCACTCGGTCATCCACACTACAGACACACCAGCGTGTTCATGCTGGGCAGAGGCCGTTCACCTGATCTGAATGTGAGAAGATTCACTCAGTCATCCACACTACAGACACACCAGCGTGTTCATGCTGGGCAGAGGCCGTTCACCTGATCTGAATGTGAGAAGATTCACTCGGTCATCCACACTATAGACACACCGGCGTGTTCATGCTGGGGAGAGGCCGTTCACCTGATCTGAATGTGAGAAGATTCACTCGGTCATCCACACTACAGACACACAAGCGTGTTCATGCTGGGCAGAGGCCGTTCACCTGATCTGAATGTGAGAAGATTCACTCCGTCATCCACACTACAGACACACCAGTGTGTTCATGCTGAGCAGAGGCCGTTCACCTGATCTGAATGTGAGAAGATTCACTCGGTCATCCACACTACAGACACACCAGCGTGTTCATGCTGGGCAGAGGCCGTTCACCTGATCTGAATGTGAGAAGATTCACTCGGTCATCCACACTACAGTCACACCAGCGTGTTCATGCTGGGCAGAGGCCGTTCACCTGATCTGAATGTGAGAAGATTCACTCGGTCATCCACACTACAGACACACCAGCGTGTTCATGCTGGGCAGAGGCCGTTCACCTGATCTGAATGTGAGAAGATTCACTCGGTCATCCACACTACAGACACACCAGCGTGTTCATGCTGGGCAGAGGCCGTTCACCTGATCTGAATGTGAGAAGATTCACTCGGTCATCCACACTACAGACACACCAGCGTGTTCATGCTGGGCAGAGGCCGTTCAACTGATCTGATTGTGAGAAGATTCACTCGGTCATCCACACTACAGACACACCAGCGTGTTCATGCTGGGCAGAGGCCGTTCACCTTATCTGAATGTGAGAAGATTCACTCGGTCATCCACACTACAGACACACCATCGTGTTCATGCTGGACAGAGGCGGTTCACCTGATGTGAATGTGAGAATATTCACTCGGTCATCCACACTACAGACACACCAGCGTGTTCATGCTGGGCAGAGGCCGTTAAACTGATCTGAATGTGAGAAGATTCACTCAGTCATCCACACTACAGACACACCAGCGTGTTCATGCTGGGCAGAGGCCGTTCACCTTATCTGAATGTGAGAAGATTCACTCAGTCATCCACACTACAGTCACACCAGCGTGTTCATTTTGGACAGAGGCCGTTCAACTGATCTGAATGTCAGAAGATTCACTCAGTCATCCACACTACAGACACACCAGCGTGTTCATGCTGGGCAGAGGCCGTTCACCTTATCTGAATGTGAGAAGATTCACTCGGTCATCCACACTACAGACACAGCAGCGTGTTCATGCTGGGAAGCGGCCGTACACCTGATCTGAATGTGAGAAGATTCACTCAGTCATCCACACTACAGACACACCAGCGTGTTCATGCTGGGAAGAGGCCGTTCACTTGATCTGAATGTGAGAAGATTCACTCGGTCATCCACACTACAGACACACCAGTGTGTTTATGCTGGGTAGAGGCCGTTCACCTGATCTGAATGTGAGAAGATTCACTCGGTCATCCACACTACAGACACACCTGCGTGTTCATGCTGGGCAGAGGCCGTTCACCTGATCTGAATGTGAGAAGATTCACTCGGTCATCCACACTACAGACACACCAGCGTGTTCATGCTGGGAAGACGCCGTTCACTTGATCTGAATGTGAGAAGATTCACTCGGTCATCCACACTACAGACACACCAGTGTGTTTATGCTGGGTAGAGGCCGTTCACCTGATCTGAATGTGAGAAGATTCACTCAGCCATCCACACTACAGACATACCAGCGTGTTCATGCTGGGCAGAGGCCGTTTACTTGTTCTGAATGTGAGCAGATTCACTCGGTCATCCACACTACAGACACACCAGCGTGTTCATGCTGGGCAGAAGCCGTTCACCTGATCTGAATGTGAGAAGATTCACTCGGTCATCCACACTACAGACACACCAGCGTGTTCATGCTGGGCAGAGGCCGTTCACCTGATCTGAATGTGAGAAGATTCACTCGGTCATCCACACTACAGACACACCAGCGTGTTCATGCTGGGCAGAGGCCGTTCACCTCATTTGAATGTGAGAAGATTCACTCGGTCATCCACAATACAGAAACACCAGCGTGTTCATGCTGGGCAGAGGCCGTTCACCTGATCTGAATGTGAGAAGATTCACTCAGTCATCCACACTACAGACACACCAGCGTGTTCATGCTGGGCAGAGGCCGTTCACCTGATCTGAATGTGAGAAGATTCACTCAGTCATCCACACTACAGACACACCAGCGTGTTCATGCTGGGCAGAGGCCGTTCACCTGATCTGAATGTGAGAAGATTCACTCGGTCATCCACACTACAGTCACACCAGCGTGTTCATGCTGGGCAGAGGCCGTTCACCTGATCTGAATGTGAGAAGATTCACTCGGTCATCCACACTACTGACACACCAGCGTGTTCATGCTGGGCAGAGGCCGTTCACCTGATCTGAATGTGAGAAGATTCACTCGGTCATCCACACTACAGACACACCAGCGTGTTCATGCTGGGCAGAGGCCGTTCACCTGATCTGAATGTGAGAAGATTCACTCGGTCATCCACACTACAGACACACCAGCGTGTTCATGCTGGGCAGAGGCCGTTCAACTGATCTGAATGTGAGAAGATTCACTCGGTCATCCACACTACAGACACACCAGCGTGTTCATGCTGGGCAGAGGCCGTTCACCTGATCTGAATGTGAGAAGATTCACTCAGTCATCCACACTACAGACACACCAGCGTGTTCATGCTGGGCAGAGGCCGTTCACCTTATCTGAATGTGAGAAGATTCACTCGGTCATCCACACTACAGACACACCATCGTGTTCATGCTGGACAGAGGCGGTTCACCTGATGTGAATGTGAGAATATTCACTCGGTCATCCACACTACAGACACACCAGCGTGTTCATGCTGGGCAGAGGCCGTTAAACTGATCTGAATGTGAGAAGATTCACTCAGTCATCCACACTACAGACACACCAGCGTGTTCATGCTGGGCAGAGGCCGTTCACCTTATCTGAATGTGAGAAGATTCACTCAGTCATCCACACTACAGTCACACCAGCGTGTTCATTTTGGACAGAGGCCGTTCAACTGATCTGAATGTGAGAAGATTCACTCAGTCATCCACACTACAGACACACCAGCGTGTTCATGCTGGGCAGAGGCCGTTCACCTTATCTGAATGTGAGAAGATTCACTCGGTCATCCACACTACAGACACACCAGCGTGTTCATGCTGGGAAGCGGCCGTACACCTGATCTGAATGTGAGAAGATTCACTCAGTCATCCACACTACAGACACACCAGCGTGTTCATGCTGGGAAGAGGCCGTTCACTTGATCTGAATGTGAGAAGATTCACTCGGTCATCCACACTACAGACACACCAGTGTGTTTATGCTGGGTAGAGGCCGTTCACCTGATCTGAATGTGAGAAGATTCACTCGGTCATCCACACTACAGACACACCTGCGTGTTCATGCTGGGCAGAGGCCGTTCACCTGATCTGAATGTGAGAAGATTCACTCGGTCATCCACACTACAGACACACCAGCGTGTTCATGCTGGGAAGACGCCGTTCACTTGATCTGAATGTGAGAAGATTCACTCGGTCATCCACACTACAGACACACCAGTGTGTTTATGCTGGGTAGAGGCCGTTCACCTGATCTGAATGTGAGAAGATTCACTCAGCCATCCACACTACAGACATACCAGCGTGTTCATGCTGGGCAGAGGCCGTTCACCTGATCTGATTGTGAGAAGATTCACTCAGTCATCCACACTGCAGACACACCAGCGTGTTCATCCTGGGCAGAGGCCGTTCACCTGATCTGATTTTGAGAAGATTCACTCGGTCATCCACACTACAGACACACCAGCGTGTTCATGCTGGGCAGAGGCCGTTCACCTGATCTGAATGTGAGAAGATTCACTCAGTCATCCACACTACAGACACACCAGCGTGTTCATGCTGGGCAGAGGCCGTTCACCTGATCTGAATGTGAGAAGATTCACTCGGTCATCCACACTATAGACTCACCGGCGTGTTCATGCTGGGGAGAGGCCGTTCACCTGATCTGAATGTGAGAAGATTCACTCGGTCATCCACACTACAGACACACAAGCGTGTTCATGCTGGGCAGAGGCCGTTCACCTGATCTGAATGTGAGAAGATTCACTCCGTCATCCACACTACAGACACACCAGTGTGTTCATGCTGAGCAGAGGCCGTTCACCTGATCTGAATGTGAGAAGATTGACTCGGTATCCACACTACAGACACACCAGCGTGTTCATGCTGGGCAGAGGCCGTTCACCTGAACTGAATGTGAGAAGATTCACTCAGTCATCCACACTACAGACACACCAGCGTGTTCATGCTGGGGAGAGGCCGTTCACCTGATCTGAATGTGAGAAGATTCACTCAGTCATCCACACTACAGACACACCAGCGTGTTCATGCTGGGCAGAGGCCGTTCACCTGTTCTGAATGTGTGAAGAACCACTCGGTCATCCACACTACAGACACACCAGCGTGTTCATGCTGGGCAGAGGCCGTTCACCTGTTCTGAATGTGTGAAGAACCACTCGGTCATCCACACTACAGACACACCGGCGTGTTCATGCTGGGCAGAGGCCGTTCACCTGATCTGAATGTGAGAAGATTCACTCCGTCATCCACAGTACAGACACACAAGCGTGTT
Organism: Hemitrygon akajei; assembly: GCF_048418815.1. NCBI lineage: Eukaryota > Metazoa > Chordata > Chondrichthyes > Myliobatiformes > Dasyatidae > Hemitrygon > Hemitrygon akajei. The sequence goes on from NW_027332056.1 coordinate 729,835, forward strand.
CATGCTGGGAAGAGGCGATTCACCTGATCTGAGGGTGAGAAGATTCACTCGGTAATCCATACTACAGACACACCAGCGTGTTCATGCTGGGCAGAGGCCGCTCACCTGATCTGAATGTGAGAAGATTCACTCCGTCATCCTCAGTACAGACACACCAGCGTGTTCATGCTGGGCAGAGGCCGTTCACCTGAACTGAATGTGAGAAAATTCACTCGGTCATCCACACTACAGACACACCAGCGTGTTCATGGTGGGCAGAGGCCGTTCACCTGATCTGAATGTGAGAAGATTCACTCAGTCATCCACACTACAGACACACCAGCGTGTTCATGCTGGGCAGAGGCCGTTCACCTGATCTGAATGTGAGAAGATTCACTCAGTCATCCACACTACAGACACACCAGCGTGTTCATGCAGGGCAGAGGCCGTTCACCTGATCTGAATGTGAGAAGATTCACTCAGTCATCCACACTACAGACACACCAGCGTGTTCATGCTGGGCAGAGGCCGTTCACCTGATCTGAATGTGAGAAGATTCACTCAGTCATCCACACTACGGACACACCAGCGTGTTCTTGCTGGGCAGAGGCCGTTCACCTGATCTGAATGTGAGAAGATTCACTCGGTCATCCACACTACGGACACACCAGCGTGTTCATGCTGGGCAGAGGCCGTTCACCTGATCTGACTGTGAGAAGATTCACTCAGTACTCCACACTGCAGACACTCCAGCGTGTTCATGCTGGGCAGAGGCCGTTCACCTGATCTGATTTTGAGAAGATTCACTCGGTCATCCACACTACAGACACACCAGCGTGTTCATGCTGGGCAGAGGCCGTTCACCTGATCTGAATGTGAGAAGATTCACTCGGTCATCCACACTACAGACACACCAGCGTGTTCATGCTGGGCAGAGGCCGTTCACCTGATCTGACTGTGAGAAGATTCACTCGGTCATCCACACTACAGACTCACCAGCGTGTTCATGCTGGGCAGAGGCCGTTCACCTGAACTGAATGTGAGAAGATTCACTCAGTCATCCACACTACAGACACACCAGCGTGTTCATGCTGGGCAGAGGCCGTTCACCTGATCTGAATGTGAGAAGATTCACTCAGTCATCCACACTACAGACACACCAGCGTGTTCATGCTGGGCAGAGGCCGTTCACCTGATCTGAATGTGAGAAGATTCACTCGGTCATCCACACTACAGACACACCAGCGTGTTCATGCTGGGCAGAGGCCGTTCACCTGATCTGAATGTGAGAAGATTCACTCGGTCATCCACACTACAGACACACCAGCGTGTTCATGCTGGGCAGAGGCCGTTCACCTGATCTGAATGTGAGAAGATTCACTCGGTCATCCACACTACAGACACACCAGCGTGCTCATGCTGGGCAGAGGCCGTTCACCTGATCTGAATGTGAGAAGATTCACTCGGTCATCCACACTACAGTCACACCAGCGTGTTCATGCTGGGCAGAGGCCGTTCACCTGATCTGAATGTGAGAAGATTCACTCGGTCATCCACACTACAGACACACCAGCGTGTTCATGCTGGGCAGAGGCCGTTCACCTGATCTGAATGTGAGAAGATTCACTCGGTCATCCACACTACAGACACACCAGCGTGTTCATGCTGGGCAGAGGCCGTTCACCTGATCTGAATGTGAGAAGATTCACTCGGTCATCCACACTACAGACACACCAGCGTGTTCATGCTGGGCAGAGGCCGTTCAACTGATCTGATTGTGAGAAGATTCACTCGGTCATCCACACTACAGACACACCAGCGTGTTCATGCTGGGCAGAGGCCGTTCACCTGATCTGAATGTGAGAAGATTCACTCAGTCATCCACACTACAGACACACCAGCGTGTTCATGCTGGGCAGAGGCCGTTCACCTTATCTGAATGTGAGAAGATTCACTCGGTCATCCACACTACAGACACACCATCGTGTTCATGCTGGACAGAGGCGGTTCACCTGATGTGAATGTGAGAATATTCACTCGGTCATCCACACTACAGACACACCAGCGTGTTCATGCTGGGCAGAGGCCGTTAAACTGATCTGAATGTGAGAAGATTCACTCAGTCATCCACACTACAGACACACCAGCGTGTTCATGCTGGGCAGAGGCCGTTCACCTTATCTGAATGTGAGAAGATTCACTCAGTCATCCACACTACAGTCACACCAGCGTGTTCATTTTGGACAGAGGCCGTTCAACTGATCTGAATGTGAGAAGATTCACTCAGTCATCCACACTACAGACACACCAGCGTGTTCATGCTGGGCAGAGGCCGTTCACCTTATCTGAATGTGAGAAGATTCACTCGGTCATCCACACTACAGACACACCAGCGTGTTCATGCTGGGAAGCGGCCGTACACCTGATCTGAATGTGAGAAGATTCACTCAGTCATCCACACTACAGACACACCAGCGTGTTCATGCTGGGCAGAGGCCGTTCACCTGATCTGAATGTGAGAAGATTCACTCAGTCATCCACACTACAGACACACCAGCGTGTTCATGCTGGGCAGAGGCCGTTCACCTTATCTGAATGTGAGAAGATTCACTCGGTCATCCACACTACAGACACACCATCGTGTTCATGCTGGACAGAGGCGGTTCACCTGATGTGAATGTGAGAATATTCACTCGGTCATCCACACTACAGACACACCAGCGTGTTCATGCTGGGCAGAGGCCGTTAAACTGATCTGAATGTGAGAAGATTCACTCAGTCATCCACACTACAGACACACCAGCGTGTTCATGCTGGGCAGAGGCCGTTCACCTTATCTGAATGTGAGAAGATTCACTCAGTCATCCACACTACAGTCACACCAGCGTGTTCATTTTGGACAGAGGCCGTTCAACTGATCTGAATGTGAGAAGATTCACTCAGTCATCCACACTACAGACACACCAGCGTGTTCATGCTGGGCAGAGGCCGTTCACCTTATCTGAATGTGAGAAGATTCACTCGGTCATCCACACTACAGACACACCAGCGTGTTCATGCTGGGAAGCGGCCGTACACCTGATCTGAATGTGAGAAGATTCACTCAGTCATCCACACTACAGACACACCAGCGTGTTCATGCTGGGAAGAGGCCGTTCACTTGATCTGAATGTGAGAAGATTCACTCGGTCATCCACACTACAGACACACCAGTGTGTTTATGCTGGGTAGAGGCCGTTCACCTGATCTGAATGTGAGAAGATTCACTCGGTCATCCACACTACAGACACACCTGCGTGTTCATGCTGGGCAGAGGCCGTTCACCTGATCTGAATGTGAGAAGATTCACTCGGTCATCCACACTACAGACACACCAGCGTGTTCATGCTGGGAAGACGCCGTTCACTTGATCTGAATGTGAGAAGATTCACTCGGTCATCCACACTACAGACACACCAGTGTGTTTATGCTGGGTAGAGGCCGTTCACCTGATCTGAATGTGAGAAGATTCACTCAGCCATCCACACTACAGACATACCAGCGTGTTCATGCTGGGCAGAGGCCGTTCACCTGATCTGATTGTGAGAAGATTCACTCAGTCATCCACACTGCAGACACACCAGCGTGTTCATCCTGGGCAGAGGCCGTTCACCTGATCTGATTTTGAGAAGATTCACTCGGTCATCCACACTACAGACACACCAGCGTGTTCATGCTGGGCAGAGGCCGTTCACCTGATCTGAATGTGAGAAGATTCACTCAGTCATCCACACTACAGACACACCAGCGTGTTCATGCTGGGCAGAGGCCGTTCACCTGATCTGAATGTGAGAAGATTCACTCGGTCATCCACACTATAGACACACCGGCGTGTTCATGCTGGGGAGAGGCCGTTCACCTGATCTGAATGTGAGAAGATTCACTCGGTCATCCACACTACAGACACACAAGCGTGTTCATGCTGGGCAGAGGCCGTTCACCTGATCTGAATGTGAGAAGATTCACTCGGTCATCCACACTACAGACACACCAGCGTGTTCATGCTGGGCAGAGGCCGTTCACCTGTTCTGAATGTGTGAAGAACCACTCGGTCATCCACACTACAGACACACCGGCGTGTTCATGCTGGGCAGAGGCCGTTCACCTGATCTGAATGTGAGAAGATTCACTCCGTCATCCACAGTACAGACACACAAGCGTGTTCATGCTGGGAAGAGGCGATTCACCTGATCTGAGGGTGAGAAGATTCACTCGGTAATCCACACTACAGACACACCAGCGTGTTCATGCTGGGCAGAGGCCGCTCACCTGATCTGAATGTGAGAAGATTCACTCCGTCATCCTCAGTACAGACACACCAGCGTGTTCATGCTGAGCAGAGGCCGTTCACCTGATCTGAATGTGAGAAGATTCACTCAGTCATCCACACTACAGACACACCAGCGTGTTCATGCTGGGCAGAGGCCGTTCACCTGATCTGAATGTGAGAAGATTCACTCAGTCATCCACACTACAGACACACCAGCGTGTTCATGCAGGGCAGAGGCCGTTCACCTGATCTGAATGTGAGAAGATTCACTCAGTCATCCACACTACAGACACACCAGCGTGTTCATGCTGGGCAGAGGCCGTTCACCTGATCTGAATGTGCGAAGATTCACTCAGTCATCCACACTACGGACACACCAGCGTGTTCATGCTGGGCAGAGGCCGTTCACCTGATCTGAATGTGAGAAGATTCACTCGGTCATCCACACTACGGACACACCAGCGTGTTCATGCTGGGCAGAGGCCGTTCACCTGATCTGACTGTGAGAAGATTCACTCAGTACTCCACACTGCAGACACTCCAGCGTGTTCATGCTGGGCAGAGGCCGTTCACCTGATCTGATTTTGAGAAGATTCACTCAGTCATCCACACTACAGACACACCAGCGTGTTCATGCTGGGCAGAGGCCGTTCACCTGATCTGAATGTGAGAAGATTCACTCGGTCATCCACACTACAGACACACCAGCGTGTTCATGCTGGGCAGAGGCCGTTCACCTGATCTGACTGTGAGAAGATTCACTCGGTCATCCACACTACAGACACACCAGCGTGTTCATGCTGGGCAGAGGCCGTTCACCTGAACTGAATGTGAGAAGATTCACTCAGTCATCCACACTACAGACACACCAGCGTGTTCATGCTGGGCAGAGGCCGTTCACCTGATCTGAATGTGAGAAGATTCACTCAGTCATCCACACTACAGACACACCAGCGTGTTCATGCTGGGCAGAGGCCGTTCACCTGATCTGAATGTGAGAAGATTCACTCGGTCATCCACACTACAGACACACCAGCGTGTTCATGCTGGGCAGAGGCCGTTCACCTGATCTGAATGTGAGAAGATTCACTCGGTCATCCACACTACAGACACACCAGCGTGTTCATGCTGGGCAGAGGCCGTTCACCTGATCTGAATGTGAGAAGATTCACTCGGTCATCCACACAACAGACACACCAGCGTGTTCATGCTGGGCAGAGGCCGTTCACCTGATCTGAATGTGAGAAGATTCACTCGGTCATCCACACTACAGTCACACCAGCGTGTTCATGCTGGGCAGAGGCCGTTCACCTGATCTGAATGTGAGAAGATTCACTCGGTCATCCACACTACAGACACACCAGCGTGTTCATGCTGGGCAGAGGCCGTTCACCTGATCTGAATGTGAGAAGATTCACTCGGTCATCCACACTACAGACACACCAGCGTGTTCATGCTGGGCAGAGGCCGTTCACCTGATCTGAATGTGAGAAGATTCACTCGGTCATCCACACTACAGACACACCAGCGTGTTCATGCTGGGCAGAGGCCGTTCAACTGATCTGATTGTGAGAAGATTCACTCGGTCATCCACACTACAGACACACCAGCGTGTTCATGCTGGGCAGAGGCCGTTCACCTGATCTGAATGTGAGAAGATTCACTCAGTCATCCACACTACAGACACACCAGCGTGTTCATGCTGGGCAGAGGCCGTTCACCTTATCTGAATGTGAGAAGATTCACTCGGTCATCCACACTACAGACACACCATCGTGTTCATGCTGGACAGAGGCGGTTCACCTGATGTGAATGTGAGAATATTCACTCGGTCATCCACACTACAGACACACCAGCGTGTTCATGCTGGGCAGAGGCCGTTAAACTGATCTGAATGTGAGAAGATTCACTCAGTCATCCACACTACAGACACACCAGCGTGTTCATGCTGGGCAGAGGCCGTTCACCTTATCTGAATGTGAGAAGATTCACTCAGTCATCCACACTACAGTCACACCAGCGTGTTCATTTTGGACAGAGGCCGTTCAACTGATCTGAATGTGAGAAGATTCACTCAGTCATCCACACTACAGACACACCAGCGTGTTCATGCTGGGCAGAGGCCGTTCACCTTATCTGAATGTGAGAAGATTCACTCGGTCATCCACACTACAGACACACCAGCGTGTTCATGCTGGGAAGCGGCCGTACACCTGATCTGAATGTGAGAAGATTCACTCAGTCATCCACACTACAGACACACCAGCGTGTTCATGCTGGGAAGAGGCCGTTCACTTGATCTGAATGTGAGAAGATTCACTCGGTCATCCACACTACAGACACACCAGTGTGTTTATGCTGGGTAGAGGCCGTTCACCTGATCTGAATGTGAGAAGATTCACTCGGTCATCCACACTACAGACACACCTGCGTGTTCATGCTGGGCAGAGGCCGTTCACCTGATCTGAATGTGAGAAGATTCACTCGGTCATCCACACTACAGACACACCAGCGTGTTCATGCTGGGAAGACGCCGTTCACTTGATCTGAATGTGAGAAGATTCACTCGGTCATCCACACTACAGACACACCAGTGTGTTTATGCTGGGTAGAAGCCGTTCACCTGATCTGAATGTGAGAAGATTCACTCAGCCATCCACACTACAGACATACCAGCGTGTTCATGCTGGGCAGAGGCCGTTTACTTGTTCTGAATGTGAGCAGATTCACTCGGTCATCCACACTACAGACACACCAGCGTGTTCATGCTGGGCAGAGGCCGTTCACCTGATCTGAATGTGAGAAGATTCACTCGGTCATCCACACTACAGACACACCAGCGTGTTCATGCTGGGCAGAGGCCGTTCACCTGATCTGAATGTGAGAAGATTCACTCGGTCATCCACACTACAGACACACCAGCGTGTTCATGCTGGGCAGAGGCCGTTCACCTCATTTGAATGTGAGAAGATTCACTCGGTCATCCACAATACAGAAACACCAGCGTGTTCATGCTGGGCAGAGGCCGTTCACCTGATCTGAATGTGAGAAGATTCACTCAGTCATCCACACTACAGACACACCAGCGTGTTCATGCTGGGCAGAGGCCGTTCACCTGATCTGAATGTGAGAAGATTCACTCAGTCATCCACACTACAGACACACCAGCGTGTTCATGCTGGGCAGAGGCCGTTCACCTGATCTGAATGTGAGAAGATTCACTCAGTCATCCACACTACAGACACACCAGCGTGTTCATGCTGGGCAGAGGCCGTTCACCTCATTTGAATGTGAGAAGATTCACTCAGTCATCCACACTACAGACACACCAGCGTGTTCATGCTGGGGAGAGGCCGTTCACCTGATCTGAATGTGAGAAGATTCACTCAGTCATCCACACTACAGACACACCAGCGTGTTCATGCTGGGCAGAGGCCGTTCACCTGATCTGAATGTGAGAAGATTGACTCGGTCATCCACACTAGAGACACACCAGCGTGTTCATGCTGGGCAGAGGCCGTTTACCTGATCGGAATGTGAGAAGATTCACTCAGTCATCCACACTACAGACACACCAGCGTGTTCATGCTGGGCAGAGGCCGTTCACCTGATCTGAATGTGAGAAGATTCACTCAGTCATCCACACTACAGTCACACCAGCGTGTTCATGCTGGGCAGAGGCTGTTCACCTGATCTGAATGTGAGAAGATTCACTCAGTCATCCACACTACAGACACACCAGCGTGTTCATGCTGGGCACAGGCCGTTCACCTGAACTGAATGTGAGAAGATTCACTCAGTCATCCACACTACAGACACACCAGCGTGTTCATGCTGGGCAGAGGCCGTTCACCTGATCTGAATGTGAGAAGATTCACTCAGTCATCCACACTACTGTCACACCAGCGTGTTCATGCTGGGCAGAGGCCGTTCACCTGATCTGAATGTGAGAAGATTCACTCGGTCATCCACACTACAGTCACACCAGTGTGTTCATGCTGGGCAGAGGCCGTTCACCTGATCTGAATGTGAGAAGATTCACTCGGTCATCCACACTACAGACACACCAGCGTGTTCATGCTGGGCAGAGGCTGTTTACCTGATCGGAATGTGAGAAGATTCACTCGGTCATCCACACTACAGACACACCAGCGTGTTCATGCTGGGCAGAGGCCGTTCACCTGATCTGAATGTGGGAAGATTCACTCGGTCATCCATACTACAGACACACCAGCGTGTTCATGCTGGGCAGAGGCCGTTCACCTGATCTGACTGTGAGAAGATTCACTCGGTCATCCACACTACAGACACACCAACGTGTTCATGCTGGGCAGAGGCCGTTCACCTGATCTGAATGTGAGAAGATTCACTCGGTCATCCATACTACAGACACACCAGCGTGTTCATGCTGGGGAGAGGCCGTTCACCTGATCTGAATGTGAGAAGATTCACTCGGTCATCCACACTACAGACACACCAGCGTGTTCATGCTGGGCAGAGGCCGTTCACCTCATTTGAATGTGAGAAGATTCACTCGGTCATCCACACTACAGACACACCAGCGTGTTCATGCTGGGCAGAGGCCGTTCACCTGATCTGAATGTGAGAAGATTCACTCAGTCATCCACACTACAGACACACCAGCGTGTTCATGCTGGGCAGAGGCCGTTCACCTGATCTGAATGTGAGAAGATTCACTCAGTCATCCACACTACAGACACACCAGCGTGTTCATGCTGGGCAGAGGCCGTTCACCTGATCTGAATGTGAGAAGGTTCACTCGGTCATCCACACTACAGACACACCAGCGTGTTCATGCTGGGCAGAGGCCATTCACCTTATCTGAATGTGAGAAGATTCACTCAGTCATCCACACTACAGACACACCAGCGTGTTCATGCTGGGCAGAGGCCGTTCACCTGATCTGAATGTGAGAAGATTCACTCGGTCATCCACACTACAGACACACCAGCGTGTTCATGCTGGGCAGAGGCCGTTCACCTGATCTGACTGTGAGAAGATTCACTCGGTCATCCAACCTTGTGGTGTACTACAGATTTTACACTGGCAAGAAGGTTTAAATAATTTGCGTACCGGATATTTACTCTTCACATTTGCTGACCCCTGAGTTAAAATCGAAACTCTACTTTGCGATGAACAACAGCAGTAATTAACTACTTTACACCTTGCTCATTTCAATGTTGTGGATCTTTTTCACTGCTTCTAAAGGATTACGTGTCACAACGCTGTGTTAGAATACACCCCTGTCCTCCAGGGTCTGAAAGCAGAATAGGGAACCATAAGTTGGATGTTCAGTTAGAAACCAGAGACGGGTTGGCAGAGGACAGATTTTTGGCTTTGGTCAGTAGTCGGGGTAAGAGCGTCTGATGAGGAGCAGGAAAACAGATGAGAGGGAGAGAGATAGTGAATGACAGAGCATCAACATTTAGACTCTGATTATTTGTATTCTGGCTTCTTCCCCCTTCCTTTCCAGTCCCGATGAAGGGTCTTGACACAAAGAGTCAAACATTTATTCCCCTCCATTCATGTTGCCTGACCGTATGTGGTCTAACATTTCATGGGTGTTGCTCTGGATTTCGAATGTGTGCAGTATCACCTGTGTTTATTATTCCCCAAGTGTGGTTTCAACAGTGTCCTAAGCAACTGCACCATAACAGCCAACCCGTTACTCCCAGTGCCCTGATTTATGAGGGTGAGGAGGCCAAAAGCTTTCTTCAGCACCCTGTCAGGTTTTGACCCAAGTTTCAGTAAGCCATGGATGTGTACTCCAAGGTTTTACTGCCCTGCAATACTCCGCAAGACTGTCCCATTCACTACGGAAGTCCACCCTGAACTTGACGTCCCAAAATGCAACATCCTGGACTGGTCAGAAGTAAATTCCAGTTGCCAGTCCTCAGCCCATGTACTCAGCTGGTCAAGATTGCCCTGTTGTTTTTGATTACCTGTTTTACTGTCGACTATACCACCTATTCTAGTGTCATCTGCAAACTTACTAAACCTGTCTTGTATATTCTCCTCCCTTCTGGATTGTTGCATCTGCCACGTACCAGTGAGGGTAGGAACAGTATGATTTGGCAGATTAATACATGGCTGAGAAGCTGGTGCAGGGGGCAGGGATTCAAGATCTTGGATCATTGGGATCTCTCCTGTTCAAAAGTGATGGGTTACTCCTGAAACCGAGGGGAGCCAATATTCTCATGGGCAGTTTGTGAGAGCCATTGGGGATGGTTTGAAATAATCCGGCAGGGGGCGGGTGGGAAACTCATGGTAGGATGGATGCTAAAAAAGCAAAGTTGGTGTGCAGTCTGACTGTCACGAAAGCATAATTATGATAGGACATAATTGCAGCGAGCAGGGTGAGTATCAGGGCATTAGGGATGCAAAATCAAAAAGGGTCGCAAATAATATACTCAATGTGTTATATTGCAATGTGCAGAGTTTAAGAAATGAGGATGATCATGTTGCACTGTTGCGGATTGTCAGGTATGATGTTGTGGTCATCACTGAATCGTGCTGAACAATGGTTGTAGTTGGAAGCTGAATGTCCACGGTTACTCGTAATGGAGGGATTGGAAGGAAGGCAGAGAGGACGGCATGGATATGCTGGTATAGAATTTCATCAGATCTGTAGTAGGATGTGACATAAGATCGGAAGATGTCAAATGCTTGTGGGTTAAGTTCAGAAACCATAAGTGTAAAAGAAAAATGATGGCAGTTATATACAGGCTTCACAACAGTATCTGGGATGTGGACTGCAGATTAAAACAGGAAATAGAAAAGGTGTGTCAAAAGGGAAATGTAATGATACTCATAAGAGATTTCAAAAATCAGGTTGGAAATGGATGTCAAGAGAGTGAGTTTATTGAATGTCTATGAGATTGGTGTTGAGCCTACTTGGGGATAAGCATTATTTAACTGGATGTTATGTAATGAACCGGGATTGAATAAGGAGCTAAAGGTAAAATAACTATTAGGAGGCAGTGACCACAATATGATTGACTTCAGCTTGAAATTTGACAGGGAGAAAGTGAAGTCTGATGTTGCAGTATCTCAGTGGAGTAAAATAAATTACAGTGGTATGAGAGAGGAGTTGCCAAATAAATTGGAAGGAGATGCTGGAAGTGATGACAGCAGAGCAACAATGGAATGTGTTTCTGGGGAAAATGAGGAAGGTGCAGAATAGATATATTCCAAACATTATGAATTACTCAATTACAGTCTCCACGGCACGCTGCTGGTTAGAGGTCTACAGTCAGAGGACTAACCTTCCACCTTTGTCATCTGTTTTCTACCATCAATCCAATTGTGTATCAGTTTAGTCAGCTATCCCTGGATTCCCTGTGACCTCTACCTCCAAAGCAGTCCACCAGTGGGCAAAATACATTTTCTATTAAGCTGTGTATACTATTTACAATCTTGAAATTTGGCTCCTTACAGGCAGTCACAAAACAAAGAAACTTTGTGGAAGCCATTCCAAAAAACAAAACAAAACTGTCAAACACCTTCTGTACAGAAAAATATAAATTTGCTGAAACAATAACAGTGAGCAAAGAGCATTCAGAACTGAAGTTCAGGGAAGTGAGTCCACAGACATAAAGCCAGGTGCTGCTGTAGGAGCCCGTTAGTTGCAGGGCACAGACTTCGTTCAGCACAGGGAAGAGTAAAACTAAACACTGGCCCGTCCCTCACTTCCAACTCTAATTGCTGGCGTTTTCTATTAGGCCCATTGCTTAAGTTATCCAAATCCCCGGTCATTCCTTGCTCTCAGATCTGCGCCATGCTGGTACGCTGCGATCTCGAGCCTATACCCGCTGCTTCACCTTTCCAAATCTGGTCCACGTGTTCAGATACTAAACTGAAGAAAGATCAATTTTAACGCTGTGAGCAAAGATCTGGAAAGTGAAAGACTGGGACACGTGGTTTTCCTGCAAATATGTGAAGTTTTGAGAGTGAAATGCTTGCATGGGTCTGTCAGGGAAAAAAACCCAAAAGATAACAGTTTTAGGGAATATTGGCTTTGAAGAGGAGTTGAGGCCCTGGTTATGAAGAACGGAGGTGCGTCATAGCTGTAGGCAGGTTGTAACAAATGACGGATGTTTGCAGTAGAAGGCATGCAAGAGGCCGCTTTAAAGTATCCAGGTATCTAAACGAAGGCATGGTGTATCCCTGTTAGGGCAATTCCGGAGTGATGGTATACAGTATAGCAAATGTGAATTTCAACAGGAACCAGTCTTCAGACCTGAGTATCAATTGTTGATGAGTTTAAAGTGCAGACCAGAACAATAGTGTTCCTGGACAGACTGGCTGATCGCAAGCAAAGAAACACTCCATGGTCCTGAGACGCTGCAAATTCATGAATGCAGCCCAGAGTCAGCGGCGATTCAAATTCATTCTCGGTGTCGTGAGTGTTGCAGGGGAGATTGCAGTGTTTGAAAAGTGTATGTAATTCAAAGGAAGCATTATGAAAACATTGTAAGTGTAAAACAGTCCTGCTGATCTTCAGCATATAAAGATGTCGTGTAATATTGTTTCGGGCAGGTCCTAACTCCAAAGGGTGCCTGATTCTTTTTGCTCATTAATGTCTTCTATATCCACAAGGTTCACTGATTTTATTCGGTCGCAATAGCCCGAGGAAAGGTGAATCCTGAGCGACTCCACAGATACGTTAAGAGCAACGAGGTTGCAAAGGAGAGAAGTGCAAGATCAGATCGGTAATCAATTTCTGGAGATGAGAGAGATAGGGGAGACCGTAGATAGTTTTTTGCATTTGTATTTAATTAGGAGATGAACACAGGCTGTATAGAAGTTCGACAAAACGGCATCATCTTCATGAACCACCTACAGATTATGGGGGTGGGGGAGAGTCTTTGCTGTGTTGAGGCAAATGAGGGTGTACGAAAACCCAGGGCCTGACGAACTGTTCCCTAAGGCCCAGTGGGAGGCCAACAGTGGCAGAAATATTTAAATTAGAGCATTGAACTCTACAGCACATGAACAGGCCATTTGGCCCGCAGTGTGGTGCTCAACCAGCTACAGAGCAAATCAAAAACACCCAAACACTATTCCCTCCGACCTACACCACATCCATATACCCCCATCCTCCTTTCATCTATGTTCCTGTCCAAACTTCCCTTAAAAACCTCTTATATATTTGTTTCTAACATCATACCATGCATTCATGGCTCTCTGAGTAAAAACATCCCTCATATCAAACTCCAACATACCTTCTCTCACGTTCAATACATGGCCTGTGGTATTAGACATTCAAACCCCGGGGTACGGATACTCTCTATCCACACCCTCTATGCCTCTTACATTCAATACATGGCCTGTGGTATTAGACATTACAACCCCGGGATACAGATACTCTCTATCCACACCCTCTATGTCTCTCACATTCAATACATGGCCTGTGGTATTAGACATTACAACCCCGGGATACAGATACTCTCTATCCACACCCTCTATGTCTCTCACATTCAATACATGGCCTGTGGTATTAGACATTACAACCCTGGGATACGGATACTATCTATCCACACCCTCTATGTCTCTCACGTTCAATACATGGCCTGTGGTATTAGACATTAAAACCCTGAGATACGGATACTCTCTATCCACATCCTCGATGCCTCTCGTGGTCTTATAAACCTCTCTCTGGTTTCCCCTCAGCCCCCGCCAGGGAAAACAACACAATTTATCCTTATCTTTGGAAGTGTGTATGCACTTCCAAAGAGTGATGATCTTCGAACCCAAGCTCTGTCTGCTCAGCAGCTCTGTTAATGATCGTGTGCTTAACTGTCTCCTTGCATTTGCCCGACTGCGGTGCAACGCGTCACATTTATCTGGGTCGACCTCCAGCTGCCATTTCTTACCCCGCATCTGCAACTGATGCTGCATTGCTTGCCAGTCCTCGGCGCCGTACACAACTCCGCCCTTGTACATTTTCATCCAGGCATTTGTATGCATTACAACCAGCAGAGGTCCCAGCACAGATCCCTACGGAACTCCGCTTGTTGGAGACCTCCAGCCCAAATAAGTCCATCACTGCCCTCTGCCTTCAGTACGTAAGCCAGTTCTGAATCCAAACAGCCAAATTGCAGTGGATCCCATGCATGTGAATCTTCTAGATTTACCTCCCATGGGGGCTTTGTCAAGCCCCTTACTAAAGTCCGTGTAGACAATATCCACTGTCCTGCCCTCATCAAACTCTCTCCTCACCTTGTCAAATAAAACAAAAATCCTAATGCACACCACAATTATCCTTAGTGACCAGAGGGTTGGAGAATTGTGTTTTCTGTTTGAGAAAGGCTCTAAAAGTAAACCAGGAAGTTATAGGCCGGAAAGCCTGATATCAATGGCGGTAAAGTAATTGGAAGATATTGTAAGGGACCGGATGTATTAGTGTTTGGATCGATATGGACTGATTGGGATCGGCATGGGTTTATGTATGGTACCACTCTGTGCTTTGCGTGGGAACTTAAAGAAGGCGTTGCGGTTCATATTCTCTACATGGCATTTAGCGTGACGTCTGACATGGTCCCGCAAGGGCGTTTGGTCAACAAGCTTGTCACTGAGCTTTCCAGATAGGTTTAGACATGAGCTTTGTGGGAGAAGCCTGAGGTTGTTGGTAGATATTCAGCTCTCTGACTGGTAGGATCGGATCTGGCTCTGGTGTTCATTGTCATCTGTATGTCCGGTGCATTTCTCCAGCTGTTTTAACAAAGAACCAAAATCACAGGTGGGGAAGATGGGATTGTCGGATAATGCGAGATGGCGCACTGGCACGTTCTCCGAAACCCCACTTTGTTCTGCCTGTGACTGGTTGATTTTAGGTCTCACATTTCAATAAAGTCCAAGGACTCTGTTGGTTCATCAACATATTAAAGACAATTAATCGGATGTGTTTGCTGTTGTTGCAGAGGAATCAAAAGGCAGTCTGACTGGGAATGATCGTGTGGCTGCTATTTGTGTCCGAATTTAGAAACAACAACTTACCGACCATTGATCAGTACAAACCGCAGAATATGTGGCCATCATGTTAGGCTTACACTGAGTGGAGGAAATTTGTCCATGTAAATTTGTAATTTGTTCAGATGCCTCTTTCGGTTCTGATGAATTTTAAAACGGGTCGGTCAGTCTGGAACGAGGTGGACACCAGCAGTCGGTCAGAGGTACTGCTGGAAACTCATCAAACATTATTTCATACGCAAAGTATTAGTTTACACGTGCATGGGACCCTGCACATGCAGGTACTGAGGGGAATGAGCGGGTTGACTGTTTAGATACAAAAGCGGTTAAAAGTTCAACTGTGGATCAAGACCTCCCACTTTGCAAATCAGAACCTGTTTCAGGGTTTGCAGGGTTAAGAATTAGCGGCTTATGGTAAATCTAGTGGGACACTGGGCACAAGCGGAGACACCTCTGCAGAATACCTAACAGTGTTGGGTTCATGGGAGAAGAGGGTAAAAACAAGAAGGGAAGGAATTATATGGATACGAACAAATTGGCCAGACTATAATGAATTATTCCTGACGTCGTGTTGGAAAACTTCACACTAGGTCGTGTAGATTTTGTCATTATGAAGCATTTGAACACAGACTATTTCAGGGTGAAGCTGATCAGGTAGATAGAAATCAAATGCGGATTTCATTACCTTTCATTTCAGTTGTGGGAATGAGTTTAATTTGGTTCACTGTATTGGGTTCCATTTGCTACAATCTACAGGATTTTCGGGGGTATTTTGGAATTCATTAGAAAAAAAAAGAGCAGTGAGGGTTTTATTTCCCATTTCTCTGCAACATATTCCAGTCCAGTTAGTGGCGGGGACGCACGCTAATTTGGAGTATCAACATCCATGTTTCCACAGCCCGCCCTATTTAATCACGTTAGCCAATCATTCAGGGGGAGGCTGGAAACTGGTGTGCTTGACATTGGATTTTCCAAACAACATCAGACTAGAACTCCCTCTGTCTTGTGGGAAAGTCGGACTGTGAGGTTGGTGAATGGAAATAGGCATAGATGGACATGTCCACAGACCAATGGGTGGCTGGGAATCCAGAGTAGTTCGTTGACTGACATCTGACGAGTTCAGGACGCTGCTTTTCCCCTCCCAAGAAACACACTATCCTAATGTCCCAGACCTGCCGGTCCATGGGACAGTCGGCTCTGAAATAACAACTGGGAGATCAGGCGGTGAAGTGAGGAACTGGCGGCCGAATTTGGGATATTGCGGCCGTCTCCGGCTTGTACCAGGTCGCGGCTTTATTAATAAAATGAAGCACTGAGGGGACAGAATATTTCACCGCCCTAATTATCTGCTCCCTGAATTTTGACTGAGTCACAGCGTAAATAAATGTGTTCGTGCAGCAGCTGAAATCACTCAGCAAAACCCCGACGGAGAGAAAGATCCATTCAGAATCATTAAAATTTAGTCCTTTCCCTAAAACCTGATAATATATGAAATTTACAACCAGTGTCATCCACAGCAGGATGAAGCTGCCGGAGAGGGTGAAGAGTAAAACCACAGACCTCCTCCTGCTCTCCATCTCCAGGTCACTGCCGTTCTCCCCCTTGCTCTGACCCTTCAACCCCTTACGGACCCGACTGGCCACTAAAATGTGCCTGACTGTCAGAGCGTTGAGCAGCAGGATCCCAGCGAAAGGGAGGAACGGAGTTAAAACCGTATCGAGCCAGTCATAACTCACCCAACCAGGGTCAGTAAAAGCATTGTCCAGGAGATCACAGAGCCACGGTACATTGTCGATTATCTCTCTGGGTTCCCACATGAAGTACTGGGGAAGGTTTTTCAGACAGAACAGTGCGCCGGTTGTTGTTAGAACCACAGCCGCAGTTTTCCCGGTGCAATATTTTGTTTTCAGCTTCTGGCAGCAAATGGCGACAAACCGGTCAAAGGTGAAAGTGACGGTGAACCAGACAGAACAGTGTGTGGCTGTGAACCTCAGTACATCGATAACACTGCACACAGGGGTAATGTCTAGAAAACTCCGCGGGAAGTAATACACATTGATTCGATGCAAAATGACCTCGATGACAATGGTCAGTAGATCCGCCGCTGCCATGGCCACCAGGTAGCGAGTGGTGCAGGTAGAGAGGCCGCACTTTCCCCGGGACAGGATCACAATCGCCACTAAATTCACTGTGTGTGGGGGAAGGGAGAGAGAGAGGGAGTGAGAGAGATAACAGACACTGGGCATTAGAGACCCCATTCCTCAAGGGATCGGGTTTCAGCTAAAGATTAGAAGTGGTGGAGTCCGTGAACGGTTGCTAATCTAACATCAGACACGGGTCACATTGTCTCTGACCTGCCTTCTTTAGTGTGGAGATTAGGCGATGTGTGGTCAATCGTGGGCTATAAAAGTGATCTGCATGAGCAACAACGATCGGTGCTGATCCCGATTCCATTCGCTGAGGGCCGAGAAGGGATACAGAGGGGAGCAACACACACAACATACTGGAGGGACTCAGCACGTCCGGCAGCGTACATGGAATTGAACAAACTTTGATTTGGGGCCGAGACTTTTCTACAGGACGAAGCGGTGCCCCAATTTACGAAGCGTCTCAGAGGGAAAGCAGGAACAACTCAGTAACCTGAGGTTGAGTGACTCCGTTAATGGATTAATTCCACAGCGCAGTTCAATTCGATAACTCTCATCAGCAGACCAGTGGACACTGGTTCAGGT
This sequence comes from Hemitrygon akajei, assembly GCF_048418815.1. NCBI lineage: Eukaryota > Metazoa > Chordata > Chondrichthyes > Myliobatiformes > Dasyatidae > Hemitrygon > Hemitrygon akajei. Next base: position 747,847 of record NW_027332056.1, read on the forward strand.
GATCAGACCCAGTTATTGACCGACAGGCAGTGAGATCCGACTGTGACAGACTCCACAGGGAGACATGAAACACAGGACCAGGGTTTCTCTCTGGTCAATAACTCAGAAACAGTGAACTTTACAATGTAAACCCATCCCAGTCACAGCTTGCGGGAGAGCTGGCTGTCCCCACACTGGGACAACTCCGGACAAGGTGTCATTGAAGGCAAGAACAACGTTCGAGTCGATCCCGTGAACTAGATGAGAGACAGGAGTTTAGCTCCGCTTGTCATTAAATATGAAAAATCAGAGTGTTGAACTGACAGGATCAATATCTCTGACGGTTATTTGTACTATGATCATCAAGTTAGAAGCTTGTCAAATGATCATAAACAGATTAACGTGGTTAACACACAGAAATACCAAACATGAATTGCTCTGCTCACTCACCAGGAACCCCAATGACGGCGATGAACACGTACAATATTTTCTCCACACTTCTGTACCTATCGAAAATAGCAGGCATTTTCTCTGTCCAGTGACCTGTACCCTCTGTGCTACAGGTGATGTCTCGCAATGAAATGTTAAGGCAGCACATGCCTGGGGTTTTAAATACCATTAATCGACTCCACAGAGACACAGTTCAACAGATTTAAAAATAACTCTTTTTAAATTATTTACAAACCAATTACTTCAGGCAGGTGCAATCCCCGTGGTGACAGATTGCGATTAAATTAAATTAAATGTTTGGATTGTTCGTGTGAATTAGTTTTTCCCAAACGGTGACTGTACCTTCAGTGGTGTCTTTTCAATTAAATGTGCTTCCACTCTAAATAGGTAGTTTAAAGGAGCCATTTGGGAGAGAAAGAATATTGAAGTAAATTATGTCATTGTAGTTTGTAAAATTGTATTGAATCACCTACTGTTACCATTCTCCTCCAGAGTATAAACACTTGGATTAGTTTGTGTTTGGGGGACTCTAACGAGGGGGTCGCCAAGAAAAGATCTGCTTGTGATGGTGAATAAACACTTTCAGAACCCTCACAGAACCCTCCGCATCTTCAATGACTTAGTCACAGTCAAAACATTTCGGTTTTCGTCCAGGACCCACCCTTAACCCTAATACATGATCATAAAGTCTAGTAGGGGGTTGAGTATGTTTCAATCATATCACCACGTATGTGTTAAAGAACACGGCGGAGCGCTGGAGAGACGGATAAGAAAGTGCAGTTCTGTGTAGCGTGTTTCTGTGACTCTGTGTGGATCGACCCATTGTCTCTATCTGACCCTGTCTGACTATACACGTATCCATAGGCCTCGAGTTCAATTTATCCCCTCGGTTCAGTCCCTTCCCGTCTGTCCTCGCAGACTGCACATGCTCTCGAACTCTCATTACAAACACTTCACAAAATGGCTGCCTGAACCATAAAAATCAAGAGCAGAGGTCAAAGTTCAAATTGCATTCATGATTAATCTGTGTACAAATGAAACAACATTGAGATTCGTCAGAGCAACAAATCAGCAGACACAATTGCACATTGGATCATCTCAGCAAAATTATTTCAAATAGTTTACAAACCGGCTGCCTCCACCTTAGAAAATGGCAAGAACAAGCTTCAACGTTCAAAATGCATTTATCATTAAATTATCTCTAAATAAAACAAGTCTGATAGTCGTCACTCCTCCAAATCCTCAGAACCCTGAAGTGCATACACACCCCCAATGTGTGCTCCAAAACCACCGAACCCCCAAAATCCGTATGCACCCTTAAATCCGCCGACATTCCCAAATCTCTGCACACACTCAAATTCTCACCGACACACAAATACGTGTGCGCCCCAAATCCTTGTGCAACTAAGTTAATGTGTGCCCTCAATCCGCATGCATCCCAATATTAGCGGCAAGCACCCATTCCTGTCCACATTCCCAAATCTCTGTTCATCCACCATATTCTACAAAGCACTCCTAAATCAGTACATATTCTAAAATCCGTCTGCACCCCCGAATCCGCTGCGCACCCGAACCCACTGATTTTCCCACATGCACATTAGATTATCCCAGCGCAAGAATCATTTCAAATAGTTCACAAAAGGACTGCTTACATTCTTTTTTTAAAAACAGCAAGTACAGAGATCAAAGTTCATATCGCGTTTATCTTTTAAAAAAAACAACCTTGTGATTCGACACATCTCCAAATCCAACAGCTCCTCAAAGTCAGTGTTCAGCCCCAAATCCGCCAACACACCCAACTCTGCATATATCAGCAAATCCGTGTACACCCATAAATCTCTGCTGACCGGCAAACCCTCATTCAAACCTCAAATCAGTGTGCAACCCCGAAGCAACTGAGACCCGGACCTGGCTCTGTTGTTCATTGTCATCTGTATGTCGTGTGCTTTTCTCCAGGTCTGTCAACAAAGAACCAGAAACACAGAGTGGATCTGTTCAGAGTCATGCTTACTGCGAGCTGTAATGAGAAGCAGCTCCACTCTCCATGGCGAGAGATCGCTTCTGCTTTGCAGCTTACGAAGTTTGCTGGTCAATACAAATTGTCAGTCTGTGCTTTGGCTGTCATCTGTTCTGCCGGTGGCTGCTCCAGTGCATATCAACCTCCTCTCAGTGACACAGTGAACAATGATCAATTACATGGTGCCTGTCAAATACACACTCAGCATATAGCAAAGAACTGTGGGATCTTACAGGTTCCATTCTATTACATGACAAAGTTTCGAATATATTTTGCACTATCCCGCCTTTGAGTCAGCACAATCTTCTTTTCCGAGTCCGCATCAAAGGATTCCCATTTTCAATACCCTCTCCTTAGTCCTACACAAAATTACAAGATGGTGGCTGCCAATATTATAATACCAGTAGTCTTTCCATAATGCAGGTCAGCAGTCCACCTTCCCAGACGGCCGACAGCTTCCTGGGAGTTGTAATGATGGAAATGGTCTCCTTCTTCCTTCAGCTTCTCGGTGCCCTCACGGATGTGATCTGTTACGTGAAGTATATTCTCCTGATTCATCATGTGCGTACGTGCAACGGTCTTGGCCAATCAGGACACACGTGGCCCCTTTCCCCATGAAAACAAAGTCCAAATCATTCGGATTTGCAATGCCACTTTACGAACCGTCACCGATTTCGCCAACAATTCAGATATTGCTTGTTGGGTTTGTTCGAGAGTATAAGTAATTTCAGTTGCTAACTTTTCCAATGCTGCTGCCATGTTAATGAGCTCCGGAGCTGCCTTGCTGATCTCCTTGGCAAGTGTCACCTTCCCTGTGTGGTTAAGAATGCATTGAGTTCAGGAGCCGAGAGGTAACGGTACAGCTATATAGGACCCTGGGCAGACTCCACTTGGAGCGCTTTGCTCACCTCACCACAGGAATGATGTGGAAACTATAGAAAGGGTGCAGAGGAGATCCACAAGGATGTAGTCTTGGTTGAGGAGCATGGCTTAGAGAATAGGTTGAGTGAACTTGGCCTTTACTCCTTAGAGCGACGGATGGTGAGAGGTAACCTGATAGATGTGCATAATGTGATGAGAGACATTGATCGTGTGGATAGTCAGAGGTTTTTTCCCAGGGCTGAAATGGCTTACAGGAGAGGCCATAGTTTTAAGGTGCTTGGAAGAAGGTGCAAAGGAGATGTCAGGGGTAAGTATTTTTTTTATGCAGAGTCTGGTGAGTACGTGGAATAAGCTGCCAGCGATGGTGGTGGAGACGGATACAATAGGGTCTTTTAAGAGACTCCTGGTTAGTTGCACGGAGCTAGAAAAATAGAGGGCAATTGGTAACCGGTGTTAATTTCTAAAGTAATTACATGTTCGGCATTGCATTATGGGCCGAAAGGCCGATAATGTGCTGTAGGTTTTCTATCTTTCTACGTTTCTATGAGGACATCACTAAGTCTTTTTAACCTTGGTTAGCATTGTTGTCCTGGGGCAAATCATTCTCTACAACACTCGTTTTCAAATTTATATCTTTATCCAGACAAAGTGACATTCTGACTGTACTGATAAGGGAATGAAAGGGGTCTATGTTTCCAAGTCCCATCAGCCCTGTGCTAGAAACCAAACATATCCTGGCCTGAGGACCTGGACCAGTTAAAGTAACAGTTCATCTGTATTTCACTGAAGATCACAGTTAAACGGGACACATCCATTTCTACATGTGCCAGGACACCCATACAAACTCAGCAGCTTGAATGTTTGTGGCGACCACATCCGTCCGGGAAAGGACAAGAGCTAATCCAACCGACACCATTCGGTCTCTCCGTGGTTTTCTTTTTCCCGTCGTCAAGCACCTTCTTGCAGTGAGAGGCGCGAATCCACGACGGCCTTTCTCTCACCATGATTAGTGACCAGCAATACCGGAAATGGTACTTCAAACCGAGGCTCCAAACACATCTCCCTTTTAAATGTCCGCACCACCACGTAGTCACCGGTTCACTGTGGTAGCATTTGACGGTCTCTACAGTTTGCTGGGCCTCTCTTACCTGCTGATGATATTTAGTGATTTTTAAGATGATACAATAATTGAACATGCTCTCATCCAAGTGGTGTACACGCACTTGTTTAATTCCTGATGGCGCATCAGACGGCAGTCCCGTTGTGGGGACAGCCCAATGGTTCCATTGGCAGTGGCTTCTGTAGTCATCAGAACCAAATGCAGCTCCTATTTCCACTTTAGTCTCATTTCCTCACAAAGCTTCCTAAGTATATTCTTAATGATTCCGTTCATATTTTCGACTCGTACCGCTGACTGTGGATGGGAGCGACAATGGAAATTTTGACCCGCTTGTTAGGCTTTGCATACATCTTCAATGACTTTACCAGTGAAATGAGTACCGTTGTCACTGGATAGTTTCCAGGGGATCCCAGATCGCGGGTTACTTCCCTTAACAAACATTTTGTCACTGTAGCTGCATCATTTTTTCCACAAACAAATGCTTCAGCCCATCGTGAGAACACATAAATAATGTCTAATACATTATTTCACCCAAAGTGGGAGATGTCATCAGGACCAACTGAGTAGGTCGCTTGCCTCTGACACCACAAGGGTGGGCCTAACAATACCTGCACAATCTAAAATCCATTGTCTACAATATCAGATATCATTCTTAGAAAGTGTATCAGTTCTCTGTGAGTCATTCGCATCCGTCTTTAACAGAAGTCTTAATCGATGACCTTCTGTCCTGGGTACATCCTAGGTAAATAACTTCTGGTTGTAGAAACTAATTTCTGCTTTGATACTTTTTGAACTTTCATAACTGGCTTATGTAGCTAGCTTATGGAGCCCTGATCACAAGTTTCCTTTCGGGGGTTTCAACAGGGGGTCATCTACGTACTGTATTAATGTGGTGCCAACCAGAAAACTCTTTACCTTTTTTTTCTGTTTGCAATTTACATGACAAAACACTGATTTCATCAAAACTATTTTCCAAGAAATCACAAATTCAGAATATGTCAAAAGTTTTGACATCTTTTCTGTTCTATAAAAGAAAGGTATCTTGTTAGTTGAACAACTTTTAGGATTGCTCTCAAATTATTCCAATTTAAACAAAATTGTCAATTCCAAATTCCCAAACGTAACGGTACACCAATGAGTAATTTTCTCCTGGAATGTAGGCATCTCATATCCGAATACAGATGTACGGATTTCCATCTGCTAAACCAGGATTGCACATTTCCAGTGTGGAATTCGTGTGGCTTTAATATCAATTACATGGAAAACAAATAGGGAAACACAAAGAAACACACACACGCGCGCGCGTGCGCAGAGAGAGAGAGAGAGAGAGAGAGAGACAAGACAGCACAAAAATCCATGTTTGTATCATTCTTTCATTTCTTCATTCATGTCATTTCATGTATTATCAGAAAATGTATGCAGTACACAATCCTGTGATTCTTCTTCAGATAGTCTCGAAACCAAGATAAGGAAGAACAGCAACATGATCAACAACTCCTCTTCCGCACCAAATGCACAAAAACAAATAAAAACGGAACAGAAACGTTGTCCCCTGCAGCAGTTTTGCGCCACAAAAATAATTGCAAAACTTAAAATAACCAGTCCATTTTCACACGTTATAAAGAGACTGGGGTGAGGGGGGGGGGGTGGTGATTACTGCTGCGTGAGGCCCTGACACAATAATACATTTTTAACACAAAAGCGAATTCAAGTCAGAATAAAATATTTCCCTTGATCACCTTATTTTTGGTCTTTCGAAGCCCGAGATTCATTCGAACTCTCTCTTATTATCGATTGAGCAAACACAGAACAACTTTTCCTCTCCCACGCTCACACCGCTCACACACAGAAACACACACACACACACACGCACACACACAAACACACACAGAGTTCAACTGTTCAGCAGTGCGCTTATGACTTACAAGGAGAAAGCCATCTCCACACCTCAGGCTATTCTGGGTGTCAGCTCCTCTACTTAGCGACTGCAACGCTTTTATTCAAGGCCTCGCAATGGAGAGACCTTACCTGTTACACAATGAACATGCCTCCTGCCACATCCTCACTTAGCATATAGCAAAGCACACTGGTATAATTCAGAGTCCATTTGTGACATTACAAGATTTAATACATAAAAAATCTCAAAGTTTCGAATATATTTCAAAGGGTACTCAACTTCCACACTTATGAATGTCAATTCAATCCATTTATAATAACCGTATCTTGTATTTCCCAATGTGTTGCATTGAACATAGCCATTTTTAGGGTGGTTCGAGACTTTCCTGCATTCCGAAGAAATTTTACGCGTTGTATTCCTACTTTAGTTTCTACAATGAGTCCAGCTCCAACCATGTGGTGAACGCACATACAATTTGGACTCCCCCTAGGGATAACTCTGGATGCAAGTCGTGGCTTTTCATCAGCATCATGGGCATTGCATTTTAGATAACGCTGTTGACCTTCCAAGGGGCAATGGGCCATTGTTACATCCTGACAAGTCCCAACCCACTTGGGTTGTGGGCAATCAATGGCAAAATAAACTTCCCGTCCGGAATTGCGTCATTTCTTTGGGGATTCATAACAGTGGGAACGGTACAGTTGGAACAGTTGGAAGTACGGTATTCCAACCGCGTGTTCGACTACCTAGTCATTAGGCGGCGCAGTTGAGCTCGGTGGCACCTCATCCTGATCAGCACCCCGTCTCCATTCATTCTGCCACTGCAAACCGTGTTCTGTGATAGGGTCGTTTTAGAACCCTGTTTCCCCTTACCCTCCTCTGTACCTTTCTCCCTCAATCGCTTTTCCCTCATTCACATCATCCCTCTGAGAGCCCATGCTTCAGCATGTGTGGGAATTGAATGGATCAATCATTTCACACACCCTTCTGCTCCCCTCGGTACTGTGCGATACCAAGTTCCTCGGCCAGTTCCTACTCTGTCACGGAGTCAAATTCTGCGGATCCAAAGTAGGACCCAAAACACTCGTGAAAACCGGCCACAACCTCGTCACAGATATAGAAAGTTCCTCCCTTTCCACTGTCTGCAGTCATGCAAAACCTCCACTGTCAACTCTATTAGTCCAGCAGCTTCTCGTGGTGCCTTCTGTAAATCACCCCGTGTCCCCTGGGCGGGTACCTGTTCCCCCGGCAGGGCTGAAGGGAAAGCTGAAGTTAGACAGAGAAGGGTTAGCTTCCCCTCCTCCGTTTCATATAAACCGTGAGTTGTCCTGTCTGCTGAATGCACTGGGAAAGTTTCCGAGAATCATCACTCATTTACCACTCCAGCACTCAACTGGGCCACGTCAAAGGGACAGAATACCGTGTCACACACGCCCCACACCCCCGGCTCCGGTGTGTCCTGCAGTCCCTCCATTACTACAGGCGCCATTGGGGCACTGAGTGTTGAAGGTTCCACCCACTCTCGGGAAAACCTGCTGGGAGGCGGGCCACTTCCCCAATAATCCTGTTTTTTACAGTTAGTCCCGGAGTGCAGGGACAGAGGATGGTAGACGTGGCTGTTCCTCATGGAGACCGACTGTAGTGGGTTCCCGGCACGGCCAGCATGGAGGCTGCTGTCTGTGCTGGGCCTTGATGAAAAGAGCAAGAAGCAAGCAGCTGGCAGGATGGGGGAGGAAGCAGAAAGAGCCCCTGACTGGGTATGGAGTTGGAGAGAGGGTTTGCGCTGGAGGTCAGGAACAGATGGGCAGTGACTTGGCCCTCACTTCAGATCCACCAGCTGGACAGTGTAGTGGTTAAGGGTTGAAACACTCTGTGAAGGTTGGGCATTACCTGACCATACCTGCCCCTGGTCAAAGGCTACGATTACCTCATCAGATGACTGAAGAGAGCAACCCGGTGTGTGATACAATCCTCTCTTCATACGCTAAATCACCCCAATCTGCATCACCATCATCGTCAGTCCTCGCACATATCACTCCTCTCCGAGCTGAGAGTTCACTTTGCAGATTTTCCATCTGTTTTAAACACTTGTGATCAGCGCAGCCTTTCCGCTCAGCTGCCGATTTCTTCATGACATTCAGAACAGCCGTAAATCCCGTCCCTGACTTTTCCTTTCTCTAATTCTGTATCCGCCGGTTTATACTCCTCTTCAATTTTCTCATTTTCTCTTGTTAACGCTTCACATTGAGCCTGAAACTGACTCATGTGGATCAAATTCACTTGATCCTGCTCCTTCAGAATTTCTAAATCTTCCCTACACTCACACAATTCCTCTGTCAGTTTCATTTTTTTCTCTCTTCACTTCAATTAGATCATGCAACAAAAATCACATTATAACATTTAAAATCCCTTATAATTTCTTGAATTTATTTTCACTATTTTCCACAATTCTTCCTCCAGAGTCCCTGACCCTCGACTCGCAAACTTTCCTAACCACTCTTCATAATCTGACCATTTCCTTCATAATTAACCATGAAAGTAATCTCTGAAATCCTCTGAATCCCTGGGTTCTTCCTGTCCTTTCCCTTTAACATTTTAATATCCTAAACTACTGTGTGGTTCAACTCGACACCAGGGTCCGAGACCACTTTTCTTTCTTTTCGAGTGCATCCCAGGGCGCCGAAGTATGTTCACCGTTCATCAACTGAGATCAGTTTGGAAACTCACCAGGCAACTCGTAATTAATCACAGCTCGCACTTTATTTTTCCTGCTCAAGCAACTAAGTAACTATGTTGATCTCAGGCCAAAAACTTAAAACATGAATTCCACTGTTCCCTCTGTACTAATACACACCCTGACCACTTCTCAAATTCACAACATTGAAACAGGGGATCCCATTTTGTCCAAATGATCAATCATTTCTTCCCCAGTCCCTTCCATGGAGGTTCTTCCTTGTGAGGGTTAGTCTCAGGAGTTATCACACCTTTGCATTTGAAACTCTTGTTAAGAAACTCTGATAAGAAACTCTTATCAGTTCAGATGTTGCATGTAATTCTTGTTGGCTGAAGTTCATCAGGTTGTTGATTGACAGATTTCCACTGGATGCAGTCCAAAGGCTACACCACGTCTTGCCAAAGGTGACTTCTTTTGATCTCTTCAGCTCTGGTTCAGACACTCGGCAGAAATATCGAGATTCCTTCTGCAGCCCTGCCACTGTACATAACAAACACCTTTTCTCAGAGTGACTTTAGGTTCAGAGATAACGAGATTACTTCTGCAAACCTGCTACTGTACATAATACACACCTTATCTCAGAGTGACTTCAGGTTCAGAGATAACGAGGTAACTTCTGCAAACCTGACAGTGTACATAACGCATGGTTTATGTGAGAGTGATTTCAGGCTTAGAATGGGAACACCAGAAACTTCTTGTGTTCAGTTGATCTGATTAGATTATCCCATAGCAATCAGTTCATCAATCAGTTCACAAAATGGGAGTTACAGAGCAGCTTCACAAAATGGCAGCCTCTATTCCTTCGACCTCATGGCAAACACACAGACAATTGATCACTCTACTTCCACTGTCATTGACCCATTCACGTTTGATGTTTTTTTTTCATATGTTAATTCCTTCCTGACCCACAGTGGTGTATTTTAGTGCAGAGCAGATGGGATGCTCCTCCTGTCAGATGTGGGAATTCTGGATATCTAACAGTTTCCCTCATGATTATTTGCATGAAGTGCACCCAATCACTGCGTCTGACGATAGGTTCAGGGAGTTGAATGTACTCAGGATCATTCGGGAGCCTGAGGATATTATCAATGAAACATCTGAAGAGATGGCCACACCCAGACTACAAGCTTCGGATAGGAGATGCGTGGCCACCAGCAGAGGTAAGGTTCACTAGGAAGACCATTTGGTCATTAGGATGCCCAAATTACTGAATCCGAAATTCATAAAGCTATTTTTTCAATGCAATCTGGTAAGGCTCCGGGACTTTATGGTTATCCTGTAGAATATTATAAAAAAAAATTGGAAAATTGCTTTCCCCATATATGTTGGAGATGCTTAAAGATTATTTTGTGAAAAGTGATTTACCCTCTACTTTTTATGAGGCTTCTATTTCTTTAATCCTCAAAAAGGATAAAGCTCCTACTGACTGTGCCTCGTACAGACCTATTTCATTATTGAATGTTGATGCTAAGATTCTGTCAAAGATAATGGCCAATCCGTTGGAGAGTGTTTTGGGTAAAATCATTTTTAAAGATCAAACAGGCTTTATAAAGAGTCGTTATTCTTTTCAAATGTTCGGAGACTATTTAACATTATATATTCGCCCGATTCTAAAACTCCACAATGCGTTGTATGTTTGGATGCTGAAAAAGAATTTAATCGAGTTGAATGGAAATAGCTACTTAATGTCTTAGAAACATTTGGTTTTGGTATTCATTTTAATAATTGAATTAAAATTATATATAAAGCTCCTATTGCCACTGTTGTCACTAATAACTTTAGGTCTCCTTTTTTCAGCTATGAGGGGATTTTGATGGGATTTGTTCTATTATTCTATCTTTTATTTGGGATAATAAAAGACCAAGAATTAGTAAATGTCATTTACAAAAGTTGAAAAGGGGCGGAGGTCTCGCTTTGCCTAATCTAAGAATTTATTATTGGGCTGTTAATTTGCGATATATGTCCTTTTGCTTATATTAGGGTGATAGGAATGATCGGCCAATTTGGGTAAACCTGGAACTGAGAGCTGCGAAACAGTTTTATTTAACTACGTTATTAGGAGTTGCTCAACCTATACAATTGGCTAAAGTTGCTAATTTAAAACCTATATCCTGTGGTTAAGCACTCTTTGCAAAATTGGCTCCAGTTCCACAATATTTTTCATCTTAAAAAATTTGAACTTTGTAGTATAATTTATCGTAATCCCTTTTTTAAAGCTTCCTAGAGCGATCCATTTTTTTTTTTTACTTTGGAAAAATAAAGGTATTACTTCTTCTTTAGATTTATTTAAAGAAGGCAGAATGATGTCTTTTGAACAATTAGTCGATTATTCTATCTCATATTCATACTGTTTTACAATACCTTCAAGTTAGATATTGTTTCAAAAATTCAAAAATATTTAAGTAATTTTCCTTACATATTGGAGGTTGACTTATTCGAGACTATTATGAATAAGAACCCTTCGATGAAAGGTTCTATTGGAAGAATTTATAATTTATTATTACAATGGGATAAGCATCCTTTACTTAAGATTAAACAAGATTGGGAGAAGGTACTCAGTTTGATGTTGATATGGGAGGATTGTACACGGAATCTGAAGCTGGTTAACTCTTCTTCGATCTGTGCTAGTCATTCATTGATTCAAATTAAAATTGTACATCGTTACCATTTGTCGAAGGAGAGACTTACTAAAATATTTTCCAATGTTGACAAGTATTATAATAGATGTAAAACTGAGATAGCTACACTGACACATATGTTCTGGTCATGTTCTATATTAAAATAGTTTTGGAAGTCAGTCTTTTCGACAATTTTAAAGCACTCAGAATCAACTTACAACCTAATAAATTGACTGTGGTTTTTGGAATAATTCCTCAAAATATCCATGGTATTTCTATGTCTGACCAACATGTTATTGCGTCTGTTATATTGATAGCTAGAAGGGTCATCTTATTGAAATGGAAGGACATATCAGCTCCTACTTTGTCACAATGGTTCTCTCAAGTGATGCTGTGTCTTAGTTTGGATAAAATTAGAAGTCGAACCTTTGAACCTTTATTTGATTTTGAGAAGAGATGGGGTTCATTATTATCATTTTAGTTGACTGATAGATTTCCTCCACTATCTAATTGTGTTTTGATATATCTTTCTTTCTTGTTCGCGGTTTGATGTTTATTTTTAGAAGCTTTCTGTATGACGCATGGCTCCGGGGTTGTACCCCCAATGGGTTTCTTTTCTCTCACTTTTCTTGCTTAGTAGGGTTTTTTAATTCACAAAAAATGTTCAATCTTTAAGATAATTTGTTTTGAGGCATTGTGAGTGTTCTAATTCAATATACCTGTGTTATTTCTGAATAATAATAATATTAATAAGATTTGAAAAGAAACATCTGAAGAGGTGGCCACACCCAGAGTACAAGCTTCGGATAGGAGAAGCGTGACCAAATTGAATTCCACGCAGAGGAGGAATTTCAAATCTGGGTGCCATGGGAATGACCAGGACACGCTGTAACGTTACCACTGTGGTCAGTGTGAAGACTCCAGAGGTTACATTATCATCATGGTCAACGGTGCGCGTGGAATAGTAATGACTTCGGCAGCTTGGTCTGCAGTGATATCATCATCTCAGTTCAGTGAGCTGAGATCCAGAGAAGCAATGACGACATCAGAGTGGTCAGTGACGTGCTTTGAAAGTACAGACCATTTTGCATATTGAATACAAGAGCCCGTAACCGTTCTAATGTTCCCGCTTCACACTCAATGTGTCTGTTCATGTACGCTGTCTTGCAGTTCCAATCCAGGAAGTGGTTCTCCAGGAGGTCAGAGAGAAGAGTCTGAATGTGACTAGTGGAGATTTTGGGCAGATTCATCAAGTCTGTGTTTCACATCCTTCCCCAGCTGCAGAGAAATCTTCGTTGGAATGTTTACTCCTATCAGAGCAACAAATCAAATTATGTCAAAACCTTTAATAATAATGTGTCCCATTTTCATTATATACCAACATGTGGTGTATCCCGTATTTCTGCCTGTGCTGAACTACAACGGGTTAACTACATCTATTTCTGACTGTAATTAATCTGATTTGTGATGCGCAATAATTCTCTTTGTTGTGCACAGCCTGCTCGGAACAACATCAACCTGAACGTCTATTTGCAGCACTATTCACAATATTTTTCAGAGTTTAACTACGTTATACGTATGTTTACTTCCGTGCGCGATATTTTAAAAATTATACTTATTTATTCTGTTCTTGGCGGTATGCGAAATCAGAAAAAGAAGCAGCTGTGTAAAGCTGTAAGTGATGGAGACTGGATATTTTTATGTTCCCTAGTGTGTTTCATTATCTGCATCATTGAACACAAGCTGCACCTCTTTTCACATTTTAGGGTTTTTTTCCACTACTCCACGAACAATGTCCGGAATTATTTTTGAGTAAACTATCATTAACGTGAATTCATTCACTAAATACCTTGTGTGCACACCGGCTAGTATCCCTGACTCTCCTGTAAAGTCAAATAATAGCAAAGGTATGACCCGGGCAAAGGAGTTCTTCCTTGCCCCGATTCAGTCACCACGTATTTCACACAGGGTTGCTCACGTTTATATCCGTGATGCTTATTCTTCGAAGTTAATGTTACTAACACACACGAAGTGTCGACTTTTATATCCATTCCTTATCAATTCAAATATCACATTCCTGTGTCATTGACCACAGGTCATTTGTCTGCCCCATAATACCATGTTATTGGTTCTGCTCCAAGCCAGCATCTATTTATTGCCCTCTTCCCGTCAAGTGACAGTGGATAATTTATGGTTCTTTGTTTTCAATCAGCAATGAGCTCGAAGCACTCCAGGCAGGCCGCAACCCCTTCATTCACAAATATGCATGTTACATCCAATCAAAAACATCTTACAAATAACTTCTTATTTGGAAATGATCCCCAGTCCTTCTGATTACTAGTATAATTATGTCTCCTTTAAAACATTCAACGAACCCAGCATGTCAAGCTCACAAAATGAAGAATAGAGAGTCTTCACAAAATAGCAGCCTGCATACCCAAGCATGCGGCAGAAACAAAAACAATTAGTCTGTCTGAATCACTGTTCTTGACGAATTTGAACTCGCTGATTTGTAGTTTGACATTATCTCTGGCCAACATCTACCTCCTCTTGATCCAAAGATATTTATCTGAGGATCACTCTTTTCCTCTATTCTGTTGACTATCCGTTGGATTGCCCTCTTCCCTTCTCCCTACCTCCCCATCTCAAACCACAACCAGCACCACTTCGAACACTCTGACATCTCCACATCATATTATCCCTGAGCAAGAGCTCCCAGAATCTGTGCCGCAATGTTACAGCCTTGCGATTCGACTTACTTCAAAATTTGCAGATATACCAATATTATATATAAATGACACAAATTTGATAGTCGTTACAGCCACAAATCCACCGACACCCCAAATCCGAATGGACCCACAAAATCGTGTGCAACATCAAATCCGTCGAGACCCCCGAATACGCATTCCTCCGCAAGTCCATGTACACTCCAAAGTCAAAGCACATCCACAAACCTTCGCACAAAATGGCTGCCTCCACCAAAAAGTACACGTCACAACTCCAAATCCGCAGCCACTACGGCAGTGTGAGAACAGCGAAATCCGTAAACATCCCTACACAGCCCTAAATCAATGAGCAACACCATTTTGTGTACACCTCTGTATCGGCAGACATATCACTGCATCTGTTCTCATCCCTCAAACCACTATTTCATCGACGACACCGTCTTAAAAGTGTGCACCCTAATTGGGGAGATGACACCCCAACATGCACATTCGAGATTCCGTCTCCCTATCAAATCTATCAGTGGGCCGCACCGGGACAGCTCAGTTCTCAACTCTGCCACAATCTCCTCTACCAATCCTTTCGGTCAGTTCAACGAAGGGCACCATTAGCGAGGACCGTACCCTGCTGACGGTGGCGTCCCGGGCCTCCTACGCATTCTCTTCCTCTTGTACTTCTCCGATCAGCTGAACAAATGTGGGGCGCGTCTTACGCGACAGGCGAAGTCCCCAAGCGATCAGGTTCTGGGACTGGGCGCCTTTCGCTATCTGCTCCATTCTCAAATGATTCAATTCAACCGTCTGAATGACCTCTCTGTGCCACAGGCAATTTAGCTGCCCTTTCAGCCGAAAAAGAAGCTGTAGGCGGAAAGCTTCTCCCCCTCCTCCTGACACACGCTCCGAAACCCAATCATGAGCGCCACTGGGCTTTCCGTCGCAACGAGCTCCTTTTCTAGTGCTTGCATTTAGGCTGCCGGAGTGACGGCGGGATTCTGAGTTTTAAGGCCCTCAATTGGTCAGCAGCCCACCCGCTCAAACATTCACCCAATCACTGTCGGTTTACATTATCAGAGGAATGCCACTCATCTAACAACTGAGTGGGCTGTTCCGCCCAAGTCTCATACTTCTTTTCCCTTCAGAGGGAGCATATCACAGCTGGGACCTTGAACTTGGGCAATTTTTCCATTTATTTACCAGGGAGTTAACCCAACATACTGCTCGCCTGGAAGGTATATAGACTTTCCAAACCACACTGCCCCCTGCCTCGCTTCGTAGGAACAAGAGAACCCTGTCTTTGAAGTCCCCGCCCCCGGCTGCGGGAGTCTGGACTTGCGATTCGACCCGCTCTTTCACACTCTCCTTTTCACGGAAGTGCGGACAGTCCACGCCCCCGCCTCCTCTCTTGGGGCCCCAATATAACCAGGTAGTTTCACAGCCTTTATGTCAGCGCTGGTTTGAACTAGAACGAAGTCTGTGCCCATTATTTTATCAAATCTCCATCCCACAATCGTAACTTTCCCCACAGTTTAACTGTACTTAAAACTGGAAATAACAACTCAACAGGAGTACGAATATCTATCCCACTCGATAAGCACGCATTCATTGCCAGTAACCCCATGGATTCACACCACCGCTCAACCCCGGCAGCATCCACACCCCCGCATCGTTATCACTTTGCTTGGCCATAGTTCAGCACAGAATTAAACACACAACGCATTGGTTCAATGCAGCATCACAGATCTTCCCAAATCCCGGACAAGCCCCCACAATGGTAACCATTAGGTTCCGTTGGCCTCGTAAGTCAAGGGAAGACAATCTCTGGCCCTGCCAAGCGGGTGAGACTGAGGTGCGAGTCTACCTCGAAAACCCCCGTTTTTGTGGACGCTGCGTCATTTGTTACCTTATAACAAATCAGTACCACGAAATGACAGACAATACAGCGCATAAAGTTTAGCTTTATAATTTTTAATTTGACTGCAGAGTTAATGAGGAGAAAGCGAAAAAACAAAAAGGTCCGACTTTAATGAAACAGTCTAATGTGCACTCGTTGGAGATCACGGTTTCTCCTTCGCTGATTCTCTTTCTATCTCCACGGCCTTCGTCGGATCATGACTCCACCTCGGCGTCTTCTCTCTTCATGTCCGCCGAACAGAAGACCCAGATCCTCGATCCTCAGAACGTGGGGTGTCACGGGCACTTTTCTCAGCAGCCGAAACGTAATTTGTCCCAACTCATTCCGAACAACCATTTCAATATCCGACTTTTCGCTCTCTGATTTTTTCAAGATCAGGATGGAATCAAGTTTGAGTAATTTATGAAATTTAAAAATAACAGAGTGGAAAGTGAAAAAAGAGCTCGCATTCTGCATTTGGAATCTTATCGTATCTGTGTCTCTGAAACTGTAAACAGACTCACGTAACTGACGTCAGCAATTACTTTTTATGAATTCCTTTATTTTATTATAACTATGCGTCTATACAATCATTCAGCATACTTAAACACATGAATGACAAGAATCTTATCTGCTCATTAGCATTTTAGAATACAGTCACAGTCCTTACGTGATGCAATTTTCTATATTAACTCGAAATTCAAAATCAGTGTACTAGAAATCTTGTGCAACATATTTTAACATTCTATAGAAACGCAGTTTAGAAAGGCTACTTTTCAGATTGCTCCCGAATTATACCGATCTGTCTCCCAAAATACCACATGTAAATTCGTTACTTAAATTAAAACGAATCGTTAATTTCCCCAATGCTCTATTCTCACTGAATTTATTAGACTCACATCCAGGAGAGAGACCCGTACATTTTCAAAACGTTGTCATGGATTCCACCTGGGCGAATGAAACTGAAAACACAGATTTAAAGGGAATGCGGAAAAGAGTCCATGCTCCTATTTTACTTCCTTCAGAAACTCGGCAAGCAACTGAAAATCTTAGAATAGTCATTGCACAGTAACAGATCACTCCAGCGTAGACATCCTCTTTGCTATCATCAATTTGCATGAGCAGAGTTTGATAAATGCCCCTAACGCATCTAGCTGTATTACTGCCCCCCGCAGGGTGTTGCACGCACCCAGCACTCTGTATAAACTGCCGTCCTCTGACCCACCGTTATGCTTACTTCCAATCACCTTAAAATAATGCCCTCTTACATTGGCCATTTCGGTGATGGGGAAAAAAAAAAACATCTCGGCACATATTCTATCAATGCCTTTTATCATCTTGTATACCCCTGTCAATTCACACCTCATCCTCCGTATCTCCGAAGAGAAAAGTTCTGGCTCGGTTAACTGACATTCAAAGGGCATTACCTTAAGTCCAGGCAGTATCCTGGTGTATCCCCCTGCACCCTCACTAAAGCTGCCAAATCTTTCCATTAATAAACCTACCAACGCAGAAATAATATCACCAATTTCCCAATTTCCCATCCAGACTAAACTAAAGATGCAACCTCCGGTGGATGTAAGTGTACCCAGTGATCAAGCAGATACCTCCATGAATTAATCTGTTTACCATGGAAAGGGACAGGAAATATGGAGCGTTCAGCTTACAGCAATGCCCGGAAACATGTCAACACTACGATTTAACATGCTAACGAAGAAAGCATTTTGAAGAAACATTGTTAAAATTATGAAACAAACTGGCAGACAGGTAGAGATAAGTAAAACTGAAATGATTAACAGTCATTCGGACAGTTACTTTTATGGACTAGGTGTATCTGGATATGGCTGACAAGCGGGCATGATATAAGCGTAGTTAGGGGCCTCGAGTATAAAGACCAGTTGGGTGAAATACTTATTCCAGTCTCTGTAATCCCATGAATCTATGATTCAGTGAATAAATGGCAGATCTGCCAAACGCACTAATGTTTCACAACATTTGTTTCCATACTCTGCCAACCTGCAACTCGCGTCGTTCGTTATCTGCACAGCAGCCCCTTAATAAAAATATATACTTCATTACATTCTTCAGCTGTTTTCTGCACCCTGTCTACATTAGCCCATAGGCACATGTGTTAGCCCACAAACTTATCATTTGCAACGTACATGTGAGCTGTTGTTTGGTAAATGGCAAACGATAGAAGATACTAACTAGGGTCGTTGAAATTGCCTGATAGAGCGAACGACATAATCATTATAACCACAAAGGCTGTTCTCTTGGTGCCGTATCATACCCCCAGAGTTTATCAACAAATTGCGATAGAGTGTATTGATATGGCAACAATGAATATAGGATTGAGACAGGGTTTTCATAAATAAAGAAATATTTATTTAAACACCGTTCTACAACAAATGAAAGGTAAATAAACGACTAACTTAACCGGAAGTTACCTGCTATACGGCAACTCGAACAGTTCTTAAAGAGATAAATGCGAACACAGTTCTTAAAAGTGGTAAATGCCAAAAGTCCAAATGATTTACACAGTAACTTGGAAGAGACTTTTCTGAAGAAACGAATTCCTCGACGACGCAATGTTACTGCTGACCCTAGCCGAGAAATGCATTGCCTGAAGGATTTACGACGAAGGAAATTAAAACGGTTTAAACGAACTGACCTTTTTCTTTAGCAAATAACGCTGCACCCAACCCTTTCTGCTTTTACAGCAGGGATTATCTCGGATGCAGGTTACTACCTTCTGAACGACGATTCAATAATATTGATCCTGTAGTAAACTACCAACGACTCCAAATTTACTCGATTCTTCGAATTCTCGTACATCGATAAATCTTCACTCTCTGACTGGACCAAAACTGGCAGCGTTGTGGCGAAATTGCCGGCAATACCCTTTGAGACTTAAGACAGAAATTAGAACTCCAATTTAAAACAAAACTGCGTTATGAGACAAATACGCAGCATAACGGAGTCACTGACGAAGTAAACCACGAACTGACCTGCGTCACAGCAAGGCTTTTCCGTTTTATACCTGTTGAAACAGGCCATCACATGACCTCTCACTGGCGGGAAAATTACATCATGTGACATCTCACTGGCGGGAACTTACATCACCCTATCATCACAAGACCGTTACATCATGCTCACCAGATACTCAATTACATCATGGTCATAAGACAGTCACCCACGGGTTATGTAACAAGAGTAATTGAAAGAGAAACCCACTGTTAGTCAAATGACAGCGTCCCTATTTACAACATTCGGTACAAGAGCCTGACCACAAATATGAGTGATCTGCAATAAATTAACATAATAATAGATGTAATTCGTGTACACAATCGCAATGAAGACAAACTGATATGAGATCTCCTTTTGCCATTTCTACCTGGTATGGGGGGGTAGATTTCCAAATTCCACATATTCCCAGAGACAGGATCGCAATCGTCGTTAAATTAATCACAAATAATTGAAAATTTATTCCAGCAGAGTCAAAACTGAACCGTTTGACTTGCTGTATTGTTGATATTAAAGACAAATACTGACCGATATCAAACAAGAGTTCTCATTGGCTAACATGAGACGGAAAGTCTTTCTTGTCCAAAGTCAAATGGAAAGTTCACCAAAGGAGCTGTCATGTTGTTTTTGTTGTAGAGACCCATTATTTTCTAAAGATACAAGCTGCGACATAGACACTATATATGGTAATCCTTCTTTCACTGGACACCATGACTGGCCGTACAGGTGTTTCACGTGGGAAAGCGTGGGAGTTCCCAAACAAAATATTTATCAGCAACATATTCTACAATAAAACAACGTGCGACTGGCGACAACAAAAACAGTTCTGAAATGATTTATCAGAGATATATTGAAAGCAGGGGTCTTCTCACAAACACGGAAAGCGCGAGTATAAGTTATAGTTATTTCGAGCGGATATCAACTCATTTCACTTTACTGCAACGCGTCTTAACCCTTACATACTGTTCGGGTCAAATTTGACCCGTTTTGACATTTGACAGCAGTAACAATACCCTAAACGCCACTTTAAGCCGACATTTGATGACTTTTCCTAAAGTGACCTATTAATGTCAGACAGGCTATTTATACATTCTAAATAGACTTGTGGCTCAAAATTTGCTACAGACGCTTGTTATGAGGGGTTTCTCGGGCCGGGTCATAATTGATCCGGACCAAACTGTGAAGGTATAGAATATGAACAGGTTGCCGGGGTTAAATCAGGTAAGGAAAATATTGAGAATGCGCCACCTGTGGATAAATCACCGCTGTTGGACGTTATTTTCCTCCCCACATTGGACACTCGGAGCCTTGTAAAACTTGCAAAATGATGAAAGAAAAAAGATTAAGTGAACATTGTATGAAAATAACACACCTGGAAGAGATGTTAATGGAGAGAGATGGAGTGGATCGATATGTTATTGGGAGAAATACGAGTACTTCCTGTTAAACAGTGCAGTTCTGTAGGAAGAATGGTATGGAATAAATCTACTTTTAAGGAGAGTTTTGTGAAACAGTCTCCTTACATTAATCACAGATGACACTGCTACCCCCATATCGGTTTAGACATTAGACAATAAGTGCAGTAGTAGGCCATTCGGCCCTTCGAGCCAACACCACCATCCACTGTGATCATGGCTGGTCATTCACAATCAGTACCCTGTTCCTGTTTTCTCCCCATATCCCTTGACTCCGCTATATTTAAGAGCTCTATCTAACTCTTTCTTGAAAGCATTGGCCTCCACTGTCTTCTGAAGCACAGCATTCCACAGATCCACAACTCTCTGGGTGAAAGGTTTTTCCTCAACTCCGTTCTAAATAGCCTACTCCTTATTCTTAAACTGTGGCTTCTGGTTTTGGACTCCCCCAACATCAGCAACATGTTTCCCGCCTCTAGCGTGTCCAAACCCTTAATAATCTTATATGTGCCAATCAGATCCCCTCGCATACTTCTAAATTGTGTATACAAGCCCAGTGGCTCCAATCATTCAACATATGACAGTTGTGCCGTCCCGGGAATTAACCTCGTGAACATACGCTGCACTCCCTCAATAGCAAGAACGTCCTTCCTCATATTTGGAGAACAAAACTGAACACAATACTCCAGGTGGGGTCTCAACACGACCCTCCACAACTGCAGAAGGAAATCTTTGCACTTATACTCAACTCCCCTTGTTATGAAAGTCAACATGCCGTTAGCTTTCTTCACTGCCTGCTGTACCTGAATGCTTACTGTCAGTGACTGATGATCAAGGACACATATATCTCCTTGTACTTCCCCTTTTCCTAACTTGACACCATTCAGATAGTAATCTGCCTTCCTGTTCTTGCCACCAAAGTGGATAACCTCACATTAATCCACATTAAACTGCATCTGTCATGCATCTGCCCACTCACCCAACTTGTCCAAGTCACCCTGCATCCGACTGACACCCTCCTCATATTTCACTCTGCCACCCAGCTTTGTGTCATCTGCAAATTTGCTAATTATACCTTTAATCCCTTCATCTAAATCGTTAATGCACACTGTAATGTATAATGTATAAGACTGCAGTCCCAGCACCGAGCCTTGCGGTACCCCACTATCACTGCCTGCCATTCTGAAAAGGACCCTTTAATCCCCACTCTTTGTTTCCTGTCTGACAACCAATTTTCTATCCATGTCAGTACCCTGCCCCCAATACCATGTGTTCTAATTTTCCCCACTAATGTCTTATGTGGGACCTCATCAAAGGTTTTCTGAAAGTCCAGGTACACCACATCCACTGGCTCTCCCTTGTCCATTTTCATAATTACATCCTCAAAAAATTCCACAAGATTAGTCAAGCTGGATTTCCCCTTCGTAAATCCATGCTAACTCGGACCGATCCTGCCACTGCTATCCAAATGTACCGCTATTTCATCTTTTATAATTGACTCCTGTATCTTCCCCACCACAGATGTCAGGCTAACTGGTCTATAATTCATTGTTTTCCCTGTCTCTCCTTTCTTAAAAACTGGGATAAAATTAGCTACCCTCCAATCCTCAGGAACTGATCCTAAATCTATAGAACATTGGGAAATGATTACCCATGCGACCACGATTCCCAGAGCCATCTCTTTAAGTACCCTGGGAACTGAAGTACCACCAGGCCCTGGGAATTTATCAGTCTTCAGTCCCATCAGTGTACCCAACACCATTTTCTGCCCAATCCGTATTTCCTTCAGTACCTCCGTTACCCTAGGTCCTCTGACCGCTGTTAGAACAGTCTGTGTCTTCCCTAGTGAAGACAGATCCAAAGTACCTGTTCAACTCGTCTGCCATTTCCTTGTTCCCCAGCATATATTCACCCATTTCTGTCTTCAAGGGCCCAACTTTGTTCTTAACTATATTTTTTTTCCTCTTCATATACCTAAAGAAGCTTTTACTATCCTCCTTTATATTCTTGGCTAGCTTACCTTCGTACCTCATCTTTGCTACCTGCATTGCTTTTCTGGTTATCCTCTGTTGCTCTTTAAAAGTTTCCCAATTTTCTGGCTTCCCACCCATCTTTGCTATGTTATACGTCTTCTCTTTTAATTTTATACTGTCCTTGACATCCCGTGTCAGCCACGTTCGCCCCTTACGCCCCTTAGAATCTTTCTTCCTCTTTGGAATGAACTGATCCTGCACCTTCTGTATTATTCCCAGAAATAGCTGCCATTGTTGTTTCATTGTCATCCCTGCTAGGGTATCCTTCCAGTCAACTTTGGCTAGCTCCTCCCTCAAGGCTCCATAGTCCCCCATGTTCAACTGTAATACTGACACTTCCGATTTTCCGTTCTCCCTCTAAAATTGTAGATTAGAACTTATCATATTATGGTCACTACCTCCTAATGGCTCCATTACCTCGAGTTCCCTTATCAAATCAGGTTCATTACATAACACTAAATCCAGAATTGCCTTCTCCCTCATAGGCTCCAGTACAAGCTGTTCTAGGAATCCATCTCGGAGGAACTCCACAAACTCCCTATCTTGGGATCCAGTACCAACCTGATTTTCCCTGTCTACCTGCATGTTGAAATCCCCCATTACAACCGTAGTATTACCTTTGCGACATGCTAATTTTAGCTGTTGATTCAACTTGCACCCTATATCCAGGCTACTATTTGGGGGCCTGTAGATAACTCCCATGAGGGTTCTTTTGCCCTTACAATTTCTCAGTTCTATCCATACTAACTCTACATCTCCTGATTCTTTGTCACCCCTCGTAAGGGACTGAATTTCATTCCTCACCAGCAGAGCCACCCCACCCCCTCTGCCCACCTGTCTGTCCTTTCGATAGGATGTATACCCTTGAATATTCATTTCCCAGCCCTGGTCCTCTTGCAGCCATGTCTCTGTTATTCCTACTTGCCAATTTCCAACTGAGGCTCAAGCTCATCCACTTTATTTCTCACATTCGTACATTCATATATATTACTTTTTATCCATTACTCCCCTCACTTCTCACACCGACCCCTACTCCACTTGGCCATACTCTCTGATCCCTTCCTGAGCTTTCTGCCCCTTTAATTCTGTTGTCCTTCGTAACTTTTCTTATTCTCTCTTTTCCTTTAACTACATCCTTATATTTCCAGTTCGTCTCCTCACCCCCCACTTCCCGTGTTTAGACGTGATGACCTTCGAGATACATAACTAATGTAATCGTTTACGAAGTTGTTTATCATCCAGACCGACCACTGCTGTTGCACCAAACCGATCTGAAAGCAGTTGTGAGCACTCCCCTTCCAGGAAAAGATTATTGAATTCAAAAATCAAATTAAACGTCCTCCCTTACTCTCAGAATCTTAATTCATTTCGCCTATTCTTACTACTGATAATTATTTGAGAGTGATAGTGCACGTTGTAAAAGTATTGAGACTAAGGATTATTTTATGTGAAACGCACCAATTATGTGTCATGGAGAAAGAATGTACAACGTTCTCGTTTGAAGGTGTGAATAAACAAAATTAAACATAGTTGTTATTTTGTGATTCCACCGAGGGAGCGATTTTAATTGCACGATGACGAAATTAATACAAACGAAAACAATTCTGAAGTGTTTGTTCAGTGTACTGTCACTGATGTGACTGACCACGTGGTGTGATTAATTGTCAGAGTGCCCGTTCCTCTCCTCTATAAGAACTTGCAAAGCAAACAACAGTAGATATCGGCAGTTGGACTATTTTCAACTGATCACCAATTCAAACAGAAAATGGGATATCCAGCAATTTACTACATCGCGAGTATTTACTATCCTGTACTGGCAGCGACTGGTATCCCTGGTAAGTAACTGGATTTGGTTACTGCTGTACGTGCGTGGTGCCTCATCTGATGAGTGTTTGAAACGTATTTGGGTTTAAATATGTATTTTAATTTATTCTTTCATTTTTCTCTCGAAGTGTTACTCTATTCTGGTGTCCGATCATTTGGTCGATATTAACAAGTGATTGAGTGTTAATATTGCTACAGTTCTAGCATTTTACCTTACTCCAACTTCCAGTGTCCCCATCAGGTATTGTTCTGAATCTGATTCTGCATCAATATTGAGACTCCCACGATTACTAACATCAAAACAAAATCTTAATCATCGTTACAGCTCTCTCTGCGAGACCCCTGGCTTTTCGATGTCACGGGGTTTTTTTTTACTCTCTGATATGTATTTTTTTCTGTTTATTTGTCTTTGAAATTGCCACAATAACGTGTAAAACTTCTCCGTTTTAGAACATAGAACAGCACAGCACAGAACAGGCCCTTCGGCCAACAATGTTGTGCCGGCCCTTAAACGCTGCCTCCGATATAACCCCCCCCCCACCTTAAATTCCCCCATATACCTGTTTTTCTGCGTCCTTCTTCCTTAGGCGGGTATTAATCTAGATAAAATATGATTTATTTTATTTCTTACAGCCATCTCACAACGTGAGAATGCCTTTTTTTTCTATTGCGTCTCCGCCCCAATGTACAAATTCAACATCATTTGCCACCTGTAAATCAAAGAATCAATTCTGCTCTGCCGTCCCTCCTCTCCAAAATGTTATCTCCGAAAAAAGTTTCCACGAGCGCATTTTATGGCCGCAATATATAAACCCTTCAACATTCTCAGCTATAATCATGGGTCTGTCTAGATCAGGGGGTCGATAAGCAGTCGATTGGAAAACCTGCTGTCAACTGCAAAGCTGCGGTTCAACTGTTACTCGGTTCCGTCGTTATCATCCAATCGTAGGACAGTGATGGAGCCTGTGCGAACAATATTTTCACTCTCGGAATCGAGGGCCGCCTGACCCGGCATAGGATCAGATGTCTGAGGCTCACTCAATCCGATTCAACACATTTCTTTGCACGTATATGAAGTAAAAATTTCAGGGATTTTGCACAAGAACCTAACTCGTCTTTGCTTCCTTGCAGTTAATTTAGTGGCGATTGTGATCCTGTCTCTGGGAAACTGCGGACTCTCTAAATGCATCTCCCGTTACCTGGTGGGAATGGCAGCAGCTGATTTAATGTGTGTTATTATTGCTGTTGTACTCGGTCATATAAATAATATTTATATGTATTCCCTTACTTTGCTCATTACACCGGTTTGCGCCGTGACTCTTGTCCTGAGGCTCGCAACCATGGACTGTTCTGTTTGGCTCACGGTGGCTTTCACCTTCGATCGCTGCGTTGCAATCTGCAGTCGAAAGCTGCGGGACCGGTACTGCACCGAGAGGACAGCGACTATTGTGATCGTAATTGTCTGCTTAGGAAGTTGTGCAAAGCGTGTTCCATTAAACTTTGCGGTAGAACCTTACATTATCACTGGCAACATGCCCTGGAGATGCATTGCGAGAGTGGAATACCTAACTTTACCAACATGGAAAGCATACCAGTTGTTTAACACTATCACTACACCTTTATTGCCGATCGGTTTGATTCTACTTTTTAATGCTTTAACAGTCAGTCATATTATCGCGGCAAACAGAGTTCGCCGGGGGCTCAGGAACGGCAGCGAGAAAAAGAATGATCCAGAGGTGGAGAACCGGAGAAAGTCAATAATTTTGTTGTTTGCTCTATCAGCCAATTTCATATTGTTGTGGATCCCCTTTATTGTATATACTATGAACTGGCAAGTTCAGAATTACTCTTACACTGACAGATATTTGAACACCCCGACGTATATCCTGCAACAGTTTGGGTTGATGTTGAGGTATCTCTGCACCTGCACCAACACGTGTATCTACACTCTGACACAGAGGAAATTCAGAGAGCAATTGACGTATGGACTCAAACATCTGCTCAGATTAAGTGGTCGGCTCTGTAGGTAAAACGCATGTCCGATTGTAAAGTTTGTTGGGAGTTCAAATAAATGGTGATATCATCAGATTTCCAGGAAGTTAACCATATCTTCATGTAGCCTGGTGGGGAACATTAATAACTTGTCATTACAGATTCGTTCAGCACATTAACTCAGTTAATTTGGGCAGATGTGTCAACGAATGAAGACTCGCTAATGAGATCTTCACGTGAGCAGAGACTGCATTGAAAAATGCCGACCACCCACGTGATGCTGGTGTGATTTTTCTTCCATTTCTACAGTTCCATTACAATTCACAGATTAGCGGTTTCTGGCACACGAGTGGACTTTCTCTTTGAGAACCTGAGCAACATGGAAAGCCCGTGACAGTTAAAGTGAGCTAGAATGTTTGTAACATCCAATGCATTAATGCTTTTCGAATGCCTTTCCGTTCTGGAAAAGCGTGGTTCTTTACATAAACGGAAGTTTAATAACGATACTATCGTCTGACCCATAAATGGACATGCTTAGCAGCTGACTTCGCTGGGTTGTTATGCAGCTGTGGCGTGTAAATGCAAGCCGGCTTGTCTTCCACTGAGGTTTGGTGCTTATACCCAATCTAGAACCATGGTAATTCTAAGATAAGAGCCGCTTATCTTTGGAAGGATGTGCTGAAACTGGAGACGGTTCAAAGGCGGTTACTAAAATGATTCCAGGATTGAATGGCTTATCAAATAAAGAACATTTAATGGCTATCACTACAGCTTTATTCCCGATTGGTTTGATTCTATTGATGTAAATAATATTTGTAATGTTGCTTCGCTTAGGAAGCGCGCGGCTCTTTACGAAAACCTGTTTAAAATATCTGGCAAACGAAACTCTCGTTTGACCTGTAAATGAACATGTTTAGCAGTCTGACTCCGTGGAGTTCTTATCAGAAATTAAGTTGGTGAGTGAAGCTTCTCTGTACAATCAAGCATCGCTAAATAACGTTGTATTCTCGGGGGTAGGAGAAGTGACTGATCTCATCGAAGCTCTTGATTCTACCAAATACACCGCACCGAAAACCAGATGCACAGAAAGTTCCTGACTTTCTTCACCTCCGATGTAGTCTGCTGTCTGAACCTCTGGTTTCTTCCTCCTGAAACCAATAATCAGCTCCTTGGGTAACGTTGTTATTGTGTTTATTTTAGTGTTGTTGTTTATTTCATCTCCCTGCTATGGTTGCAAGGACGAGGCTGAGGATGAACCCTAGCGCAGGACAGAGGCGCGGAGGCAGAGTTGTGAGGCGTTAGCACCGTGGCGAACGGGGAACCGGTATCCAGCAGAGTCTTTACACGGAGACAGTGTTTACGTAGAGGATCCAGGGAATGATGCGGAGCTTAGAACTGGCAGTCCTGAGGAATCAGGAAACGAGGTTTACTCACACTAGAGTCGAACAACGAACTGGCAAAGCGTGGCTGTGACGCCCGAGTTTTACCCTGTTTTCGCTAATGAGAACCATGTGTTCTGTAATTAGTGGAACTGAGAATGATCGGCAATCAGAGGAGGGGATTAATGCCCAATTAAGGAGGTAATAGCAAGATGGGGAATTGCCAGACGGGTCCATGATAGTACCGACCCCCCCCCCCCCCGCCCTTCAGCGGGAGCCTCCAGGCGATCCTCCAGGCTTGTCCCGATGGTCCGGATGGAAGTCTTGGATGTGAGTGTAAACTGAAATTTACCAGACCAGATAACTACACCACAAACAAGTCTTTATTTAATCTTTCACCCGTTTATTTGTTCGAACTCAGCCGGCGAGAAAGGACTCGGAGCCGATCATCAGGAAGACTGAGTATCTCTCTCTCTCTCTCTCCCCGGCAGCTCGCAACGAGCTTTCTGTCTAACACTCAGAAACATGACAATTTATAGAACTGGCGGAACAAAGAACAGTCGGTTCCATGGACATTCCCACCAAATCAGTTACAGCAAAACTTAATTAATTAGATAAGAGTGTACACTAAATCACAGGCTTTACTTACAGACAAATTCTAGCTTCATCAGTAAAACTTCAACAGACAAAGGTGGGAGTATAGATCAATGACGTCACATCGTGGGGCATGATGTCGGCAACCTAGGGCTAAGGGTAAAACCTTCAACCAGGTCAGTCCAGTTTCTGGTGTAAGTTTGGCCAGCTGATCATTCACGGTACTATTGGCTGGTTCCACTATGCCGGCTGCTTTCGGAAGGCAGGTGCAGTGGAACTGCTGTTTTATAGCAAGTTCTTTACAGACTTCCTCATTTATTTTGGCTACAAAATGTGGCCCATTGACCGAGTTTATCATTTCTGGAAGTCCACAGCGAGGAATTATTTATTTTAGAAATATTTTCACAACAGTCATAGTGGTATTATTAGTTGTAGGAACAGCTTCAATTCATCTGTTAAATGCATCTACTGTCACTAAGCAATACTGATAACAATGTACTCTAGGAAATTCTATAAAACCAAGCTGTAAACAAGAAAAAAGGCCCGTCAGACAAGGGAGTAGATCCGGAAACACAAGGCACTTGTTTTCCAACATTCATCCTTTTACAAATTAAACATGCTTTGGCTCGCTCTTCAAGTCAAGTCAATTCACTTTTATTGTCATTTCGACCATAACTGCTGGTACAGTACATAGTGAAAATGAGCAACGTTTTTCAGGACCATGGTGTTACATCACACAGTACAAAAACTGGACTGAATTATGTAAAAAAAACACAGAGAAAGCTACACTAGACTACAGACCTACACAGGACTGCATAAAGTGCACAAAAACAGTGCAGGCATTACAATAAATAATAAACAGGACAATAGGGCAGTGTGTCAGTCCAGGCTTCGGGTATTGAGGAGACTGATGGCTTGGAGGAAGTAACTGTTAAATCGTCTGGTCGTGAGAGCCCGAATGCTTCGGAGCCTTTTCCCAGACGGCAGGAGGGAGAAGAGATTGTATGAGGGGTGCATGGGGTCCCTCATAATGTTGTTTCCTTTGCGGATGCAGCGTGTAGTCTAAATGTCGGTGATGGCGGGAAGAGAGACCCCGATGATCTTTTCAGCTGACCTCACTATCCGCTGCAGGGTCTTGCGATCCGAGATGGTGCAATTTCCGAACTAGGTAGTGATGCAGCAACTCAGGATGCTCTCAATACAACCCCTGTAGAATGTGATGAGGATGGGGGGTGGGAGATGGACTTCCCTCAGCCTTCGCAGAAAGTAGAGACGCTGCTGGGCTTTATTTGCAATGGAGCTGGTGTTGAGGGACCCGGTGAGATTCTCCGCCAGGTGAACACCAAGAAATTTGGTGCTCTTAACGATCTCTACCAAGGAGCCGTCGATGTTCAGCGGGGAGTGGCCACTCTGTGCCCTCCTGAAGTCAACAACCATCTCTTTTGTTTTGTTCACATTAAGAGACCGATTGTTGGCTCTGCACCAGTCCGTTAGCCGCTGCACCTCCTCTCTGTAAGCTGACTCGTCATTCTTGCTGATGAGACCCACCACGGTCGTGTCATCGGCGAACTTGATGATATGGTTCGAGCTGTGTGTTGCAGCATAGTCATGGGTCAGCAGAGTGAACAGCAGTGGACTGAGCACACAGCCCTGGGGGAGGCCCCGTGCTCAGTGTGATGGTGTTGGAGATACTGTTCCGATCCGGACTGACTGAGGTCTCCCAGTCAGGAAGTCTAGGATCCAGTTGCAGAGGGAAGTGGTCAGGCCCTATAGGCTCAGCTTTCCAATCAGTTTCTGAGGGATGATTGTGTTGAATGCTGAACTGATGTCTATGAACAGCATCTGAACGCATGTGTATTTTTTGTCCAGGTGGGTTAGGGCCAGGTGGAGGGAGGTAGCAATGGCAGCATCTGTTGAGCGGTTGGGACGGCACGCAATCTGCAGGGGGTCCAGTGAGGGGGGCAGCAGGGTCTTGATATGCCTCATGACGAGCCTCTCGAAACACTTCATGATGATGGATGTGAGTGCAACGGGACGGTAGTCATTCAGGCAGGACACTGAGGACTTCTTCGGCACGGGGACGATGGTGGCGGCCTTGAAGCACGTTGGAACGGTTGCGCTGCTCAGGGAGATGTTGAAGATGTCAGTGAGAACATCTGCTAGCTGGTCTGCAGGTGATGTTGTCCTGTAATTGGTGATGTCCTGGATGCCCTTCCACATGCGCCTCGTGTCGCCGCTGTCCTGGAAATGGCTGTGGATTAGCTGGGAGTGTGCATGCTTTGCAGCTGCTTTCTGGAAATCAGGGTGCCAGCAAGATTGTAATAATGTAATAACCATTCAACCATTCCCTCCTTGCCCAGCCGTGTACAATTATGTACATAATCTATCAAAATAGGTAAGAACACAGAGGGAACACAGGCCTGACCTGCAGAGGTCACCCATAAATTGTTCTGAGGTTCAAGGTGGCAAACCATGTGGGACCATAGTTCGAGCTCTCCTTCAGGGGCGTCCTCCTGAAACGTACGTATCTCCCCCATGTCTGGCATGCCCGTCCTTCGATTTTGTCTAATAGGAGCTTGCTGGGTTCCCGAGGTGTCTAAAAGTGTGGGATTCGAAGCTGTCTGTCTAGCTGCTGCATCAGCCCTGGCATTACCTTTAGATATCTCAACAGATACCCCAGTATGGGCTGCACAATCCAAAATAGCCAAAACTCGAGGTAGCTGTAGAGTGCTGAGTAAATTGTTTGCAAAGGTAGGTTAAAATGGGGTAGCCAAAACAAGTCAGGAAACCCTCAAAGCTCCGTAGTCTGTGCATAACGGGAGTCTGTGTAAAAGTTCTCATTTAAATCTGTTGCTAGGATACAGGCACGAGTCAGAGTGAACAGCTCAGCCTTCTGGGCGGAAACAGCTGTTTCGAAAGAGGCTTACGTCACTGTCCGTCATTATCGAATAGCCAGAACATCGTTTCCTCACTGGATTACCAGAGACCTTCCATCCTCATAAAACGTTGCCTCCGGCTTGAGGGGGTAATGCGGAAGGGGTGGGAGAGTCTGTCCTTCGTTCACGGTGATCCAAACAGGGGGGTGAATTTGGTGCGGCCGACTTCATGGACTGAAATTGTCCGGAGATGTGGTACAACGTCTTGGGTTCAGTCAATATTAAAAGCGTGTCTTACCAGATGTCCTGTCTTCGCCTCTGACTCCTTCCCGTATCGGAATTGGTCCACGGCCAAGTCTTGCCAGTCTCCCCTGGTGCTAGAGGCTTGTTTCGTCAGGGTGTAGGCAAGAAACCCACGCTCTTTAGCTTGAACCCCGGGCAAATCCTATCGTTGGTATGGGGAAGCACCAATCCTGTCTGCCACCGAGGGAAACCTGGACCTTCGGCCAGTAATGCACTGCCCTCTTTTCCTTTAACCTCTCCCGTCATCTTTTGAGGCTTCCAGGGTGCATACACAGGAATCACTGAGAGCTGTCCCTCCTCCGCTGCTCCTGGATTAGGCAGCATTCGGGTGGGCAATTGTCTCTGTGGAGCCATTAACTCTGGGGTTTTAGTGGATTCTTCCCTCCCTGTCTCGGAATAATCCTCTGTATTCCCTTTCTGAATCTGAGGATATAGACAGCCTCCCCTTCCCCGCTGCCGCTGTTTTACGCGAGTGGCCACCGTATCTGAGTACTGGGAGGATTGGGGTTCGGGAGCACTGGGTGCACTCGGCCCCTGGTAAGGTGGGGGGAGTACGGTGAGTGCCCACTCCTCATCACGGTCACCGTCCTCAAACAGGATCGGTATCCCAGACATGGGTTCGGGATCCCTTGTTTCCCTGTCAGTTCGAACTTTAGACTGACGTTCCTGCCCTTCTCTCCTATCTAGGCCGGCCTTGGTTTGCTGACGTTGTTTTTCCTGCTCTCGCTTTCGACGCCCATTCACCCATTCACACTCCGCCTTTAGCGTCTCTCAACCTTCTACAGTACGTACCTCTCTCCCTTTGTCACACGCATCACCCCTCCAACTTGCTCATCATGTACTGTTCCACTTTGCATCTGCCTTATCCTTCCATTGCCTTTTCAACAATTTCCACTTCTTCCCACAGTTCATCTTCCATATCAAATTTACTGCTTGTTCTCAAGAGGTGATATCGCAGGCTCCCGCTCAGTGGCCACATTTCCCCCCCAATCTTTTTATTCAGCGCTGCAGTCAACATTCACAAATCTTTTTCCTTGTCTGGAAAACTCTGACACACATTGTGTAGGGCTGCTCTCGGCCCACTCGTATCACTCGACTCCATGCCCTCTAAGTAATTT
Organism: Hemitrygon akajei; assembly: GCF_048418815.1. Lineage (NCBI taxonomy): Eukaryota > Metazoa > Chordata > Chondrichthyes > Myliobatiformes > Dasyatidae > Hemitrygon > Hemitrygon akajei. Next base: position 780,716 of record NW_027332056.1, read on the forward strand.
ACCCGGCACGAAGCCTCCTGCTCAATTAACAATCAGATAAATTTACCCAGCAGGCACCACGTGCTGAATTGATAAATTTACCCAGCACGTCTGTCTCCTGCCCAGTTACTGAAATTAACCCGGTACCGCCTCCTGCTCAATTAATAAAATTTGCCTACTTTCTACAAGTCTTCCGACAGATACTTTCCCGATCCTATCAAGGTATGCAAGCAGCCCTCGGCGAGGAACCGTGCCTCCAAAGGAACTGACGGAGAGCGACAAAAGGTGAAATACCCGTTGGGCACCCGGTCGGTCTCCGCAGTCCCCGGAGTGGTCTGGCCGCTTACTCAGTCTGTCTGCTTCGCACTCTCTGTATTGGGATCCTGTTCGTGACGCCCAATGTTAAAGTCGAATCTGAATAAAACTCGGGAGACCAGTGCCTCTAGGCACCACAGTTTATTGGATTCTCTTGCAAGAGTTTGAGACCCAGTTATCAAAGGGAAGGCATGTCAGTGCTGCCAACCATCTGACAAGTGGACTCTCTCAGTCAAGTTACAGCAGTAATATTTATACATAGTAAGTCCCATACGTAACTGTTGCAAGCTGCTATTAGAACCAAGTCTGTTAGTGCAAAACTTAAGGTCTTAGATAACAGAGTGCACTAACTCAAGGCTTGAATATAGACGGATATACAGTCCAGTCCTTATCAGCTATTCCCTTTGCAAGGTCCTGACTTCATTCCAGACAGATGTTCATTGCTGTCCTTATCAATGAGTGCTTACTCAAACACGGGTACAATATACATTATCAAATTCTCAATGTCCCTCTGACAATTAAAAGGAAACCAGTATAAGCCGTTTACTTTCTTAACTGCTGAAGACAGAGTTTACTTTTGTTCAAAAATTCCTATTCAGTCCCACTTATTCTTTTAGCTGGAGGTTACTTGGGTTCAAAATGATTTTTTATATATCCGCATTTCCTCAGAATGGTTTCTCCCCAGTGTGAGTTTGCTGACGTCTCGAGAGCTGAGATGAACGACTGAATCCTTTCCCACATTCAGAGCAGACGAACGGCTTCTCCCCAGTGTGAACTCACTGATGTAACTTCAGTTGAGATGACTGGGTGAATCCTTTCCCACATTCATAGCATGTGAATGGTTTCTCCTCACTGTGATCTAACAGGTGCGTTAATAGACTAAAACGCCGAGTGAATCCTTTCCCACAGTCTGAGCAGGTGAACGGCCTCTCCACAGTGTGAACAAACTGATGTTCTTTCAGATGAACTGAATCAGTGAATCCCTTCTCACATTCTGAGCAGATGAATGGTTTCTCCCCAGTGTGAATTTGCTGGTGTCTCAGGAGTTGAGATGAACGAATGAATCCTTTCCCACATTCTGAGCAAGTGAATGGCTTCTCCCCGGAGTGGACTCTCTGATGTAACTTCAGTTGATCTGACTGAGCAAATCCCTTCCCACATTCAGAGCATGTGAACGGCTTCTCCCCGGTGTGGACTCTCTGATGTAACTTCAGTTGAGCTGACTGGGTGAATCCTTTCCCACATTCAGAGCATGTGAACGGCTTCTCCCCAGTGTGTACTCGCTGGTGGCTGTGTAGGCTGGACCAGTGAGTGAATCCCTTCCCACATTCTGAGCAGATGAATGGTTTCTCCCCAGTGTGAATTTGCTGGTGTCTCAGGAGTTGAGATGAACGAATGAATCCTTTCCCACATTCTGAGCAAGTGAATGGTTTCTCCTCAGTGTGAATTTGCTGGTGTCTCAGGAGTTGAGATGAACGAATGAATCCTTTTCCACATTCTGAGCAAGTGAACGGCTTCTCCCCGGTGTGGACTCTCTGATGTAACTTCAGTTGAGCTGACTGGGTGAATCCTTTCCCACATTCAGAGCAAGTGAACGGCTTCTCTCCAGTGTGGATTCGCTGATGCTCCTTCAGTTGAGCTGACTGGGCGAATCGTTTCCCACATTCAGAGCATGTGAACGGCTTCTCCCCAGTGTGAACTCGCTGGTGTCTGTGTAGGCTGGACGAGTGAGTGAATCCCTTCCCACAGTCAGAGCAGGTGAATGGCCTCTCCCCAGTGTGAACTCGCTGATGTACCTTCAGTTCAGATGACCGAACAAATCCTTTCCCACATTCAGAGCAGGTGAACGGCTTCTCCCCAGTGTGAACTCGCTGGTGTCTATGTAGTGTGGACGAGTGAGTGAATCTCTTCCCACAGTCTGAGCAGGTGAATGGCCTCTCCCCAGTGTGAACTCGCTGGTGTCTATGTAGTGTGGACGAGTGAGTGAATCTCTTCCCACAGTCTGAGCAGGTGAACGGCCTCTTCTCAATGTGAACTCGCTGCTGTTCATACAGTTGAGATGATTGAGTGAACCCGTTCCCCTATTCAGAGCAGTGGAATGGCTTCTCCCCGGTGTGAACTCATTGGTGTCACTGTGGTCTGTTTGAGCGTGTGAATGTCTTCCCACCATCCGAGCAGGGCAATGCCCTCTCACTGGTGAACTTTAGGATATATCTTCAGCATCGACAATGGAACAAATTGCTTCTCACTTGCAGAATAGGTGGTGCATCTCACTCTGGTGTGAACTTGCTGATGTATCTTCAGGCTGGATGACTGAGTAGTTCCCCTCCCTCACACAGAGCAGGTGAATGGCCTCTTCCCACGGTGAACTCACTAGCGTGTTTGCGGGGAGGCTGTGAGTGAATCCCTTACCACACTGAGAGAAGGAGAATGATACCTGACTACGATCAATTCTCTGGCAATTCAGAAAGTCAGAAGTTTTGAATCCCTTGTAGTTTTGAAGTTTTGTATGCAGTTGAAGAACTGATCTCCAGTGAACAAATGCTGGTGTGTTCACAGCACCCCGGTTCCAGTGGATTTCACTGATTTACAACAGAAAACTTGATTTCAGAGACAAAACACAATACCAGATGGTATGAGATAATGCTTCATCTCCATGGATTGACAACAGATGTGTTGGTGATGCAAAGAAAATATTTGGTCACTCCTTAAATATCCAGAGTCAGCAAAACTGATGTGTTGCTGTGTTTGAGATTCCCGTGCACAAGTGTCCTGTCATTTCAAACCTGTAAAAATATTTGCAAAATACATCAATGGGTGAAGGACAGTGTTTCAGGAGAGATTATAGTCTGTGGTGAGAACATAAGAACATAAGAAATAGGAGCCGGAGTCGGCCATTTGGCTCGTCAAGCCTGCTCCGCCATTTAATAAGAACATGGCTGATCTGGCGATGGACATCTCCACCTACCTGCCTTTTCCCCATAACCCTTAATTCCCCTACTATGCCAAAATCTATCCAACCTGGTCTTAAATATATTTACTGAGGTAGTCTCCACTCCTTCATTGAGCAGAGAAATCCACAGATTCACCACCCTCTGGGAAAAACAGTTCCTCCTCATCTCCATCCCAATTTCCCCCAAATCTTGAGGCGACATCCTCTAGTTCTAGCCTCATCCACCAGTGGAAACAACTTTCCTACCTCTATCTTATCTATTCCTTTCATAATTTTACACACTTCGATATGTTCTCCTCTGAATGAGAGCTTTGGCATCACAATTTCAACTCAAGTTGGGAGTACTCATCTTGCGATATACCCCAGGCTACCGTGGGAAGTGAGGGAGGAAAATGCTGGACGTCTGGTGATGATCTTTGCACCATCATCAGGGAGGGGAAAAGTACCAGAGGATGAGGAGACATTGCTCCCATTTCAGGTAAGCCGGATAAGCCAGGAAATTACAGACCAGTGGTTCTTACTTCAGAGGAGGGCACGCTGTTGGAGATGCTCCTGAGAGGCAGCATTTCTGAGCATTTGGAGAAGCATCATCTGATGTGGGATAGTCAGCATGGCTCTGTCTCGGGCAGATCGTGCCTTACGAACCCGATTGATTTCTTTGAGGATGTAACAAAACACACTGATGAAGGTAGAGCATTGGGTGTCGTGTGCATGGCTTTCAGTGAGACCTTTGATAGGATTGCTCATGCCAGGCTCATTCAGAAAGTAATGACGCAAGGATCCAAGGAGACCTTGCTTTGTGGATCCAGGATTGGCTTGCCCACAGAAGCCAAAAGGTGGCTGTAGATGGTTCATATTCTGCATGGAGGACGGTGACCAGTGGTGTTCCACAGGGATGTGTTCTGAGACTCCTTCTCTTTGTGATCTTTATAAATGATCTTGATTAGGAAGTAGAAGGGTGGGTCAGTAAGTTTACTGATGACACAAAAGCTGAGGGTGTTGTGAATAGACTGGACAGTTCTCCATAGGTTACAGCAGGACATCGATAGGATGCAGAATTGGCAGATGGAGATCAACCCAGATAAGTGTGCTGTGGTTTATTTCAGTACATCAGATTTGAAGACAGAATTTAATATTATGTTAGGACTCTTGGCAGTGTGGAGGATCAGTGAGATCTTGGGGTCCATGTCAATTTTACACTTAAAGCTGCAGCGCTGATTGACATTGTTGTTAAGAAGGCCTTCATCAACCATGGAACTGAGTTCAAGAGTGGTGAGGTAATGTTGCAGCTATATAAGACCTGATTTATACCCCACTCAGAGTATTCTATTACCTCATTACAGGAAGGTTGTGGATACTATAGAAAGAGTGCAGAGGAGATTCACAAGGATGTTGCATGGATTGGAGAACATGCCTTATGAGAATAGGTTGAGTGAACTTTAGAGTGACGGAGGATGTGAGGTGACCTGATAGATGTGTATAAGATGATGAGAGGCATTGATCGTGTGGACAGCCAGAGGCTTTTTTCTGGGGCTGAATTGGCAAACACAAGGGTCATTGTGTTAAGGTGCTTGGAAGTAGGGTCGAAGGGGATGTCAGAGGTAGGTTTCTCACACAGAGAGTAGCAGGTGTATGGAATACACAGCCAGCGATGACAGTACAGGCAGATACCATGCAGTCTTTTGAGAGATTCAGATAATTTCATGGAGCTTAGAATACACAGAGTGCAATGCAGTTGGGAAATACGAGGCAGTTTCTAAATAGGTTACATGGACGGCACAACACTGTGGGCCGAAGGGCCTGTATTAGATTGTAGATTTCTATGTTTCCATATGCACTCATCTTCTAACAAGGCACGGATCAGACATTCTGACTGACCATCAAATTATCTGACTATATCCCTGTCTTTATGAGAATGGGCTGTTTCTGACTTCAATTAACCTGTGACTTGGCTCAATTTGTCTCTCTCCTTTGGGATTATTTCAAGTTCTGGTCATGTTCCACAATACTACAAAGGTCACTTGTTACTGCATGTACGATCCTGGAGATTTACTAATTACTTGGATCGCCCCCCCCCCCCATCTGCTGATTGACAGTGATGAACCCATCGATGGCAATGCCAATGAATATATAGTGGAGGGCAGTGGGTATTCTCATTGGAGTGTGGCACCTTTGTGATCTGAAAGCCAGAAGTCACTTGTCATCGAGGCAAAGCTGTTTCAAATCGTTATTAACCCGGAGAGAACTAAATCTGATGGAAGGTTTTATTTCCATACAGCACTAAATGACATTTTCACTGTCTGGAAGGTAAACTCTTCAACCGAGCTTAACTGGTAACTATATTTTCATTCAGATTCATAATCCTCGGATTTACATAGTGGAGCTCGGCAACGTTTGGGAGATACATCCGCTCGCACTTCCTTCGACTGTACGGAACAACACCGGTACTATCGCCCATGGCTGCCTCTTTACCCAGAAACCCTCATGAAGAGAAACCTCCCGGTGTTGTTCAGTTGGTTGTGGGCTGGGCTGAGAGTTTGGAAGGTGGTGGTGCATGTGTGAATGTGGTTTGGAACTTGTTGAGGGAAAGAGAGTGGGGAAGGAGCGGGAATTGCTGGGAGGGGGTTGCCTGAGTCTAGTAATGGCAGACAAGGTGAGAGGAGGGGCTGAGGGAAAGAGAGTGGAGAAGAAGCGGGATAGGGATTTGGGATCAGAGATAGGCAGCTGGGGAGAAATGGATCATTGTGAAGGGAGAAATAAAGGGAATAAGGAGATAGTGAGGGGATGGATGAATGAAAACTGAGACAAAGGGAATAAAAGAATAAGAAATGACAGTGGAGAGAGTTCTGAAAGTGAGGAAGATGAACAAGTTCAGAGAGGAGGTGTTGTCATAATTAGGTTTAATCAGGAGGTGCAAGAACACATGAAGAAAATTAACCCGTTTGTGCTAACAACAACTCTGGCAAATAAGATAGGGGAAATAGTATTTGCAAAAGTCCTTAATGATGGCAATCTATTGGTAAGATGTGCGAATGAGGAACAACTTGAGAAAGCACTCAAGCTAAAAGAGATAGGAAAATGCAAGGTGGAATATACTGGGAGGGTGGGAGCATGAAATGGTGGTTGTAAAGGAGTGATCACGGGTGTACCAATGAGTATAAACATGGAGGAGTTGAAGAGGAATATCAAAGGGCGGAAAGTAATTAATGTTCTAAGACTGAAAACAACAAAGGAGGGAATGAAAAAGGAAAGTGAAACAGTATTGATTGAATTTGAAGAAGAAAGAGTGCCAAGGAAAGTGTTACTGGGTTTCATGAGTTACCCAGTAAGGGTATATGTGCCAAAGCCATTGAGGTGCTATAATTGTCAAAGGTTTGGACACATAGCTAAAAACTGTAAAAGGCAGAGGAGATGTGCCAGATGTGGGGATGATAATTGAGTATGGAAAGTGCGGAACAGGAGTGCAACCAAAATGCTGTAATTGTGGAGGAGCTCATAATGTGGCGTATAGTGGGTGTGAGGTTATGAGACGGGAGAATAAAATTCAAGAAATAAGAGTGTAAAGAAAGATCACTTATGCAGAAGCTGTAAGACTGTCAAGAGAACAGAGTAATGCTGCTAATGACCAGAGAGCAATAGGGATGCAAGAGATGCAGCGAAGAGTAAATGACAGGATTTGATGTGGAAAATAAAGCTGTAGTAACATTCACTGCAGGAGTCATTATTAGTACGGCAGAGGTAAAGTCAAAAAGTGACAAAATTCAGCAGGTGGTCAAAGCAGCAGTAAACCATTTAGGGTTAGTAGGACTGACATGGGAAGAAGTGAGGGAGAACCTCACTAATCAGTCAAGCCAGGAAGTGTCATAGGTTGGTTAGTACTCATTATGGTGATTCTTTTGCAATAGAATGCAAGGAGTTTACTGGCCAATGGCTAGGAATTTAAGGAATTTATTAAGGAAATGGTTGTAAAACCAGATGTAGTGTGTATTCAGGAAACTTGGTTGAAACCAGCTTTAGACTTTGTGGTACATGGAAAGATAGAAATCTAGGGGGAGGAAGAGGTTGTGCTATGTTAATCAAGCAAGGTATATCGTATAGAGTACTGGGAAAAGGAGATGATCAGGAATACATAGTGGTGGAAATATGGGAGAGAGGGGAGGGAGTGGTTACAATTAACTACTGCAATCCATGTAAAAGGTTGGATTTGGACAGCCTACTAAGGATACAAGGACAAAATAGACATAAAGTAGTGTGGTGTTCACATTTCAATGCTCACAGCACAATATGGGGGGATCCGATTACAGATTCAAATGGAACGATAATTGAAGATTTGATGGAAGAAAGGGATTTGGTATGTATGAATGATGGTACAGTAACAAAGATAAACATAACAACAGGAACTGAGTTGGTATTAGATATTACGTTAGTGTCTAATGTCTTGGCTGGCATCAGTAACTGGGGAGTTTGGACTGCTTCAACAGTGGCCAGTAATCACTACCCAGTTTCATGTTCAGTGGGTGAAAGAGTTGAAATAAGACCAGGTGGGGGAGTCCCAAAGTGGGTGCTTGGAAAAGCAGATTGGGGTAAGTTCCAGAAGTTAAGTGAACAAGCATTGACAAAGATTGACATTTCTGGAGATACAGATGAATTAAACAGTCAGGTGACTTCAGCAATTATTATGGCAGCAGAAGGATCTATACTCAGGAGTAAAAATAGGAGGAATAGAAAAATAGTGCCATGGTGGACAGAGGAATGTTGTCAGGCTGTAAAAACCAGAAATAGAGCAATCAGACTAGTTAAAAGAACCCATAATATGCAGCATTTGATTCAATATAAGAAGGCACAGGCAGTAGTGAGAAGAACTATACGTCAAGCTAAAAGGGCAAGTTGGAGGAGTTTTTGCAACAAAATAGGAAGAACAATGCCTGTGGGAGAGGTATGGGGAATGGTTAAGAGGATGGGGGGAGATAGAAGGGATTGGGAGTATCCAGTAATGATGTCTGAGGAGGAAACAGCAGTCTCCAGCAGGGATAAGGCTGAGATCATGGCCAAGTCATTTGTAAAGATACATAGTTCAGAAAATTTGTCTGAAGAAGGGAGAAGGAGAAGGGAAAGAACAATGAGTCAATACCCAGGTGTGTTAAACAGGAGGGAAGAAACAGATGATATAATTGATGATCCATTTACTTTGGCAGAAATGGTGAGAGCAATAAAGAGATCGAGACCAACCTCCCCAGGGAAAGATCTAATATGCTATGTTATGCTAAAAAATCTAGGAGAAGGAGTGCTCTTGAAGTTACTGCATTTTTATAACAGTGTGGGAGGAGGGAAGATTACCAAGTGCATGGAAAGAAGCAGTAGTAATTCCAATAAGGAAACCTGGCAAGGATCCGTCAAAACCCACTAGCTACAGGCCAATAACACTAACATCAAATATATGTAAGGTAATGGAAAGGATGATAACTGAAAGGTTATCATATGATCTTGAGAAGAGAGGAATGCTGGCAAGTTATCAGAGTGGTTTTAGGAAGGGAAGGAATTCCATGGACTCAGTGATAAGGTTAGAGACTGAAATAAGAAAGGCCCAGGCAAATAAAGAATCAGTAGCTGCAGTGTTTTTTGACATTGAAAAAGCCTATGATATGATGTGGAAGGAAGGATTATTAATTAAACTGCACAAGATGGGGGTTGGGGGGAGAATTTTTAATTGGATTAAAGATTTTTTGTTTGGTAGAAAAATTCAAGTTCGGATTGGATCAGAATTATCAAAACAGTACATAGTGGGAAATGGCACACCTCAGGGTAGTGTGATTAGCCCGTTACTTTTCATCATTATGATCAATTAAGTCTTCACAAAGGTACCAGTGGATATAGGTAGGTCACTGTTTGTGGATGATGGGGCCTTGTGGAAAAGAGGCAGGAACGCGGAGCATATAATCAGGAAACTACAAGGAGCAATTGATCAAGTGGTAGAGTGGAGTTATGATTGGGGATGTAGATTTTCAGTGGAAAAAACTCAAACTGTATTTTTCACTAGGAAAAGAATTGAAGTAGGGAATAAGTTAAGGATGTGTGGGATTGAATTAGAAAGGGTTGGACCATTTAAATTTCTGGGAGTTATATTTGATTCACGATTAACATGGGCAGACCATATCAGGAAAGTTGCGGAGAAATGTAAAAATGTAATAAACGTGATGAGATGTTTGACTGGTAGGGAATGGGAGCAAGTTGTTCAGCATTAAAGAGAATGTATGTGGCTTTAGTAAGATCTGTGTTGGATTATGGAAGTGCAGCATATGGATCAGCAGCTAGGTCTCTTATAAGGAAACTGGATGTGATTCAGTCTCAGGTTTTGAGAGTGTGCAGTGGGGCTTTTAAAGCATCATCAGTATCAGCCTTGCAGGTAGAAATGGGAACAATGCCTTTGGAATTAAGAAGAATGCAATTGATGGCAAACTACTGGGTTAATTTGCAGGGACACAATGATTCTCACCCTGCTAAAGGAGTGTTGCAGGAGCCTGGGAAAATGCGAGGTTTCAGAGGGAAAACTTTAGTCGAGTAGGGAATGATATTGCTAGATCATGTGGAGTGTTTGATCTAAGGATAAGTCCTTCAGTAGTTTATCTGGTTGTAGCTCCATGGAAGCTGGTATGGCCTGACGTAGACTGGCATTTGTTAGAGGTAAAAAGGAAAGGAAAGTATAAAACTGATTTGGTAAGTGCATTTAACTGTTATGTGATGGAAAAGTATAGTGATTATACTCAGGTCTATACAGATGGTGCTAAGGAACCTGAGACAGGAGTGACAGGGTTTGGGGTGGCTATACCAGCAAAAACAATTGCAATCAGCAGAAGAACATCTGATAAGTTAGCGGTGTGTACAGTGGAGATGATGGCAGTGTTGGTTGCGTTGTGTTGGGTGGAGAATACTAAACTAGTCAAAGCATTTATATGCTCAGATTCATCTTCAGTACTAGCAAGTTTAAGGTCTTCTCACTCAAACAGCCAGCAAGATGTACTTCATGAAGTCCTTCAGTCAGTCACAAGAGTCGCAAATTAGGGAGGTCAGGTTAAATTTCTATGGGTTCCAGCTCATGTAGGGGTGAAGGGCAATGAAAGGGTGGATGAGTTGGCAAAGAGGGCAATAAAGAAAGACAATATAGAAATGCACATTAGTATCAGTAAAGCAGAGGTTAAGTATGTAATCTGGGGAAAAAATTAACCAAATGTGGCAAGAAAGATGGGACAGGGAGGGGAAAGGGAGGCATTTATATCAAATACAAAAAAGTGTTGCAGTTACAAGGGTAGGAAGTAGATACAGAAGAGAGGAAATTGTGTGGACTAGGTTAAGGCTGGGGCACTGTGCACTAAACCAAACACTGAAATTGATAGGGAAACACCAGACAGGATTGTGTGAGGAATGTCAGGAAGAGGAGTCAGTAGAGCATGTAGTTCTGAGTTGCAGGAAGTATGGGATACAGAGAGAGATGATGACAATTAATCTAAGGGAATTGGGGGTGCAGGAATTCACATTAAAAGGGTTGCTGGGCATGGGTGAGAGAACACAGGTCAGGGTATTTTTAGCTTTCTTAAGGGGTACAGGGGTTTTTTATAGGATAAGATGGATAAACAGAAATAGGGTACTCGGATGGGGAGGATAAAGTGTAGGTTAGGTTATGTGTATGTGTCCGATTGGATGAAGGGATTTAGAATGTGAGTCTATCGCATACTCCGGAGCAGAAGGTGACGGTAATGCACCATTAAGCTGGGTTCCAACCGCTGTAAAACAAGAGAGGGAGGGGGAGGGGAGGGGAGGGGAGAGGGAGAGGGAGACGGAGAGGGAGACCTCCCTGGCCGCATCGAAAGGCCCAAGAATGCGCATGCGCCGGTAAGCATGCTTTGGGGCCGTGTACGGATCGTGGGGCTGAGACAGCGGGAGAGGACCAGGACCGCCGTGGGGTGCAGCACCAGTGTTGCTGGAAATCACAGTAATTGTCCTTCGGTCGCGTTTCAGACGCCGGTGAATTAGAACACGCCCGGAACCCGCTCTTACCTTTGTCCGGTCGGTTTCGGCCTCCGGGCTACTCAGCGCATGCGCGATACTCGGGATTGGTGGCGCCGACCACGCATGCGCAATAGTTTATCAGGCAAGAATCTGCAGATAACGGAACCCAAAGCAACAGACACAACATGCCTGAGGAACTCAGGGGGGCAGGCGGCGACTATGGAGAGGAGTGAACAGTCGGCGTTTCAGACCGAGACCCTTCTTCAGGACTGGAAAGGAAGGGAGGGAGTCAGATTGTGGGGCGACATGAGGTGATAGGTGAAAACGGGAAAGGCGGAGGCGGTGAAAAGCGCTGAAGTCGGTGAATATAGGGCTGGAGAATAATAATAATAACAATAATAATAATAATAATAATAATAATAATAATAATAATAATAATAAAATAATAATAAAATAATAAATACTTTATTGATCCCGAGTGGGAAATTCTTTCGTTACAGCAGCAATATTTAAAATCGCACTTAGCAGTGTGAAGACTTTACTAAAAATAGAGAATAATAACATACACAGTAATACTGTACCAATGTGCAATAACAATGCATGAAACAATATTGCAGAGACTATTGAACTATGATCTGTCGCAGAAAGATGTATTGAATTGACTTTATTTTTACATCCTTCCCATACATGTGGAGTAAAACTGTTTACGTTATGCCTCCGTCTAAATGTGCAATGTGCAATCGTAGTATTTCATAGTAATTTATAATAAACAGAACAGTCAAGGTAACATAGAAATGCACTCAAATCAGCGTGAGTTAAGCAGTCTGATTCCTGGTGGAAGAAGCTGTCCTGGAGCCTGTTGATCCTGGCTTTCCTGATGCCGTGGCGTTGCCCCGATGGTAGCAGCTGGAATATATTGTGATTGACGTGTCTCAGGTGCCCCATGATCCTGCGGACCCTTTTTACACACCTGTCTCTGTAAATTTCCTGAATCATGGGAAGTTCACAACTACAGATGTGCTGGGCTGTCCGCACCACTCTCTGCAGAATCCTTCCATTAAGGGAGGTAAAGTTCCCATACCAGGCAGTGATTCAGCCAGTCAGGATGCTCTCAGTTGTGCCCCTGTAGAAAGTCCTTAGGATCTGGGGGGCGCATACCAAACTTCCTCAACCGTCTGAGGTGAAAGAGGCGCTGTTGTACCTTTTCCACCGCATAGCTTGTGTGTACAGACCACGTGAGATCCTCGGTGATGAGGATACTGAGGAACTTAAAGCTGTTTACCCTCTCAACCCCAGATCCATTGTTATCAGTAGGGGTTAGCCCGTCTCCATTCCTCCTGTAATCCACAACCAGCTCCCTTGATTTTCCGACATTGAAGGAGAGGTTGTTTTCTTGACACCATTGTGTCAGAGAGATGACTTCTTCCTTGCAGGCCACCTCATTATTGTTTGAGATTGGGCCAATCAATGTGGTGCTGTCGGCAAATTTAATGAAGAGATTGGAGCTGTGGGTGGCCGGTTAGCAGATGGACTGTTGTATGTGGTTATTACATCTGATAGGAAAGAGCTTCTGTAACGATCCTTGTGACAGCGGTGCTGAGTGAGTCTGTTCGAAAGGGTGCTCCGCTGCCTGTGCAGTCGCTCATGGTGAGGATGTGCCCGATTGCCCGTAACGGGTGTCCATTTGTTTAGTGACACCACTCCTCTCCACCACTCACTCCAAAGAGCCCCGGTTGTGGCCAAGGACGGTTCCAACCTTTCTGGTGAGTTTATTTTGCATCGATGCTGCTCCCCCAACGTAAAGCGGCAAAGAAAACTGCAGTCGCTACAACAGACTGGTAAAACATCTCCAGCATCCTGCCTGACACATTCAAGCATCTCGGCTTCCTTAGAAAATGGAGACCGCTCATCCCCTTCTTGTAAACAGCCTTACTTCTGTTACTTGTGTTCTCAGCGCCCGGTTCCAGTGGATTTCACTGAGTGACATCGAAAATATTTCAGTCACGTTTCCGGCTGAGATGAGATACTACTTCATCCCCAAGGATCAACAATTGATATATCGGTGTTTCAATGGAAATATCTGGTCACTCCTTAAATATCCGGACAGAGGTGTGTGGTGTTTGAGAATTACCGGACACAAATTGCTGTTTCTTTCCTGTAGAAAGATTTACAGAAGACATCAATGGATGAAGGACTGAATTTCGGGGACGGCATGGTCGTGTACTTTGGTAGAAGAAATAAAAGGGCAGACTGTTTTGTAACTGGAAAAAATATTTTAAAAACATAAAAAATTAAAGGGCCTTCTGAATCCTCGTGTAGGCTTCCCTGAAGGATAATTTGCAGGTTGAGTCGATGTTGAGGAAGTTCTCTGTGATGTTGACATTCACTTCGAGAGTTAAAGCAAGGATGCATTGGTGAGACTTTACAAAGAGGCCTCACTTCGAGCATTGTGAGCAGTTTCCGGCCCCATATCCAAGAAAAGATGTGCTGACCTCGGAAGGGGCACAAAGGAGCCACAGGAATTTGAACAGGACCCCACTAAGTCTGTTGACGGGACATCAACCGTCTAGACTTCAACAGTGCTCTCTCCAATCCCAGCCTCACTCCTTCTGAACGTTGGACTCTCCTCTCCCAGTGCACTGATCCTAACCTCACCATCAAACCCGCAGATAGGGGAGGTGCTGTAGTTGTCTGTCGGACTGACCCCTACCTTGCTGAGGCCTATCGCCAGCTCTCAGACACCTCCTCTTACTTACCCCTCGAACAGGACCCCAGTAAGGAACACCAGGACATCGTCTCCCACATCATCACCAACCATTTTGACTCTGGAGATCTCCTAGCACCACCACCAACCTCATACAGTAGCTGAGCCTACTGGGCCTGAACACCTCCCTCTGCAACTGGCTCCTAGACTTCCTGACTGGGAGACCTCAGTCAGTCCGGATCAGAGGCAGCATCTCCAACACCATCACACTGAGCACGGGGGCGCCCCAGGGCTGTGTGCTCAGTCCACTGCTGTTCACTCTGCTGACCCACGACTGTGCTGCAACACACAGCTCGAACCATATCATCAAGTTCGCCGATGACACGACCGTGGTGGGTCTCATCAGCAAGAACGACGAGTCAGCTTACAGAGAGGAGGTGCAGCGGCTAACGGACTGGTGCAGAGCCAACAACCTGTCTCTTAATGTGAACAAAACAAAAGAGATGGTTGTTGACTTCAGGAGGGCACAGAGCGATCACTCCCCACTTAACATCGACGGCTCCTTGGTAGAGATCGTAAAGAGCACCAAATTTCTTGGTGTTCACCTGGCGGAGAATCTCACCTGGTCTCTCAACACCAGCTCCATAGCAAAGAAAGCCCAGCAACGTCTCCACTTTCTGCGAAGGCTGAGGAAAGTCCATCTCCCACCACCCCACCCCACCCCCATCCTCATCACATTCTACAGGGGTTGTACTGAGAGCATCCTGAGCAGCTGCATCACTGCCTGGTTCGGAAATTGCACCGTCTCAGATTGCAAGACCCTGCAGTGGATAGTGAAGACAGCTGAGAAGATCATCGGGGTCTCTCTTCCCGCCATCACGGACATTTACACTACACGCTGCATCCACAAAGCAAACAGAATTATGAAGGACCCCTTGTATGCACCCCTCATACAAACTCTTCTCCCTCCTGCTGTCTGGGAAAAGGCACCAAAGCTTTCGGGCTCTCACGAACAGACTATGTAACAGTTTCTTTCCCCAAGCTATTAGGCTGCTCAATAGCCAGAGCCTGGACTGACACCTTGCCCTACTGTCCTGTTTAATATTTATTGTAATGCCTGCACTGTTTCTGTGCACTTTATACAGTCCTGGGTAGGTCTGTAGTCTAGTGTAGTTGTTTCTTTTTTCTCTCTGTGTTGTTTTTTTACATAGTTCAGTCCAGTTTTTGTGACATGACACAGTAACACCATGGTCCTGAAAAGCGTCGTCTCATTTTTACTATGTACTGTACACAGCAGTTATGGTTGAAATGACAATAAAAGTGACTTGACTTGACTTGACAATACTTCCCGGACCCCGAAGCTCCTGTTTCTGCCTCCTCCGCAAAATCCTAAACCCCCGTGTCCAGGTAGACCCATTGTTCCAGCTTGTTCCTCCCCAATGAACACATAGCATACCTCGACTCTGTCTTATCCCCAATCACCCACGGTTCAGTCTCTCCCTACCTACAGCGGCATGCAAAAATTTGGGCACCCCGTTCAATAATTCTGTTACTATGAATAGCTAAGCGAGTAAAAGATGACCTGATTTCCACTTTCCATTCTCATTCTGATACGTCAATCCATGGCCTCCCCCACTGTCATAATCACGCCACACTTACACTGGAGAAACAACGCCTTATATTCAGTTTTGGACAGACTGCAACCTGGTGGCATGAACAACGATTTCTCAAAGTTCTGGTGATGTCCCTCATTCACCAATACCCATTCCCTTTTTCGTCTCTCATGTTATCTCCTTGCCTCCCTCTGGTGTTCCACTCCCGATTTTTCTCCCAATGTCTTCACCAATCAACTTCACACCTCATCCCCCCTCCCGATTACACCAATCACTCTGTGTCACTCCCCGCTCCTCCGACCTTTTAGAACTACTCTGAGATTTTTTAAAATCTTCAGTCCTGCCGAAGGGTTTCGACCCGAAAGGACGACTGTTCCTTTTCTCCACAGATGCTGCCTGGCCTGCTGAGTTCCTCCGGCATTTTGTGTGTGTTGCTCACAAAAATGATACCGGGAAT
Organism: Hemitrygon akajei; assembly: GCF_048418815.1. Taxonomy (NCBI): domain Eukaryota; kingdom Metazoa; phylum Chordata; class Chondrichthyes; order Myliobatiformes; family Dasyatidae; genus Hemitrygon; species Hemitrygon akajei. The sequence continues at coordinate 796,741 of NW_027332056.1, forward strand.
GAAAGACTTGTCATATGAGGAGTATTCGATGACTCTGGGCCTCTCTCACTGGAATTCAGAAGAATGATGCGGACCTCATTGAAAACCCATCAGGTGTTGAAATGTCTCGATGGAATCGATGTGGAGAGGATGTTTCCTGTGGGGACCCAGAGGACAGAGGCTCAATATAGAGCGACGTCCTTTTAGAGAGGAGATGAGGAGGAATTTCTTTACCAAGAGCGTCGCGAATCTGTAGGATTTGTGGCCTCTGGACTGACCATAAACGTCAGCCTGTGACGTAGCACAATTTCATTCCCTCATTGGTGTTACTCCCTGTTGTCGCTGTGCTGCGCGTGTGCGCGGTTGCACAGTATCTGAAACACTCCCACGCAGATCGCAGTCGGTGCGGCGCTGATGGAATTTTCTTTCATTGGAAGTGCCGTGCAGTGTTCAGTCCATGCAGAAAGATTCCTGCCCAGATCAGTGGCCATGTTCCACAGCGCCACAAAGAGCCCGTGATGTTACATGGCAAATCCCGGAGACTTTCCAATTACTCTGACCCACCCACTCCAGCTGACTGACGGTGGTGAACCCATCGATGTCCAAGCTCTTGTCTCTCTGCTGCCATCACATGGACGGTACAAGAACCTCAGGACGCACCACCAGGTTCAGGGACAGCGGCTGCCTTCCCCTGGGACAGATCCCTTCCCCAGTGATCAGGATCGTGAACAACAGAGGATAATTACACTGCCTTGTCCATCCATTGAGATGCTCCCACAACCAATGATCGCAATTTAGCGAATTTATATCTTGTTATTTCATCTCCCGTTATTTATCGGAATTTATTTATATTTGCATTTGCACAGTTTGTTGTCTTCTGGTTGATATTTCACTGATGTCACCATTCTATGGATTTTCTGAGTATTCCGCAGGTAAATGAATCTCGGGGTTATAGGATGTGCTTTGATAATAACATTTACTTTGCACTTTGAGTTTCAGGGAACCTCCCCTGATTCTGGGAACAAATGGAGACTGACATCTCCGGCTCCCGACAGCGTCATCAACACAATCGGCCAATCAGTGAACACCGCTGAGAGCAGCATGTTTTCATTGGCGGAGGAGTGTAGATGGGCGGGACGCTGAGCACTGGAAGACACAAGTTCTCATTGGTGGATGAGTGTAGGTGGGCGGGAGGCTGAGCGCTGGGAGCAGCATGTTCTCAATGGCGGAGGAGTGTAGGTGGGCGGGAGGCTGAGCGCTGGGAGCAGCATGTTCTCAATGGTGGATGAGTGTAGGTGGGCGGGAGGCTGAGCGCAGGGAGCAGCATGTTCTCATTGGCGGAGGAGTGTAGGTGTGCGGGACGCTGAGCTCGGAGCAACATGTTCTCATTGGCGAAGGAGTGTAGGTGGGCGGGTCGCTGGGAGACGCATGTACTCATTGGCGGGTGAGTGTAGGTGGGCGGGACGCTGAGCTCTCGGAGCGGGCCGAACATGGATCCGGGGAGAGGCGGCAGATCGCGAGTGGCATCTCGAGTAAAGGCTGCAACACCGGCCGGGGGTTTGAATCCTTCCGATAGCAGAGGTGAAGAGACTATGAGATGTTTCAGCTACACGGAGGGCACACGCCCTTTCCCCGCCGTGGATCAGGGCCTACTGTCTGGAGCTGTCTCCCAGACGGGAGCTGCCCCGCAGCGGCTGCCGATGGATCTCCGGAGCAATCCGAACGGCTGAAGGTCAAAGGAGAACAAAGCGCAAAGGTAAACCCGTGCTTTAGAAGATAAGAAACAGGAGTAGGAGTGGCCATTCGGTCCTTTACGCTTGTTCTGTCCTTTCCTGCGATTACGCCCGATCTTTGACATCAGCTCCACTTTCCTGCAACGTTCCCATATCGCTGGGCCCCTAAATTTTTCTTTAAATTCCTAAACCTAGTGGAGAAAATTCCAAAGTTTCGCCACACTGTGGTTGAGAAAAACTCCCCTCATCCTGATGAGCTGACCTCGGATTTTGAGTCTGTGACCCCTGGTTCCACACCCCAGTCAGGGGAAACATCATTCCTGCCCCGACCCTGTCAGTACCCTGTGAGACGGTGTCTGTCTCAGTCTGACCACCTCTTATTTCTCTCATTTTGAGACAGGCCCAGTCAGTGTAATCTCTCTGAGGACACCAGCACAACCCCAGAATCAATCTGGGAAACCTCTTCATTCCTTTTATCCCACAGACTGACTCTGAGAGGGGAGCAGACCTGTGTACTCTCTCACCAGGACCCCGGATAACTTCAGAGGAGTTCATCATTCTTGTATTAGACCCCACAGGACCATTTTGCCGATCACGCCTGCTCCGTCATTTCATCATGGCTGATCCATTTTACCCCTCTTTCGCAGTCTCCTGCCTCACCCCCTCCACACTGCCCCGTATCCCTTCATGCCCTGACCGATCAAGGGTCTTATCAACCTCTGTCTTAAATATACATAATGACTTGGCCTCTGTAGCTGCCTGGGGCAACAATTTCCACAGATTCAGTCCTCTCTGCCACAGAAATTCCTCCTCATTTCGGTTCCAAAAGGAGAACCCTCTATTCCGAGGCTACGTTCTCTGGTCTTAGACCCGCCCACCAAAGAAAACATCCTCTCCACATCCACTCTGTCAGGGTCTTTCAACATTCAATTAGGTTACCCGTCAGTCTTCTGAATTCCAGTGAAAACTGGCCCAGAGCCATCAGACGCTCTTCACATTACAAGCCGTTTAATCCTGGAATCATTTTCATGAGCCATTGAACCCTTTCCAGTTTCAGCACATCTTTCCAGGATAAGGGCCCAACACTGCTTCAGTATTCCAGGTGAGGCCTCACCAATGCTTTATAAAGACTCAGCATTACATCTGTGTCTTTATATTCTCATCCTCTTCTAATGAATAGTGAGATCACATTTGCTTTCCCCACTCCTGCAAACTCACCCTGCACACGGACTCCCACTTCCCTTTGCATCTCAGTTTCTGCATTTTTCTCCATTTAGAAAATAACCAACCCTTTTATTTCTGAGACCAAAGAGCATCAGCGTACATTTCCCGACAGTGTGTTCCATCTGCCACTTCATTGCTCAGTCTCCGAAGCTGTCTAAGTCCGTCTGTAGTCCCTCAAACCCCGAGTCCAATCCTTTGTATGTGAAATAATGTTTGATGAGTAAATCTGACTTGCTGTGAGAATGACCTGTTTTGAGACTTTTGAAAACCGAAAGGGAATCTGAACAAATGACAACTTTACACGGACAGATTCCCTGCACCCACTGTAAGCACGAAATGATGGCGACCAGTTCTGCTGTAGATCCTGATAAATGGATGGTAGGTCGTTTCTTTATCATTACCTATAATTCACGCAATAACACAGCAACACCAACATTCCCAGTTCAATTACATTTTCATCCTTCTGTAAAAGTGGTTAAACTATCTCAGTAACTTCCTCAATATATACTGCACCAACCCATATTCCCAGCGTGATAAAAACCCAGGCACACAAAACTAAAAACACTCTTCTTGTGAAGTTCCCAACAGTCCTCCAACACACCTTGAACAGATTAATCATTTCTTCCCCCTTAAATTAATCCAGTATGTTAACATTAAATTTAAACTACACAATTTAAACCAGTAAAGCTGAAACAGGGGACGACCTGACTGCACCACAACACAATCTCAAAGCCTGTGCTTGTATCACACCCAAACAAAATAAAGTTGAAGCTGAAGCTGATCTATAAACCACAACTATAATCAAGAACAGATCCAATTAAACAAATGAGACTGGTCAACAAATATTTTCATGTAACACCCCAGAATACCCACAGAGATAACCGAGAATATTTAATGTTTCTTTATATTTATCAATTATTTTCTGATCGGGTGCTTCCATGTCAGCTTATTATCCATCCACATGCCTGGAAATCTTACCACCGACACCTTTTAAGGAGCTTGACCAGATCATTTCCAGTCACCCAACCCTTTTTGCTATTATTTGCAGGGGTTAACACGGGCACAGCCAACGAATTCCTTCCAAATGAGGATCAAACACGGTCGAACCTGTTTCACAGTTGAAATTGACTTTCCTCAATCTTTTACCTCCCGAACTCCAATCTTTACTCTCCACTGATTTTTAACTGGCAGTATTATAAAGAAACTTCCGGCAATGACCTTTTAAACTTTAGGCATTAAATAAAACTCCACCTTTCAACCAAACTGTGTCATAATATTGGACCACGCAGTGGCATGGAATCAAAGTGGCAAATACAGCCACGAACTGACCCTCCTCACAGGGAGGGGTCCTCCTTTTATACCCCGTAAAAAATAAACTGTCACATGACCTCTACTGGCGGGAAAATGACGTCACTCCACCGTCACATGACCACTACCTTAGGTCCAGCATATCTTCAACACCACTGTCACGTGACAAGTACAAGATACCCACATGTACATAACAGAATACATCCTTTATACAAGGACAGCAAAAACAAAATTTCTATCTCTAATCCATAGACCATCATCTGCACCTAGTGATTAACACACTCCAAAACCTATTTCAGAAAAAGTATCATTACTTATAATATGCAGGAATAAATACTGCCACGTGGGATCCAAATCTCTATCTCATAACGACCTGACTATAACTTGCACACTCATACTGACACAATACGTCCAATTAAAAAAAAATCTCAGGGAAAGTTCGAAAATCACCCCCTCCATCCTCATTTCCACAATTTCTTAAAAATTCTTTCCTTCTATAAATACCATCTGCCTTTTTGAATAGTAAAAGTACTGCTGTTACAACATCTATATTTAACTGTGCTTTCCTAATATCATCTTCCAAACATAAAAATTGATCCAATGTCATACTTGCCCAGCCATACCTTTACGTCTCGTCCAAATAAAAACAGTCAGAAAAATTTGCACAATAGCCCCCTCAATTGCATTTCCAAAAATTAATCAAAAATCCATCCTTCAATATCAAAAAATAATGCCATTACAGCGTCTTTATTTAATGGTACTTTCCTAATATGATCTTCCAAACCCAAAACTGATTCAAATGTTATTTAACCCTTCTGAATTCCCATCTGATAAAATGTGAGATCACCTCTTTTATAGAAAATATAATTCAAATGCTTCATTACCATACATTCCAGAACTTTACATAAATGAGACGTCAATGATATTGACCTACAACAAGGAGGATCAGACAGGGAGCTCCAGGTATTAGAATGGGTACTACAACAACCATTTTCCATGAGCAAAGTGCATGGCCAAACCTCCAAATATGATTCAAAACGTTAATATTTGCACACAAGAAAATTATATACATACCTGTTGAATCAAGAATTTCTACTACAAGTGCGTCATACATTTTACTCCCATTCACAACTCTATACCCTGCCCCTTTCCTTATAAAACTGGCAACATCACCCCTCTACCAACTTACCTGTCAAGCCTAACGACAATATAATCTTGCACAGGAATAAAAACCTAAAATGTGCAGGTTTCCCAAACAGATATGACATCGGAAGAATCTGAAAATCAGAAATAAACTTCTTAAAGTCTTGACCATTATAAATCAGAGTTCTCGCATTTCATTGCAATATTTTAATCCTATTATGTATGTTCCCAAGTAGACTGGGATACAGATACCCCAGCCAACAAAACTTCATTTAAAGCTTCCCACAAAACACCAGTTACACCGAGATACCTTTCTGCAGCTTTCACAATAATTTTAATTTCCTCAGTAGGATGAGATGTCTGAGCAGTACAATTCACCACATTGGTTATAAACATCACAAACTTCATTTTATCCAGCAGTGAAGTATCTTTGGTGAGAGAACTGTGATGCCGGCATATATCCACTGACGTCACAATCTGTTCTCTGAGTGGGATCACTTTATCCAGTTTACCTGCTCTGCTTGCTGTACTTGTCCTTGAACAGGCCCTTCTGCCCACTGGGTTGTTCTGAACCAATCAAACTCGTCACTTCATGCCTTACCAAACCAATTCCTTCTGCCTACACAAGGAACACATCCCTCCATTCTCCTCACATTCACGTGGTATCTAATAGCCTCTTTCGCATCTGCCTCCACCACTACCCGATATTCACTCCAGACACCTACCACTATGGGAATGAAAAACAAAACTTGAAATGCAAATCTCCTTTAAACATCCTGAGTCAGGTTTTTAACATCACTGTCTTTTAATAATTGTTTTGTTTTTCAACAGCAGCTATGCAGAGAAAAGGTACAAAATGCACTAAATTACAAAATACTTCAATAGTGCAAAAAGGACCAATGAGGATGTGTTCCCCCTTTCTCCTGAAGTACATGCCCTTTCGCATTAGAGATTTCCTCCTTAACAGAAAAAATCCCGCTGTCCACTCTGTCTGCGTCTCTCACATTCCTGTGAACATCTGTCAGACCTCCCTCAGCCTCTGCCACTCCAGAGAAAATTCCCCGACATTGTCCAGTCTCACTTTATCCAGGCAGCATCCTGTTAAGCCTTTTCCACTCACCATCCAAGACCTCCGCATTATTCCTGCATTCGAATGCAATTCCCCAGATGTGGTTAAACTAGAGATTTATACAACTGCAGCATAACTGCCTGACAATGGAACCACTATCTGGGAGTTATGAACTTGGATTCCAAGATCTCCCTGTAGATCAACATAGTCCAATCTCGCCCCATGAATATAACAGCAAAGAGATAATGCTGAGGCTTTATAAGACACGAGTCAGGCCGCACTTGGAGTATTGTCAACAGTGTGGGGCCCCTCATCTCAGACAGGATGTGTTGTCATTGGAGAGAGTCCAGAGGAGGTTCAGAAAGACGATTTCGGGAATGAAGGGGTTAAAATATGAGGAGCACTTGGCAGCTTTGACCCTGTGCCCACTGGGACTCAGAAAAATGTGGGGCATCTCATTGAAACCTACCGAATGTTGAAAGGACTGGATAAGGTGGATGTGGAGAAGGTATTTCCTGTGGTGGGGCACAGCCACAAAGTTGAGGGGCCACCTTTTCAAACAGAGGTAAGCAGCTTATTTTTTTTATTAGCCAAGGTGTATTGGATCTGTGGAATGCTCTGCCACAGACTGCGGTGGAGGCCGAGTGAGTGGGTATATTCAAGGCGGAAGTTGATCGTTTCCTGATCGGTCAGTGCATCAAAGGATATGGCGGGAGGTCTGATATCTGGAATTGAGTGCGATCTGGGATCAGCCATGATGGAAAGGTGGCTGACTCAATGGGCTGAATGGCCTAATTCTGTTCCTATGTCTTAAGGACTTATGAACACAAGCCCCCTCAATCATGATGAATCTCCTCTGCACTCTTCCAGCACAAAACATCCTTTGTACAGAATGCTAAGCGGAACTGAATGTAACTTTTCAATAACGTTGTCAAGTCAGGCAGCATCTGTTGAGGGGAATAGAGTCGATGGTTGGGACAGAACCCCTCCCTTACGGCACTAACACAGGCCCTTCGGCCCAACCTTTCCATGCTGTCCTCCTGTCCATTTAAACTAATCCCTCTGCCTGTCTTTGACACAGAACACAGAAATCTACAGCACATTACAGACGCTTCAGCCCACAATGTTGTACCGACCATGTAACCTACTCTAGAGACTGCCTAGGATTTCCTGATCGTATATCCCTCTATGTTTCTAAGCTCCATGAACCTATCTAAGAGTCTCTTAAAATATCCTATTATATCCACCTCCACCATCGTTGCCAGCAGCCCATTCCATGCACCCACCACTCTCTGTGTAAGAAACTTACCCCTGACATTCCCTCAGTACCGACTTCCAAGCAGCTTAAAACTACGTCCCCTCGTGTTAGTCACTTCAAGCCTGGGAAAATGCCTCTGGTTATCCACATGGTCAAAGCCTCTCATCATCTTATTACAATTACTTATGTACAGGTTAGGAGAAATATAGTTTCAACATCACCTCACAGCTCTTGAACTCAATCCCACGGTTGATGAAGGCCATCACACCAGACGTCTTCCTAACAACACTGCCAACCTCCACAGCAGCTTTGAGTGTCGTATGGACATGGACCCCAAGATCTCTCTGACCCTCCACACTGACAAGACTCTCACCATTAATATTATATTCTGTGTTCAAATTTGACCTGCAGAAATGAATCTCTTCATCTGTGTTGAACTCCATCTGCCACTTCCCAGTTCTGCATCCGAGGTGAGGAAATAGATTGCTGAGCCTCTGGCTAGGATCATTACGTCCTCATTGTCCACGGGAATGGTACCGGAGGATTGGAGGGAGGCGAATGTTGTCCCCTTGTTCAAAAAGCGTAGTAGGGATAGTCCGGATAATTACAGACCATTGAGCCTTACATCTGTGGTGATAAAGCTGTTGGAAAAGATTCACAAAGATAGGATCTATTGGAATTTAGACAGTCATGGTCTGATCAGTGACAGTCAGCATGGCTTTCTGAAGAGCAGATCGTGTCTAACAAGCCTGATGGAGTTCTTTTAGGAGGTGACCAGGCATATAGATGAGGGTAGTGCAGTGGATGTGATCTACATGGATTTTAGTAATGCATTTGATAAGTCAGAAAGTCAATAGGCATGGGATCCAGGGATGTTTGACCAGGTGGATTCAGAATTGGCTTGCCTGCGGAAAGCAGAGAGTTGTGGTGGAGGAAGTACATTCAGATTGGAGGGTTGTGACTAGTGGTGTCCCACAAGGATCAGTTCTGGGACCCCTACTTTTCGTGATTTTTATTAACGACCTGGATGCGGGGGTAGAAGGATGGGTTGGCAAGTTTGCAGAAGACACAAAAGTTGGTGGTGTTGTGGATAGTGCAGAGGATTGTCAAAGATTGCAGAGAGACATTGAACATTGAGTGGGCAGAAAAGTGGCAGATAGAGTTCAACCTGGAGAAGGATGACGTGGTACACTTTGGAAGGACAAACTCCAAGACAGAGTACAAAGTAAATGGCAGGATACTTGGAAGTGTGGAGGAGCAGAGGGAACTGGGGCTACATGTCCACAGATCCCTGAAAGTTGGCTCACAGGTAGACAGAGTAGTTAAGAAAGTTTATGGGGTGTTAGCTTTCATAACTCGAGGGATAGAGTTTAAGAGTCGCGATGTAATGATGCAGCTCTATAAAACTCTGGTTGGGGCACACTTGGAGTACTGTGTCCAGTTCTGGTCACCTCACTATAGGAAGGATGTGGAAGCATTGGAAAGGGTACAGATGAGATTTACCAGAATGCTGCCTGGTTTAGAGAGTATGGATTATGATCAGGGATTAAGGGAGCTAGGGCTTTACTCTCTGGAGAGAAGGAGGATGAGAGGAGAAATGACAGAGGTATAGTTGATATTAAGGGGAATGGATAGAGTGGACAGCCAGCGCCCCTTCCCCAGGGCACCACTGCTCAATACAAGAGGACATGACATTAAGGTAAGGGGAGGGAAGTTCAAGGGGGATATTAGAGGAAGATTTTATACTAAGAGTGTGGTTGGTGCGTGGAATGCACTGCCCGAGTCAGTGGTGGAGGCAGATACACTAGTGAAGTTTAAGAGACTACTAGACAGGTATATGGAGGAATTTAAGCTTAGGGAGGCAGAGTTTAAGGGTCGGCACAACACTGTGGGCCGAAGGGCCTGTACTGTGCTGTATTGTTCTATGTTCTATCTATTTCTCGCTGGAATCTCTCTTTTAATTTAATTTTTTATTGAGGGCACGACACAGTACAGAAAACGTAATGCATTACATTTTCCTCCATTTTGCTTTGATACCTTACCCCTAATCAACACCACAACGTCATCAGTGGGGCCTTCTGGGAGTTGTAGTCATTGGTCCTCGCTCGCTCCCTGTCAAAGCATGTTCCGTCAGCCACCACAGACGTCACCGAAACAGACCCACCGAGGCGCGAAGGGGAATCACACCCGTCCTTGTGGGCGCCGAGGCCGGCAACACCGACAGAAGCGAATCGCTGACCTCCGCCATGGCGATGGAGCGGAAGAGAAGGGGCTGATCATCGGCCGATTGCTTCCAGCCTATCGTAGCTCAGACTTAACACTGACCCCTGCTGTCATTGGCTGTAGTGCCTGTCGCCCAAATGGGAACTCGGAGGGTGATTAGTTTATGTGAGCGTCAGTCAGCCTTCCTGTCTTTATGAGTTTGGATTTGGATTTATAACGGGACAGGAAGCAAATTGGGAGAAATGTGAGTTTTTATGTGATGGTGCATCAGTCTCCGAGTGACATTATTAACAATATAAGGGCAAAGGCCGTGGTGAGGAAGGGGGTGATTTACTGGAGGTTATATGGAGATAATATTGGAAGGGATATCAAACTTGGAATTGTTTGGGATATGATTTAGAAAATGGGGGGATTTGTGGGGATCATAATATTCCAGTGTTGATTAATGAGGGCAAGATTGCTACTGAAACAGGGAAGGTTGTGTTACTGGCTGGGTTATTTGCTGAGATTCGCAATCAGGATAATTTAAGTGAAGAAATTAAGCAATGTAGGGATATATTTTCCGGTGAATACCCTGATGTGCTGGAAATCAGCTGTAGCAATGATAGTATCACTGATGGAGAGATTTCTTTGATGAATTTAAGAAGTCTATTAATAATGCAGGTCAGGTGTCCCCAGGACAGAGTGATATTTGAAATTGTAAGTGTTTATGATTCTCTTTTGTGAAAATATTAAATGTTTGAATTGTGCATCTACTTTCCTCATGGAAAATGGAAATAGTAGTGCCTATTCTAAAACCTGGCAGATCCCCATTTGATCCTTCTAGTTAAGGGCCTATATCGTGAATGTCTCATTTATGTAAACATATGGAATGTATGGTAATCAAGCGCTTGAGTTATATTTTGGAAAGAGTGATGATAAAGTGTTTTATTAGAGTGGATTTTAGAAGGATGAAATGACATTAGATTCAGTTTGAGGTTTGGAAGATGATATTCGGAAAGCACAATTAAATGAAGATGTTGTAATAGCAGTATTTCTTGATACTGAAAAGGGAAATGATATGGAAGAAAGGACTTTTGATTCAATTAGGAGTGAGGGGGACATTGTATAATTTTTCTGAGTTTCTTTTGGACGGACTGTGAGATGGGAAAATGGGATACCCTGGATAAATCACAATATACAGATGATGTAGCTTTATAGATCAGAGGTAGTAATTGCAATTTACAATTAATAGGTCAAACAGTAGACAGATTGATGAGGATTTTAAGCTTTCAGTCGCTAAAACACATTGTGTGTATTACAAACAGGATTAATAGCCTTGCACTAGATTTTAAATTATATGATTAATGTCTTGAGGAAGTGTCAGTGGGAAGATTTCTCAGTATGTGGATGGATAATAAGCTGACGTGGAAGCACCTATCAGTAAAATAATTGATAAATGTAAAGGAGCTTTAAATCTCCTCAGACATCTATGTGGGTATTCTTGGGTGCAACATGAAAATCTTTGTTGACCAATTATATTTGTTTAATTTGATCTGTTCTTGATTATGTCTGTGTGGCTTATGGATCAGCTTCATCTTCAAATTAAAAATGTTTGGATGTGATACAATTACAGTCTTTAAGATTGTGTTCTGGTGCGGTAATGTTGTCTCCTGTTTTGGCTTTACTGGTTGCAATGGGACAATTGCCCTCAAAGTAACAGAGGTTCAAGTTGATGTCAACATACTGGATTACTTTGCAGGGGCAATGAAATGATCATCCTGTTAAAGGTGTGCTAGAGGACGGTTGGGGACATCACAAGAAGAGTGTTTTTTTTTGTTTTGGGTGACTGGGTTCTTACCACGCTGGGAATATGGGTGTATTTGATGATACAATATGTCCCACTGTAGCTTTCTCTGCAACCCCACCTTGTTTTATCTAATGACTTCATTTGATTTTAGGTTACATGATCAGATTCAGTTCTGCCTGAGAGTCTGTTGGTTCATCAGTATATTAAAGAAAGTTATTATCATACAGTATCTATTTTTACAGATGAATCAAAATATAAGTTAACTGGGGATGTTATTGTGGCTGTTTTTGTGTGCCTGGATTGCAGGCAGTAGGTCAGATTGACTGTTGAAAACTCCTCAAACGGTATTTCATATATAAAGTTTGATTTATATGTCTGCACATTATGGGCCCTGCACATCAGACTGTTGAGGGAAATGATGGGGTTGACTGTTTAGCACCAAAAGCTGTTAAATGTTAAGCTGTGGATATAGACCTTCCACTTAGCAAATTAGATGCTAAAGGGTTAGTAGTGTTAAGAATTAAGGGCTTATGGCAAGACGTAGGATAATGGACATAAGGGCAGACACCTTTACAAAATACATAAACCTGTTGGGTTTATAGAAGAAGAGCTTAAAACAAGGGAAGGAGTAACATTGACATGACATGGAAATGTCCACACTATGCTTAATTATGCCTTGTAACTAATTGGAAAACTTCATTCTGTGTCGTGTACATTTTTTCATTATGAAACTGTCAAAACACATACTATTTCAATGTGAAGCGCACAAGGCTGAAGAAAAATCAAATGCAGTCTTCAGTACAATCTTTGCGAGAGTAGATAGTTTTCAGGTAAAAACTTTATTAAATTATTGAACTGACTTTAAATTAATTCACAGTTTGAGCTGGAAAAGGCATGTAATAATTGTGTTAAACCTAAGAAAATGGCATATAGGGTAGCAAAGGTGAGTGGGATGTTGGATTATTGGGATGCTCTTAAAATCCAACGAATAAAGCCATAAGAATGGTAAAGACGAAATATGAGGGCAAACTGGCCAATAATATAAATCAGGATACTAAAAGTTTAGTTTTCAGTTACATGAAGAGTGAAAGGGAGATGAGAGTTCATACTGGACCACTGGAAAATGATGCTGGTGAAGTAGTAATGAGGGACAAAGAAATGGCAGATGAACTTAATGAACAATCTTCACTGTCTTTTCCGGTCAGCACCGCCCCCACTTGTCCCATTTAACCTGTCTCATTACAGGTGGACTTTAGGACCCGGGGGAGCTCAGGACCCGCCGCTCGCAACTGCTGCTGAATCCCCGGTGTTTCTGTTCTGTTAACGGATGCGATGAACGAGTTAAAATTAATCTATCGATAATTTTCATCTCGTCTTTATTTCACTCCATAGAACCATAGAACACTACAGCACAGAAAACAGGCCATTTGGCGCTTCTAGTCTGTGCGGAAACTTTATTCCGCTCGTCCCATTGACCTGCACCCAGTCCGTAACCCTCCAGACCTCTCACCACTCACCTCTCACTGAGTGAAGAAGTTCCTCCTCATGTTCCCCCTAAACCTTTCCCCTTTCACCCTAAAACCATGTCCTCTCGTATTTATCTGTCCTAATCTAAATGGAAAGAACCTACTCGCATTTACTGTCTATACCCCCCATAATTTTGTAAACCTCTATCAAATCTCCCCTCATTCTTCTACGCTTCAAGGAATAAAGTCCTAACCTGTTCAATCTTTCCCTGTAACTCAACTCCTGAAGACCTGGCAACATCCTAGTAAATCTCTGCACTCTTTCAATCTCCCCAACCTCTCCACGGATACCTCATGTCTGAACTTTCTGAACTAACCTCCCATGTGGTACCTTGTCAAAGGCCTTACTAAAGTTCATGTAGATAACATCCACAGCCTTTCCTTCACCTACTTTGTTGGTCACCTCCTCGAAAAACTCTTCAAGATTCATTAAACACAATCTACCATGCACAAAGCCATACTGACTATCCTTAATCAGCCCTTGGCTGTCCAAATACTTGTAAATCCGATCTCTCTGAACATCTTACAATAATTTACATACTACTGATGTCTGGCTCACTGGCCTGTAATTACCTGGTTTACTATTGGAGCCTTTTTTAAACAATGGAATAACAAGAGCTACCCTCCAATCCTCCGGCACTACACCCTTGACTGAGGACATTTTAAATATTTCTGTCAGGGCCCCTGCAATTTCTACTCTAGTCTCTCTCAGGGTCCGAGGAAATATCAAGTCAGGCCCGGGGGATTTATCTACCTTTATGCGCTGTAAGGCAGCAAGCACCTCCTCCTCTTTAATCTACAAATGTTCCATGACACTACTGCTTGTTTCCCTTCCTTCCATATACACTATGCCAGTTTCCTGAGTAAATACTGATGCAAAAAAAACTTTAAGATCTCCCCCATCTCGTGAGGCTCCACACATAGACGACCACTCTGATCTTCTAGGGGACCTTTCACTCTTAATATTCTTGTAGAAACCCTTCGGGTTTACCTTCACATTGTCTGCAAAGGAGCCTCATGTCTTTTTGCTTTCCAGATTTCCTTCTTTAGTATTTTCTTACATTTTCTATACTCTTCAAGTACCTCATTTGTTCTTTGTTGCCTATACCTGCTATACACTTCTCCCTTTTTCTTAACCAGATCGCCAATATCCCTTGAAAACCAAGGTTCCCTATGCCTCTTAACTTTGCCTTTAATCCTGGCAGGAACGTGCAAACTCTGCACTCTCAAAATGTCACCTTTGAACTTACTGAACACATCCTTGCCAGAAAAAAAAATACTTTTCGCAATCCACTCTTCTTAGATCCTTTTTCATTTCCACAAAATTGGCCGTTCTCCAATTTTACCGGAACATTAAGCTGCCAGTTCTGTCCCTCCTGCCACCAAGTCTCACTAATAGCAGAAAAATCGTTATCCCACGTGTCAACCCACGCCCTAAACTCATCTGCTTTACCTAGAATACTCCTTGCATTGACATAGATGTACCTGAGAATATTTATATCATGCATAAAGCTTTTTTTTTCATTTCTATCTATACATGCAGTCCTCTCATGTTCCTTATCCTCCTCCACCTCACTATCTGCTCTAACACTCTGGTTCCCCTCCCTCTGCAAATCTAGATTAAATCCCCCGGACCAGCACTGGCAAATCTACCCGCAGGAATGTTAGTCCCCCTCCAGTTCAGGGGCAAACGTCCCATCGGAACAGGTCCCACCTTCCCGGGAACAAAGCCCAATTGTCCAGAAACATGAAGCCCTCCCTCCTGCACCATCTCCTTAGCCACGTATTTAGCTGCACTCTCCGCACATTTATATTTACAGGGACTTTACTCCTGACGCTGGTTCCGGGACCCGACCCGTTTACAGACCCGGAGCGGAACCGGAGCAGATTCTCAGCCACTGGTTTATATCCCAGGTCCGGAGGAAAGGATAAAGTTTCCCCGTGAATTTATTCCCAGTGAAGGTGTGGAGATGGGACTTGGTCTCCGCGTTGTAAAATGAAACTGTCCCGGACTCGTAACTGAGATAAACTCCCACCCTCCCTGGGATGGGACCGGCAGCGAGACGGGACTCCGGGGAGGGGAGAACACGGATCACGTCACAATCCCGATGTAACACGTCACCAACCCGCCTGATGACCCAGAATCCGGTCTCCGGACTCAGACTGACCCGTCCCTCCCTCTCCACAGACTCTGCGGCGACTCCCAGACACCAGAACCGATTCCCCGTCACCCCCACCTCCCAGTAATGTCTCCCCGATGTGAATCCCTCCGATCCCAGCACACAAGGCCCGTCTGTGAATCTCTTCCAGGTGTCAGGGAGATCCCTCCGGGTCGGGGTCAATCTCACACTCTTCCGATCCTCAGACACCTCGAGCTGCAGATGTGCCGTTTCCACATCCAGGGTGACAGAGACTGCGGGGAAAAGCAGAGAATTAGAGAGTCCCCGGGGATCGGGGGGAGACTCGGGCAGCACGGCCCTGGGGACCGGGGGAAAGGCCGCTGGGCCTCAGGCGCGGTCGGTTGGCCGACACGAAGAAAGCGGATGGACAACTAATGTCTCCCCAGGGGTTTTATGCTGGACGGAGAGCACAGAGACCCCTGGCCCTAGACTCCTCAGACAGGGGAAACATCCTCCCTCACTCCTGCCTGTTGACCCCTGAAAGAATTTTGTGTTTCCATGAGATCTCCTCTCATTCTTCGAAACTGGGAACAGAGAACATAGAGCAGTACAGCACAGGAACAGGCCTGTCATACCATATAACCATATAACAATCACAGCACAGAAACAGGCCATTCCGGCCCTCCTAGTCCGTGCCGAACTCTTAATCTCACCTAGTCCCACCTACCCGCACTCAGCCCATAACCCTCCACTCCTTTCCTGTCCATATACCTATCCAATGTTACCTTAAATGACACAACTGAACTGGCCTCTACTACTTCTACAGGAAGCTCATTCCACACAGCTATCACTCTCTGAGTAAAGAAATACCCCCTCGTGTTTCCCTTAAACTTTTGCCCCCTAACTCTCAAATCATGTCCTCTCGTTTGAATCTCCCCTACTCTCAGTGGAAACAGCCTATTCACGTCAACTCTATCTATCCCTCTCAACATTTTAAATACCTCGATCAAATCCCCCCTCAACCTTCTACGCTCCAATGAATAGAGACCTAACTTGTTCAACCTTTCTCTGTACCTTAAGTGCTGAAACCCAGGTAACATCCTAGTAAATCGTCTCTGCACTCTCTCTAATTTATTGATATCTTTCCTATAATTCGGTGACCAGAACTGTACACAATATTCCAAATTTGGCCTTACCAATGCCTTGTACAATTTTAACATTACATCCCAACTTCTGTACTTAATGCTCTGATTTATAAAGGCCAGCGTTCCAAAAGCCTTCTTCACCACCCTATCTACATGAGACTCCACCTTCAGGGAACTATGCACTGTTATTCCTAGATCTCTCTGTTCCACTGCATTCCTCAATGCCCTACCATTTACCCTGTATGTTCTATTTGGATTATTCCTGCCAAAATGTAGAACCTCACACTTCTCAGCATTAAACTCCATCTGCCAACGTTCAGCCCATTATTCTAACCGGCATAAATCTCCCTGCAAGCTTTGAAAACCCACCTCATTATCCACAACACCTCCTACCTCCTACAATGTTCACATTTATTTGTGAGTGTGAAGTGGGGGAGTGTGATGGTTTGAGACAGTAAAGGAGGTGATAATGGGAACCAGTAAGGGAGAGATGAATGGCAGATTGAACCAGGAGGGGGAGGGGTGGAAACCCCGTGAGTGAACTGTGTGTGTAGACGTAATGAGAACCTGGAGGGGGCAAAGATGGCAGATGAGGATGACTTTTTCCCCTTTCCCACAACCCCATCACCCGCAGCCCCTCATTAGGACAGAGGATGAATTTGCAGGAACCCTTAAGCAACACAGGTCTTGATGAAGTGTTTCAGTCTGAACCGTCGACTGTTTACTCTTTTCCATAGAAACTTCCCGGCCTGCTGTTCCCCCAACAATTTGTGTGTGTTACTCTGCTTTAAATATACTCAATTATTTAGCCTCCACAACTGCCTGTGGCTGATTCACTATCCTGTGGATAAAGGAATTCCTCCTGATCTCTGTCCTAAATGGATATCCCTATAGTCGGAGCCCGTGCTTACCGTTCTCGACCCACCCACATCCTCCCAACATCAACTCTCTCCAGACAGGTGTCAGAGAGACCTGGTGTGACCCTTCATCAGGACCTGTGTAGCTTGGATTATCAGCATCCGCAGATTTTCTCCTGTTTGATTTTTAAAGCAGAAGTTAATAAGTAAACCTTGATAGGTCAGAGTCTCAAAAGTTATGGGGAGGAGGTGGGAGAATAGGGTTGAGAGGGATAATAAATCAGCCATTCTTATAAACTCCCGTGAGTACAGGCCCAGAACCAACAAACACTCCTCAGACGTTAACTCTTTCATTCCCAGAATCATTCTTGTGAATCTTCTGGACCCCCTCCAATGCTAGTACATCTTTTCCGATAGAAGCAACCCAAAACTGCTCACAATACTCCGTGTGGTCTGACCAATGCCTTATAAAACCTCAGAATTACATCCTTGCTCTTGTACTCTAATCCTCTCGAAATGAAATCAAACATTGAGTTTGCCAATCTTACCACTGACACAAACTGCAAGTTAACCTTCAGGGAATCCTGCACAAGGACACCCAAGTCCCTTTGCACCTCTGATTTTTGAATTTCGTCCTGTTTACAGAATTGTCTATGCCTTTATTCCTTCGACCAAAGTCGTACCTGCCTAAGTTTGTACCTGCCAAACTCTACCTGTGCTACAAGATCCTTATTACGTATACTGGTGCATTCAAATAAGACCATAAGACAAAGCAGCAGAAGCCGGCCATTCGGCCCTTCGAATCTGCTCCGCCATTTTATCATGAGCTGATCCATTCTCCCATTTAGTCCAACTCCCCCACCTTCTCACCATGACCTTTGATGCCCTGGCTACTCACATACCTATCAATCTCTGCCTTAAATACACCCAATGACCTGGCCTCCACTGCCGCAAGAAAGTCACAGATTCACCACCCTCTGGCTAAAAAAATTTCTTCGCATCTCCGTTCTGAATGGGCGCCCTTCAATCCTTAAGTCATGCTCTCTCATACTAGACTCCCCCACCATGGGAAACAACTTTGCCACATCCACTCTGTCCATGCATTTTAACATTCGAAATGTTTCTGTGAGGTTCCCCCTCATTCTTCTAAACTCCAAGGAGTACAATCCAAGAGCGGTAAAATGTTTCTCATATGTTAACCCTCTCATTCCTGGAATCATTCTAGTCAATCTTCTCTGAATCCTCTCCAATGTCAGAACATTCTTTCATAAATAAGGAGCCCAAAACTGCACACAGTATTCCGTGAGGTTTTACCAGTGCCTTATAGAGCCTCAACATCACATCCCTGCTCCTATACTGTATTCCTTTAGAAATGAATGCCAACCTTGCATTCGCCTTCTTCAACACCGACTCAACCTGGAGGTTAACCTTAAGGGTATCCTGCATGAGCACTCCCAAGTCCCGTTGCATCTCAGAACTTTGAATTCTCTCTCCATTTAAATAATAGTCTGCCCGTTTATTTCTTCTACCAACGTGCATGACCATACACTTTTCAACATTGTATTTCATTTGCCACTTCTTTGACAATTCTCCCAATCTATCCAAGTCTCTCTGCAGACTCTCTCTTTTCTCAGCACTACCGGCCCCTCCACTTATCTTTGTATCATCAGCAAACTTAGCCACAAAGCCATCTATTCCATAATCCAAATCGTTGATATACAATGTAAAAAGAAGCGGCCCCAACACGGACCCCTGTGGAACACCACTGGTAACTGGCAGCCAACCAGAATGGGATCCTTTATTACCACTCTGTTTCCTGCCAATCAACCAATGCTCTATCCACGCATGTAACTTTCCCGTAATTCCATGGGCTCTTATCTTGTTTAGCGGCCTCATGTGTGGCACCTTGTCAAAGGCCTTCTGAAAATTCAAATACACAACATCCACTGCATCTCCCCTGTCTAGCCTACTTGTAATCTCCTCAAAAAATTTCAAAGGGTTTGTCAGGCAGGATTTCCCTTTAAGGAAACCATGCTGAGTTTGGCCTATCTTGTCATATGCCTCCAGGTACTCGGTAACCTCATCCTTGACAAATGACTCCAACAACTTCCCAACCACCGATGTCAAGCTAACAGGTTTATAATTTACATTTTGCTTCCTTGCCCCCTTCTTGAATACCAGAGTGGCATTTGCAATCTTCCACTCCTCTGGAACCATGCCAGAGGTCTATTGACTTTTGAAAGATCATTGCTAATGCCTCCGCGATCTCCACAGCTACTTCCTTCAAAACACAAGGGTGCATTCCATCTGGTCCTGGAGATTTATCTACCCTTAGACTATTCAGCTTCCTGAGTACTTTCTCTGACGTAATTGTGACTGCGCACACTTCTCTTCCCTGACACCCTTGAGTGTCCGGTATACTGCTGATATCTTCCTCAGTGAGGACTGATGCAAATACTCGTTCAGTTCCTCAGCCATCTCCTTATCTCCCATTACAATTTCTCCAGCATTATTTTCTATCAGTTCTATATCCACTCTCACCTGTTTTTTATTCTTTATATACATGAAAAAGTTTTTAGTATCTTCTCTGATATTATTTGCTAGCTTCCTTTTATAGTTCATCTTTTCCCTTTTAATGGCCTTCTTAGTTTCCTTTTGTAAGCTTTTAAAAACTTCCCAATCCTCAGCCTTCCCACTAATTTTTGCTTCCTTGAATGCCCTCTCCTTTGCTTTTACTTTGGCTTTCACTTCTCTTGTCAGCCACGGTTGCAACCTTTTTCCATTCGAAAATTTCTTCTTTTTTGGAATATATCTGTCTTGCACATTCCTCACTTCTTGCATAAACTCCAGCCACTGCTGCTCTGCCGTCCTCCCGCTAGTGTCCCTTTCCAGTCAAATTTGGCCAGATCCTCTCTCGTGCCACTGTAATTTCCTTTACTCCACTGAAATACCGACACATCGAATTTCGGCTTCTCTTTCTCAAATTTCACAGTGAACTCAATCATGTTATGATCACTGTCTCCTAATGGTTCCTTCACCTCAATCTCTCTAATCACCTCTGGTTCATTACACAATAACCAATCCAGTACCTCTGATCCCCTCGTGGGCTCAACAACAAGCTGTTCTGAAAAGCCATCTCGTAGATGTTCTACAAATTCTCTCTCTTGAGATCCAGTGTCGACCTGATTTTCCCAATCCACTCGCAAGTTAAAATCCCCCACAATTATCATAACACTGCCCCTCTGGCAAGCCTTTTCTATTTCCTGTTGTAATTTGTAGTCCACCTCACTGCAGCTGTTAGGAGGACTGTAGATAACTGCCATCAGGGTCCTTTTACCCCTGCGATTTCTTAGCTCAACCCATAAAGATTCTGCACCTTCCAATCCTATGTCACCTCTTTCTAATGATTTAATATAATTTCTTACCAATAAAGCCATGCCACCCTCTCTGCAGACCTGCCTGTCCTTCCGATACACCGTGTATCCTTGGACGTTCAGCTCCCAGAGACATGCATCCTTTAGCCACGTCTCAGTGATGGCCACAAAATTATACCTGCCAATCTGTAGTTGTACGACAAGATCATCCACCTTATTCCTTATGCTGTGTGTATTTAAGTATAACACCTTGTCCAGTATTTGGTACTTTTTGTTTTGATTGCACTGCAACTCATCCCATTGGCTGCGAATTTGCCCCATCACCTGTCTCTCCTTCCTGACATCTTTACTGCTCACTATCTTAGATTTATTTCCGTTTCCCCCCTCCTCCACTCTATTATTCCGGTTTCCTATCCCCCTGCCAAATTAGTTTAAACCCTCCCTAACAACTCTATTAAACATTCCCGGTATAATGTTGATCCCCTTCGGGTTCAGGTGTAACCCGTACCCTGGCAGCTGGAAGGCAGCACACCATGCGGGTATCTCTACGAGGCTCACAGAATCTCCTGTCTGTTCCCCTGACTATGGAATCCCCTATGATTACCGCATTCCTCTTCCCCTCCTTCCCTCCTGCACAACAGCGCCAGGCTCAGTGCCAGAGTCCCGGTCAACGTGGCCGTCCCCTGTCAGGTCATCCCCCTCAACAGCATCCGAAACGATATACTTGTTGCTGAGGGGGGCAGCCACAGGGGTGCTCTCCACTATCCGGGCATTTCCCTTCCCTCTCCTGACAGTCACCCAGTTTTCTGACCCCTGTAGCCTAGGGATGACTACCTCCCTGTAGCTCCTGTCTATCACCTCTTCATTTTCTCTAATAAGCAGTAGGTCATCAAGCTGCAGCTCCAGATCCCTAACACGGTCTCCGAGGAGCTGAATCTCGGTTCACCTGGTGCAGATGTGGCCATCAGGGAGGCTGGAGGTCTCCCAGGATTCCCACATCTGACACCCTGAACAAAGCACTAACCCTGCAGTCATGCTACCTAATTCTACAGGAATGAAACAGGGAAAGATAGGTTAAAAAACTGCCTTCCTTCAGAATTTAGCTCCCACGCCGCCCTTCTTGTCCCAATCTAAAAAAACACCTTCAGTCGTGTATTCATCAGCCTATTCCACACTGTCCACATGAAATTCAGCAAGGCCTTTGATGTCGATGATAGACCACACTTGGAGCATTGTCTGCATTTCCGGTTCCCGAATATGGGGAGGATGTCATTACACTAGACAGGAGGTTTCAGGAGGATGTTACCAGGACTGGGGGCTTGGGTTAAAAGCAGAGAGTGGATAAGCTTGGGCTATTCAGCTGTAGTGTAGGATGTTCAGGTATGACCCCCTTATCGAGGTAAATAATTCATAAGGAGCTTAAATAACGTTTCTTTGTCCAAGAAATGGGAGTACAGAACCAGAGGCCTCAGAGTGAAAGTGAGACGGGAAATTTTTCTGAGTGGTCTATTGGGTAACATTCTCATAGAGAGGGAGGTTGGTAAATGGAATTTACCATCAGACGCTGTAGAAACAAGTAAAAATAAAAGATTTTAAAATAAATTTGGGCAGGTACACAGATGGGAAATGGTTAGAGGGATGGGGGTGGGGGGAGCAAACACACACAAATGGGACATGCTCAAGAAGACATCTTAGTCTTGCAGATTGATGAAGTGGGCCGTGAGTTCAACATCCATCAAACCCTCCCAGATCATCCTCCTGAGGAATCTCACCCCGGAGTCTGTCTGTGAAGTGTTGATGTGACGTCACGTCAGAGGGCAGCTCAGTGACACAGAACAGACAGACTGGGTGAGGACGGCAGATTTCAATCCTAAATGGGAATTTGTGCCTATTTCTGTGGACGTGTGTCACACTTGATTGAGTTGTTTAAATGAATAAATGACTGTCTCTGAAGAGATTGGTTTCCTGGTTACTGAGGGAAATAACAACGTACATTGCTGAGGCTCTGACTACAATCTGCCAGTCCTTCCTGTGTATGTGTGTGAGGGAGCTTTGCCAGGTCGGTTATGCTGTGTGTGCTTCTTTCGAGATGAAACCTTGACCCATGTCAATGCTTGTTGGTGTGTCCGAGCTCATTCTCACAATGCTTCAATGTAGTGCTCTGATCACCATAAGACATAGGAGCAGAATTAGGCCATTTGCCTATCGAGTCTGCTCTGCCATTCAATCATGGCTGATCCTTTTTTTTCCTTCCTCAGCCGCATTCCCTGGCCTTCTCCCCGTAACCTTTGATGCTGTGTCCAATCTAGAATCTATCAAACTCTGCCTTAAATACACACAACCAGTTCCACAAATTCACCAGCCGCTGGCTCAAATTTCTTCGCATCTGTTTTAAATAGACCCCCCTCTATCGTGAGGCTGTGCCCTTTTGTCCTAAACTCCACCACCATGGGAAACATCCTTTCCACATCTACTCTGTCTAGGCCTTTCAACATTCGAAAGGTTTCAATGAGATCCCCCCTCATCTTTCTAAATTCCAGCGAGTACAGACACAGAGCTATCAAACGTTCCTCGTATGAGAACCCTTTCATTCCTGGACTCATCCTTATGAAATGAACCTTCTGCAATGCCAGCACATCTTTTCTTTGATGAGGAGCCCAAGTTCACAATACTCAAGGTGAGGCTTCGCCAGTGCCTTATAAAGCCTCAGCATCACATCCCTGCTCTTGAATTGAATGCTATCTAAACCACAGATTAAAAGCCAGGAGCAACAGGCTCTGGGACAGCTTCTTCAACCAGGCCATCAGACTGATTAACTCATGCTGACACAACTGTATTTCTATGTTATATTAACCAGCCTGTTGTACATATTATTCATCATAAATTACTATAAATTGCACATTGCACATTTAGACGGAGATGTAACATAAAGATTTTTAATCCTCATGTATATGAAGGATGTAAGTAATAGTCAATTGAATTCAAATCAATTTCTTGTTTATTTTTTTCATCCCAATCATTCTTTCAGTTCCTCTCTGTAGATATTTTAAAGCTTCCCAATCCTCCGTCTTCCTGCTAATTTTTGTTTAGTTGTATTCCCTCTCTTTTGCCTTTACATTAACTTGTGTTCCCTTGTCAGCCACTGTAATTTATTTTACTTCTCTGAAATACTACAATGTCAGACTTTACTTTCTACTTATCAAATTTCAAGTTGAACTCAGCATGTTGTGAGCACTGCTTCCTAAGGTTTCTTTTAACTACTCTCCTCTGGTTCAATACATAACACCCAATCCAGTAGAGCTGTTCCCCGAGTAGGCTCAACGACAAACTGCTCTAGAAAGCCATCACATTGCATTCAACAAACTCACTCTCTTGAGATCCTTTCCCAATCTGATTTTCCCAATTGACCTGCATGTTGAAATCTCCCATGATTATCATAACATTGTCCTTTTTATCAGCCTTTTCTATTTCCAGTTGTAATCTGTGGGCCCCAACCAACTGACTGTTGGGAGGCCTGTGTATAACTGCCGTCCGTGTCATTTTTACTTTTGCAGTTCCTTACCTCAACCCACAAGGATTCAACGTCTTCCAATCCTATGTCACATCTAGCTGCTGATTTACCAGCAGAGCCACACCACCCCATCAGCCTTCCTTCCTTCCTCCGATACATTGTGTAACCTTGAACATTCAGCTCCCAACTACAACCATCCTTCAGCCACGATTCCGTGATGGCCACAACATCATACCTGACAATCGGTAATAGTGCAACAAGATCATCCACCTTATTTCTCATACTCCATGCATTGAGATATAACACTTTGTGTACTCTATCTGCTACCCTTTTTAATTCTGCATCCCTAATGCACTGATACTCACCCTGCTGGCTCTAATTTTCTCCTCGCATCTGTCCGCCCTATCTGACAGTCTGACTGCACGCTATCTTTGCATTTTTACCATCAGTCCTCTCCCTTCACTCCAGTTCCAACCGCCCCCCCCCCACCAAATTAGTTTAAATCCTACCCAACAGCTCTATGAAACCTCTCTGTGAGAATATTGTCTCCCTCGGGTCCAGGTGCAACCCATCCCTTTTGAGCAGGTCATTCCTCCACCAGAACAGATCCCAATGATCCAAGAACCTGAATCCCTGTCCCCAGCACCATCTTCTCAGCCATGTTTATCTGTCAAATTATCCTGTTTCTACCCTCGCCAGCACGTGGCACAGGCAGCAATCCAGAAATTATAACCCTGGAGGTGCTGCTTCTGAGCTTTCTACCAAGCTAGCCAGATTCTTTTCAGGACCTCTTTGTTTTTACTTCCTATGTAATTGGTCCCAAAATGCAACAACTTATCTGGCTGTTTTTCCTCCCTCTCTAAATGCTGCAGACACGATCGGAGACAACCCTGACCCTGGCACCTAGGAGGCAACATACCATTCCTGTGTCCAATTCACGTCCATAGATTCTCCTGTGTGTCTCCTGACAATTGAGTCCCCTGTCACGACCACTTCCCTCTTCTCCCTCTAGCAACAGTGAGAGTTGTGGTTCCGGAAGGGGGAAGACCTGTGTCAGTCAGAGTCTGCACTCACAGGGCACATGAAGGACTTGTGTATTTTCCTGACAATCCCCGTCATCACACTGATACCCGCTTTTATTCCCTACAATATTATCATCAAGTCAGTATTAAATTTCCAGCTCCTGTGGTAGATTCAAACTCATGTCCTGGCGTGTTAGTGCAGTGTGTCTGGAATCAGGACACAGTGGTTCATCTGCCAGTCCCGTGTATTGGTTGTATTGTGGCCCTGTGCTGGTGTGTTCAGGGGTCTGACATCTCCAGCTGACCATGTGACAGTGATGTCTCCCAGTTAGTGGGGCTGATGTGGAATAAACTTCAGTTCCCCTTCAGTCCATTATCACAGCCAATCCTTGCTTCAGCTTATAAATTAATTGTGTTTCATGAACAAGGAAAAATGAATCTTTGTAAGTTTTACCTCGGTTAATGGCATCAAGTATTTCTCTCAGCACTGTGTTCGACAAATAGAAGCGATCGAATTTTTCAACTGGTAGGGCCTCATCTGTCATTGACAATTCCTGGACATCGTCACTGATTCTGTAAATATTAAACTGCTGGTGATAAACTGGAATTTTGAAGTATTTTACAAATCCATACAGGGTTTCAGTAAAGAGCATATCCTACCTCCTGTTTCGATGAGCTTCCTCCTGAAATAAATAAAAGCACAAATCTGATTAGACTTGGACTTACTGTGCACATCCTGAATTTCATCCAAATCATTACAAGGTGTTGAAAATTCCCACTCCCACAGTCACAAACACACACCAGCAATACAGAACCACGGGGAAAATTACAGGGAAAGTTTCTGAAATTCAGACCATTACTGAGAGGATGAAACTGACAGGAAAGACAGGGCAGGCTGTGCATTATCATCTGGATAAAGAGTCAGAATGATAAAATGGAACAATCTAAGATCAGTGATGGATTTGCTTGCACGAAGGTGAAAAAAGTACCTCATTTATGGCGAACGCGAGAGGACACAGGTGCTTGGAAATAGTACGGAGGAGATGTCGGGTAAGTGTTTTGGAATGGGTGGAATGAGCCGCCGGCAACGAATGTGGAGGTGAATACGATAGGGACTTCCACAAGACTCCTACACAGGTACATGGAGCTTAGAAAAATAGAGAGCTATGGGTAACTCGAGGTAATTTCTAAAGTAAGTAGATGTTCGACACAGCATTGTGGGCCAAAGAGACTGTATTGTGCTGTAGGTTTTCTTTGTTTCTATGTTTCTATTTATGGGGAGATCTTCAGTCAAAGATAAAATGCCAGGAGGTTTTAATAAATCCCACAAGAAATTTAGTGAGGAGGATGTGGAACTCAGTACCACAGGAGTGGTTGAAATGGAACAGCAGAGATTGAATGTAATGGGGAGGCTAGATAAACACGTGAGGGACAGAGAGTTCGGGGCATTGTTGCTGGGTGCGGTGAGGAGGTAGCAGGAGGCTTGTGGCCGAGGGGAAATTGATAGAAGATGGACCAAATAGCCTGCTCATGACGGAGAATGGGACACAATCCCATGTAAAACTAATTCGAAAAAGTAGAGATAGTGAAAGTTTCTGTAATCTGATGGAAACCGGATATGGAGGATAAGTCTGATGTGTGGGTCACATTCTTTGTTCTCACTAATTGACAGAGAGACCCTCACACCCACCGCACCAGACACACTCACAGCCTGTGACTGGAACTGGGTGTTAATGGGAGTTTTAGAGGATATTTAATGTGGTAATTAAGTACACAATCAGCAGCTCTGTGTTATGGTCAGAGTAAATCATTTCAGAGAAGATTACATTCTGTCCTGGGATGTGCAGAAGTTGTGGAAGTCCAGTTTTGGGACAACAACAACCCTGAATAGTTGCATCAATTGTCTGGTGAGAAACAGTTTACTGCCAATTGTAAATGCTGTGTGTCAGAGCAACACGTCTGTTTTCTATCTGCATTGTATTCTGTGTTACGTGTTTATTACGATAACCAGTCACATGAGTGGGGACGTGGTAAAAGTGAAGGGAATAAGTTACGTATTCGTACTTTGTTCTGGGCTGTTTTGATCCTGGGACTGGCAGATGCCATATCTTTTGTTGACCGATTCATTGCAGTTTAATTTACGATTAATTTTGCCGAAATTTCATCGCTTAAATATTGTATGTTGCCGATAAAGGATCGAATATCTATCTCCGATATTTAGAATGTCATTAGCGGAGTGATTGGAGGTTCGTCATGCAAGGAGAACACTCAGTGTGACGACACCAGCAGCGGCAATTGATTTGGTAGAATTGGCCGCTGTGCTGTGTTCATTTCAAATATACCACTGTTCATTTAGTTCAATTTGACAGAAATAAATTGAAATGTAATCCCTCACCTTGAGAAACTTCACACTGTCTTTTTGATCCATCTGTTCCTTTAACTTAGTGATTTCCTCCTGAATAATCCTTATATTCTCTTGAATCTTAAGAAGATTTTTCTCCATTGGATTGAGAATCCTCTTCTCTTCTTCCCTGAGATCCGTGAGTAAGCTCTGCTCTTTCTCAGTGATAATCTGGCGCAGTTCAGCAAACTGGGATGTGATGTGGGTCTGAACACTGTGTGACTGTTTCTGTCGAATGAAAGGTGAAGATTAGTTTACTGCATTGCTGTGTTGTATTTCCTTATGACATGAAGGTGACCATTCGGTCCATTGGGGTCCATACTACTTCTGAGACATTCCCGTCAACCCCTTTCCCTCATATTTTCCTGAAACATATTCTCCCTCAGTGACCCATTAACTCCCAGCTGATTCACATCACTCTCCTCCACCTTCACAGGGTTAATTGTAATTAACCATTCATCCAGCATGTCCTTGGGATGTGTCGGAGTCTCTCGTGGTCACCGGGAGAGCATGCAAACTCCACACAGACAGCACCAGAGGTCAGGATCGAACCCAGGTCACTGGAGCTGCGATACTCGGCTATTCTGCATTAAATGGAGCAAAACGACGGTAATATCAGAAATTCCGCTCAGGAAGCCTCACCCGAACTCTGGAAATCTTCTCTTTCTGTTGCTGCACCTTTTCCTGGAAGTCTGATTTATTTTTTGTGAGAGAGTCTAAGGAAGATTTTAGCTGATCCTGGAAGTCAGAGAGTGAAGGAAATAGAAACAAAGATGCATCAAAAGAAACAGGTGATCAAACCCGATTATCACACAAAATACCGGAGGAACTCAGTGAGTCAGGCAGCATCTATTCAGGCGAAATAAACAGTCGGTGTTTCGGGATGAGACACGTCATTAGGACCGGGAAGGAATGGGACAGAAGCCAGAATAAAAAGGTTGGGGATGAGAACCAGCTGACAGTTGACGGGTAAGACAACGTGAGGGGGAGCGTGGGGGAGGGTGATGAAGTGAGAAGCTGAGAGGGGACAGGTGGAAGAGGTAAAGGGCTGGAGAAGAAGGAATCTAATACGAGAGTACAATCGACCATGGAAGAAACGGGATGAACTGGGCTGTTTGCGGCCCTGAATGGTGACGAGGGAGGAGGTTAGGAGTCAGGTGTAGCACTTGTCCCGCTTGCAGGTGTCGGTGCCAGGAGGGAGATCAGTGGGGAGGAGCGAGTGGATCAGGGCGATACAGTACGTGGAGCGCGATCCGTATGGAGAGCAGAGAGTTCGGGGTGCGGAGTTGGGCTGTGGGACGGAGAGATGCTAGAATCCCGTTAGAGATGGCGGAAGTTGCAGAAAATGATGTGTTAGTTATGGAGGCTCGTGTGATGATATGTAGGAGAAAGGAAATGTGTTAAGTATTAAATTAATATTAGTTTTACCGTGTAGATTTTAACAGCTTCTTTAATCGGCATGAAGCGGTGCTCTCGGTGTTCCTCCGCATCTCTACAGATCAGACAGATCAGTGTCTTGTCCGTTTCACAAAACAGCTTCAGTTCTTCCTCATGTTCCTCGCAGTGACGTTTACTTCCCTTCTCTTTCGGATTCAGGTTTAGATTTCGAGCTTTTTCAGCCAGATTTGCTAAGGCCCGATTCACCCTGAGGGTGCGGTCAGCAAACACCGCTCTACATTCCGGGCAGGAGTTTCTCTCCTCCCTTTCCCAACACCGTGTGATACAAGAGCGACAGAAGTTGTGTCCACACTCCAGAATAACCGGATCGGTGAAGAAATCCAGGCAGACGGGACAAATTGTCTCCTCGGTCCAACTCTCAACCGGTCCTTTCGAAGCCATGTTAACTCCCGGCAGTTCCTGATTCAGAATGTTTTCACTTTCGGGGAGCTGCTGATCCCCTGCAGTACCGCGATTGTCCACTACGCGCGCTGCAGACTCAGGGAGTGAACATTCTGCTGCTGAATGTGTTCAGTGGAAATTCTGGTTAGTGTGGGATCAAAAACACATTAAACAGGCAACAGATAAGAAAACGCGGCCATGGTCTGTCTAAGCCCGGCTACGAGAGGAGGAGGGTTGGCCGTATGGCTACCAACCCCATTTCTTAAAAACCTAGAGTGACAAAAACGTCAGCTGAATCTCCAAAGGCCTCATCCCTGCGGTGGGAAGGACCTTCCCCTGGAAGAGGATTAAAGTCCTGCGCTGAAAGGAGAAGCCATGTGCCCCCCTGGGGTGGTGAGGTGAGTGACCGTTTCGTCTCCACTGCAGTAATCTCGGGGCAGCGCGCTGTGGGAGTGATCTCCGGGCATGCAGCAAGGATCAGACTGGGAGGGGCCCTCTCGTCTCCACTGCAGTAATCTCGGGGCAGCGCGCTGTGGGAGTGATCTCCGGGCATGCAGCAAGGATCAGACTGGGAGGGGCCCTCTCGTCTCCACTGCAGTAATCTCGGGGCTGTGCGCTGTGGGAGTGATTTCCGGGCATGCAGCAAGGATCAGACTGGGAGGGCCCCTCTCGTCTCCACTGCAGTAATCTCGGGGCAGCGCGCTGTGGGAGTGATCTCCGGGCATGCAGCAAGGATCAGACTGGGAGGGGCCCTCTCGCCGCCAGACAGGTGAGGTCTTGGTGCCTGTTGGTCAGATCTGGTGATGAGGCATTCTGCCAGCTGGTCTGGACTGTCTGCTCAGGGAACCACTCCACTGTGTCCATCCAGTCCTTCTCCTGCAGTAACTGCAGGACATTCCGTGCTGACCACTGTCTGGTGTTCTTGTGGTCAAAGCTGCTGGTCTGAAAGAACTGTCACCAATTTCATTAACACAAGGTTCACATGGAGAAGCTTCCTTACTGAGACAGACACAGTCTCACAGGGTATTTACAGGGAAGGGGCAGGAATGATGTTACTCCTGGCTGGGCAGTGAAACCAGGGATCACAGACTCAAAATCCGAGATCACCTCAGCAGGACTGAGATGAGGAGAAATTTCCCCCAACACAGTGCAGTGAATATTTGGAGTTTTCTCCACAAGTTTCCTATATTAAACTGTCATATTTAGGAGCTCAGCGATGTTGGGAATTTTGCAGGAAAGTGGCGCTGAGGTCAAAGATCAGACATGTTCTGAGTGAGGGACAGAACAGCGCAACGGGCCGAACAGCAACGCCTGCTCCTGTTTCTTATTTTCTAAATCACGCGTTGACCTTTGCGCCTTGTTCTCCCTTGGCCTTCAGCCTGTCGGATTGCACAGGGGAGCGGTGAGAGCTCCGAAGATCCATCGGCAGCCGCTGCGGTTATTTCATGCTCTTGTTATTTATCGCTTTTTCCCCGTATTTGCATTTGCACAGTTTGTATGTGGTTGTATGTGGTGACTTATCAGTACTCCGATAATAAGATTTACTTTGAAATTCGAGTTTCGGGAAACTTGCTTTAATTCTGAGAACAAACTGTGATTGACATCTCCAGCTCCCAGCAGCAGCCCATCCTCACACACTCACAGCCAATCAGCGACCGGCGCTGGGAGAGAGTTGCTCGCATTGGCTGAGGGGTGTCAGTGGGCGGGACGCTGATCGCCCGGCCGGGCCGGGGTTTGGAACCGGGACCGAGTGAGGCCGGAGACCGGGAGCTGCGCCTCGGGTTTCGGCTGCACCACCGGCGGGTCGTGAATCCTTTCGAAGGCAGAGCTGAAGAGACCGGCGGAGATTCCGTGAGATGTTTCAGCTGCACGCCGGCCTTTCCCCGCCGAGGATCGGGGCCTGTTGTCTGGAGTTGTCTCCCAGACCCGTCCCTTCCTGCTGGGAGACGGGAGCTGCCCCGCAGCGGCTGCCAATGGATCTCCGGAGCTCTCACCGCTCCCCTGTGCAATCCGAACGGCTGAAAACCAAGGGAGAACAAGGCGCAAAGGTAAACTCGTGCTTCAGAAAATAAGTAACAGGAGCGTGTCTGGCCACTCGGCCCGTTGCGCCTATTCCACCCTTTCCTCAGAATAGTCCTTTCTTTTTAAATCTTTTTATTGATTTTAAACAAACATAAATGAAACATGAATACAAAGAGCTTGAGAGTACATAATTAATAGATTAAGGTATAAATACAAATAGATGATAATAACCTCCCAAACTCATAGTGGTTACAAAAAATGGAGAAAATAAGAAACCCTCCCCCCCCCAAAAAAAAGAAAAAAATACCTAACCGACATGGGCCATTGCATTATATCAATTATACACAGTAGCGTCAATAACTCCGCACGTCAATCCAAATAATTAAGGACAATAAAAGTAAGGTTTAGGAAAAGTCAGTTTAGCTCATATGAAAATGTTGAATAAATGGTCTCCTAGTTTCTTCATATTTAACTGGAGGGTCAAAGACAACACTTGTAATTTTTTCTAAACTCGAACACGAAATAGTTTGAGAACACCACTGAAATATAGTTGGAGGATTAATTTCTTTCCAGTTCAATAGGATACATCTTCTAGCCATTAATGTAACAAATGCAGTCATCTGCCGGGCTGAGAGGGGATAAACGACTATTATCCACCATTGGTAAACCGAAAATTGCAGTAATAGGATGCGGTTGCATATTTGATATTCAGAACTGTTGAAATAATACCAAAAAGATCTTTCCAATAATTTTGCAAACAGGGGCAAGACCAGAACATGTGGGTCAATGAAGCGACTTCAGAATGACATCTGTTACTGGTTGGATTAACATAAGAATAAAATTGAGCGAGTTTATCCTTGGACATGTGAGCCCTATGAACAACTTTAAATTGTATTAGGCATGTTTAGCACAAATAGAAGAAGAATTGACTAATTGTAAAATTTTCTCCCTCTGCTCTGTGGGTATAAGACAGTGAAGTTCTTTTTCCCATTCCTTCTTAATTATTTCTGATACTCCTGGCTGTATTTTCATGATCATATGATAAATGATGGCTACTTAACCCTTCTGGCAAGGATTCAGAGCTAGAATTTTTTCTCTAATGTCCACTGGTCATAATTTCAGAAAATACTAACATTCAAGAAATTTCTAACTTGCAAGTATCTAAAAAAATGGTTTTTAGGCTGGGCAGCTGTTCAAAGGACATAAAACTGTTATCTAAAAATAGATCACGAAAACATGTTATACCTTTTTGTTTTCCATAACACAAAGTCTTGGTCCATAAAAGAGGGCTGGAAAAAGAAGGTAGATATAATAGGGCTTGATTATTCAAGCCAAAGAATTTATGAAATTGAAACCATATTCTTAATGTATGTTTAA
Organism: Hemitrygon akajei; assembly: GCF_048418815.1. NCBI lineage: Eukaryota > Metazoa > Chordata > Chondrichthyes > Myliobatiformes > Dasyatidae > Hemitrygon > Hemitrygon akajei. The sequence goes on from NW_027332056.1 coordinate 829,661, forward strand.
CTATAGGATTAGTTATTTGTTTATTCGGTTTAGATAAAGCAAAAGGAAACGAAGATCCTAATATAGAAAACAATGAGAAGTCTTGTACAGATTTACACTCCAGATTTACCCATTGTGGGCAAGGTACTATGACCGATTCTTGTGTCCAAAATATTAAATACTGAATATTAACTACCCAATAGTAAAATCTCAGGTTTGGCAAAGCAAAACCACCTTCTTTCTTAGGCTTCTGTAAATATTTTTTACTTAATCTCGGATTTTTACTCTGCCACACATACGAGGATATTTTGGAGTCAATAATATCAAAAAAAAGATTTAAGAATAAAAATTGGTAATGCTTGGAATAAATATAAAAATTTGAGTAATACTATCATCTTGATAGTATTAATTTGACCAACCAATGGCAGAGATAATGGGGACCACCTGGTAACAAGTTGCTTGATTTGTTCAATTAAAGGTAAAAAATTAATTTTAAATAAACCCTTATGTTTCTTGGTAATTTTAATACCCAAATAAGTAAAATGATCTGTGACAACTTTAAATGGTAAGTGTTTATAAATTGGAACTTCCATATTTAATGGAAATAATTCACTCTTATTAAAATTCAGTTTGTAGCTAGAAAAGCTACTAAACTGAGCAAGCAAGGATGAAATATCAGGAATAGATCTCTCAGGGTCAGACATGTATAGTAACAAATCATCAGCATATAATGATAACTTATAAGTCCCTTACCCACAGGTAGTACCAAAAATATTAGGTGATTCACGAATGGCAACGGCTAAAGGTTCCAAAGCAATGTCAAATAATAGAGGACTTAAAGGGCAGCCTTGCCTCGTACCACGGGACAACTGATAAAAAGGAGATCTTTGATTATTGGTAAGAACCGAAGCTAAAGGTTTATAATACATTAATTTAATCCATTATATAAATTTTAAGCTAAAATTAAAATTCTGCAATGTATTAAATAAATATAGCCATTCAAATTTATTGAATGCTTTTTCAGCATCTAAGGAAATGACATTCTGTTATTTTAGATGAAGAAGTATAAATTATATTAATTAATTTTCTAATGTTAAAAGATGAATAACAGGTATTCATAAATCCGGTCTGATCTTCAGAGATAATTTGAGGTAATATATTTTCTAATCTAGTGGCCAGAATTTTGGTAAAAATTTTAGAATCCGTTTCAGAAAGGATATTGGCCAATAGGATGCACATTCAGTGGGGTCTTTATCTTTTTTAAGAATTGGAGAAATGGAGGCATCATAAAAAGATTGTGGTTATTTACCTACAGTTAACGCATCTTTAAAAATTTTACAAAGCCAAGGAGCGAGTATAGAAGTAAAGGAATTTAAACATTCAGCAGTATAACCGTCTGGACCAGGGGCTTTACCTGAATTCATTGAAAAAGGGAGTGGGTTCTCCTTACCATACCCTGCCCGGGGACTTGTGAAACTCCTCAGGGTTATATATGGAACCTCTCGGGCAGGGACAGGGAGTGGGTTCCCCTTTCCAGACCCTGCCCGGGGACTTGTGCCACTCCTCAGGGTTATATATGGAACCTCTCGGATAGGGACAGGGAGTGGGTACCCCTTTCCCAGGCAGATGCCCGAAGGTGACCGGGAACCACCAGAGGGGCTGATGTAATACAAGCCATGGCACGGTGGGTCGCTGAGGTAAGGGAACCCATTTGAATGACAGCCCGACTGCACGCGGATTTTGGTGAATTTACCCGATTACTACAGAAAAAAGGAGAATCCCTTGCGTACTTTATAGCTCGTTTTAAGGATACGTGAGAGTCCAATGCCAGCAAACCCCTGGACAGATCAGTATGTCAGATCAGTATGTCCAGTTGGCAGTGCAGACTTTTCTAAACTGTCTCAAACACAATCCTGCCCACTCGTTTAAGTTAACTAATCTCAATTCGCTGTGTCAGACCTGGCCCCAGGTGACATAAATTCTGATGAATATGGAGCGCAATTGACTCTGTAAGGGACTGGGGGTAGTGAGGAGACGGAGTACGGGTCCTGACAAAGAACCCAGAACGGGTGGCAGGATCGTGCGGACGGTGCAGATGAAGAGGACACTTGGCTAAGGACAGAAACGGGGTTTGTAGAAAGAGGGGACATTGGGCCAGAGATTGTCGCATTGCAATCACAGACAAGAATAATAAGAGGCAGGAAGAGAGCCAGGATCACAGTAATACTCGACAGAGTACCACATTTACTCTCACAATCCCTTTGGTCCCGGATAGGGCAGGCCAGAGGGGACGGATCACAGTGATACTCGACAGAGTACCACATTTACTCTCCAGAATCACTTTGGTCCTGGATAGGGCAGGCCAGAGGGGACGGATCGCAGTGATACTCGACAGAGTAGCACATTTACTCTCCAGATTCCCTTTGGTCCCGGATAGGAGAGGCCAGAGTGGACCGATCACAGTGATACTCGACTGAGTACCACATTTACTCTCCACAATCTCTTTGGTCCCGGATAGGGCAGGCCAGAGGGGACGGATCACAATAATACTCGACAGAGTACCACATTTACCCTCCACAATCCCTTTGGTCCCGGATAGGGCAGGCCAGAGGGGACGGATCTCAGTGATACTCGACCGAGTACCACATTTACTCTCCACAATCCCTTCGGTCCCGGATTGGGCAGGCCAGAGGGGACGGATCACAGTGATACTCGATAGAGTACCACATTTACTCTCCACAATCCCTTTGGTCCCGGATTGGGCAGGCCAGAGGGGAGTGATCACAGTGATACTCGACAGAGTACCACATTTACTCTCCACAATCCCTTTGGTCCCCGATAGGGCAGGCCAGAGGGGACGGATCACAGTGATACTCGACCGAGTACCACATTTACTCTCCACAATCCCTTCGGTCCCGGATTGGGCAGGCCAGAGGGGACGGATCACAGTGATACTCGACCGAGTACCACATTTACTCTCCACAATCCCTTCGGTCCCGGATTGGGCAGGCCAGAGGGGACGGATCACAGTGATACTCGACAGAGTACCACATTTACTCTCCACAATCCCTTTGGTCCCGGATTGGGCAGGCCAGAGGGGAGTGATCACAGTGATACTCGACAGAGTACCACATTTACTCTCCACAATCCCTTTGGTCCCCGATAGGGCAGGCCAGAGGGGACGGATCTCAGTGATTCTCGACAGAGTACCACATTTACTCTCCACAATCCCTTTGGTCCCGGATAGGGCAGGCCAGAGGGGACGGTGATACAGGCGGCTGTGATCAGGCTCACCACACAGGCAGGCTCTTTTCTCACTGCTGTAATCAGGTAGAAGGTACGAGAGCCTCAGGACTCGCCCCACCAGGGTCAGGAACAATTACTACCCCTCAACCATCAGTCTGTGGAACAATACAGGACAACTGCACTCACTTGCTATCCATAGGGATGCTCCCATAACAAATCATCGTACTGGGACTGTCTCAAAATGAGTGAAATAAGAGGTGCTTTGACTGAGACAGATCACATTCCTGTCTCAGAATTAGAGAAATTCAATCTCACAGGATATTTACAGCGGAAGGGCTGGAATGATGTTTCCCATAAGGTGTGGAACCTGCGCTCACAGACTCAAAATCCAAGGACAACTCAGCAGGTCTGAGATGAGGAGAAATTTCTTCACCCAGAGTGCAGTGAATCATTGCAATTATCTCCACAAGGTTTCTAAATTGAATTGACATATCCTGGGGCTCAGCGGTGATGGAAAGTTGCAGGAAATTGGTGCTGAGGTCAAAAGTCAAGCATGTTCTTTGCGAAGGACAGAAGAGGTGCAAGGGGCCGAATGGCCACGCCTTCTCTATTTCTGATTTTCTGAAACACGAGTTTACCTTTGCGCCTCACTGTTTCTTGTCCTGTCAGATTGAACAGGGAGCGCTGAGTGCACCGGACATCTATCAGCAGCCGCTGCGGTTATTTCATGTTCTCGTTGTTTATTTGCATTGGCGAAGTTTGTTGTCTTCCGCACTCTGGTTGATCTTTCAGTGATCCAGATATAGTTACCGTTCTGTAGCTTTGCTCTGTATGTTTGTAGGAGTTGTATGTGGCGACTTATACGTACTCTGTTAGTTTTTGGAATAGTCGCTTGAGGAATCTGAGGTGGAGCAGTATTTGGGGCTTATTTAAAATTAGACATAGATATTATCCAAACAGTGTTTATTTGACAAGGGTTAATTCTGATATTGAAACTAACTGTTCTTTTTGTGGTTTATATCCAGAGAATTTATTTCATCTGTTTTGGGATTGTGAATATGTTTTAAACATTTTGGGTTGATGTTTGTCAATTTATAGATCAATATATTAATGTGTATTTTACTTTTTTTTCAAAATGTCTTATTTGGGTTTACTAATAACACCAAATCTCATAGGGATCATTTCTTTATCTTTTGTTAATTTACAGCAAATTTTATATCCATAAATGCAATCACAGCAATAAGAAACCTTCATTTATATTTTGATGTCAGACTTCAAACTATACGTTTATACTCTGAAAACTTCCCATAGCCAGAAGTTTGTAAAGACTGTACAAATCTGTGAACGTTTTGGGTTATCTCTGTAAATGTTCCTGTTTTGTGACTCCTCTTAGATACAGTTCCTTCTGTCCAACAGTATTTAGAGTGGATTTCCTTGTTTATTTGTATATTTAAAGTTAATGGTTATATATTTGTTGCTGCTTTTGTGTGACTCCCTGGCTTTGTTAGCATATGTTTAGTGTTTCTGTTTTTGATTGTGTTTAATAAAAAATTTAAAAATTTCAAAATAATAATAAAATTTACTTTGAACTTTGAGCCTCGGGGAACTTGCTTTGATTCTGAGAACAAACAGTGACTGACATCTCCGGCTCCCGGCAGCAGTCCGCCCTCGGATACACTCACAGCCAATCAGAGAACACCGCTGGGAGAGCCTTGTCTCCATTGGCTGAGTAGTGTCAGTGGGCGGGACGCTGGGCGGACCGAAGTTTGGAATCGGGAACGAGTGGACCCGGTGAGAGACCCGAGATTGGGAGCAGCTCCCCGGGTAAAGGCTGCAACAGCGGCCGGAGCTTTGAATCCTTACGATGGCGGAGGTGAAGATTCGGGCGGAGATTCCGTCAGATGTTTCAGCCACACAGGGGGAGCCCGGTCTTTCCCCGCCGTGGATCGGGGCCTATTGTCCGGAGTTTCCTCCCAGTCCTGTCTCCTGCTGCTGGGAGACGGGAGCTGGCCCGCAGCGGCTGCCGATGGATCTCCGGAGCTCTCACCGCTCCCCTGTGCAATCCGAACGGCAGAAGGCCAAGGGAGAACAAGGCGCAAAGGTAAACTCGTGCTTTAGAAAATAAGTAACAGGAGCATGCCTGGCCACTCGGCCCGTTGCGCCTATTCCACCCTTTCCTCAGAATAGTCCTTTTTAATTTTTTTTAATTGATTTTAAACAAACATAAATGAAACATGAATACAAAGAGCTTGGGAGTACAAAATTAATAGGTTAAGGTATAAATACAAATAGATGATAATAACCTCCCAAACTCATAGTGGTTACAAAAAATGGAGAAAATAACAAACCCTCCCCCCAAAAAAAATGAAAAAAATCCTATCCGACATGGGCCATTGCATTATATCAATTATACACAGTAGCGTCAATAACTCAGCACCTCCATCCAAATAATTAAGGACAATAAAAGTAATGTTTAGGAAAAGTCAGTTTAGCTTCTATGAAAATGTTGAATAAATGGTCTCCAAGTTTCTTCAAATTTAACTGAAGGGTCAAAGACAACACTTGTAATTTTTTCTAAACTCGAACAAGAAATAGTTTGAGAAAACCACTGAAATATAGTTGGAGGATTAATTTCTTTCCAATTCAATAGGATAGATCTTCTAGCCATTAATGTAACAAATGCCATCTTCCGCCAGGCTGAGGGGGGATAAACGACTTTTATCCACCATTGGTAAGCGGAAAATTGCAGTAATAGGATGCGGTTGTAATTTGATATTCAGAACTGTTGAAATAATACCAAAAATATCTTTCCAATAATTTTGCAAACAGGGGCAAGACCAGAACATGTGGGTCAATGAAGCGACTTCAGAATGACATCTGTCACTGGTTGGATTAACATAAGAATAAAATCGAGCGAGTTTATCCTTGGACATGTGAGCCCTATGAACAACCTTAAATTGTATTAGGCATGTTTAGCACAAATAGAAGAAGAATTGACTAATTGTAAAATTTTCTCCCACTGCTCTGTGGGTATAAGACAGTGAAGTTCTTTTTCCCATTCCTTCTTAATTATTTCTGATACTCCTGGCTGTATTTTCATGATCATATGATAAATGATGGCTACTTAACCCTTCTGGCAAGGATACAGAGCTAGAATTTTTTCTGTAATGTCCATTGGACATAATTTCAGAAAACACTAACATTCAAGAAATTTCTAACTTACAAATATCTAAAAAAAATGAGTTTTAGGCTGGATAGCTGTTCAAAGGACATAAAACTGTTATCTAAAAATAGATCACGAAAACATGTTATATCTTTTGTTTTCCATAACACAAATGCTTGGTCCATAAAAGAGGGCTGGAAAAAGAAGTTAGATATAATAGGGCTTGATTATTCAAGCCAAAGAATTTACGAAATTTAAACCATCTTCTTAATGTATATTTAACTATAGGATTAGTTATTTGTTTATTCGGTTTAGATAAAGCAAAAGGAAGCGAAGATCCTAAAATAGAAAACAATGAGAAGTCTCGTACAGGTTTACACTCCAAATTTACCCATTGTGGGCAAGGTACTATGACCGATTCTTGTGTCCAAAATATTAGATATTGAATATTAACTGCCCAATAGTAAAATCTCAGGTTTGGCAAAGCAAAACCACTTTCCTTCTTAGGCTTCTGTAAATATTTTTTACTTAATCTAGAATTTTTCTTCTGCCACACATACGAGGATATTTTGGAGTCAATAATATCAAAAATAGATTTAGGAATAAAAATTGGCAATGCTTGGAATAAATATAAAAATTTGGGTAATACTATCATCTTGATAGTATTAATTCGACCAACCAATGACAGAGATAATGGGGACCACCTGGTAACAAGTTGCTTCATTTGTTCAATTAAAGGTAAAAAATTAACTTTAAATAAACCCTTATGTTTCTTGGTAATTTTAATACCCAAATAAGTAAAATGATCTGTGACAACTTTAAATGGTAAGTGTTTATAAATTGGAACTTGCATATTTGATGTAAATAACTCACTCTTATTAAAATTCAGTTTGTAGCCAGAAAAGCTACTAAACTGAGCAAGCAAGGATGAAATAGCAGGAATAGATCTCTCAGGGTCAGATATGTATAGTAACAAATCATCAGCATATAATGATAACTTATAAGTCCCTTACCCACGAGTAATACCAAAAATATTAGGTGATTCACGAATGGCAACGGCTAAAGGTTCCAAAGCAATGTCAAATAATAGAGGACTTAAAGGGCAGCCTTGCCTTGTACCACGGGACAACTGAAAAAAAGGAGATCTTTGATTATTGGTAAGAACCGAAGCCAAAGGTTTATAATACATTAATTTAATCCATGATATAAATTTCAAGCTAAAATTAAAATTCTGCAACGTATTAAATAAATATGGCAATTCAACTCTATCGAACGCTTTTTCAGCATCTATGGAAATTACATTCTGGTATTTTAGATGAAGAAGTATAAATTATATTAATTAATTTTCTAATGTTAAAAGATGAATAACAGTTTTTAATAAATCCGGTCTGATCTTCAGAGATAATTTGAGGTAATACATTTTCTAATCTAGTGGCCAGAATTTTGGTAAAATCTGTATTCAGCAAGGATATTGGCCGATAGGATGCACATTCAGTGGGGTCTTTATCTTTTTTAAGAATTGGAGAAATGGAGGCATCATAAAAAGATTGTGGTTATTTACCTACAGTTAACACATCTTTAAAATGTTTACAAAGCCAAGGAGCGAGTATAGAAGAAAAGGATTTAAAAAATTCAACAGTATAACCATCCAGACCAGGGGCTTTACCTGAATTCATTGAAAAAGGGAGTGGGTTCCCCTTTCCAGACCCTGCCCGGGGACTTGTGCCACTCCTCAGGGTTATATATGGAACCTCTCGTACAGGGACAGGGATTGGGTTCCCCTTTACAGACCCTGCCCGGGGACTTGTGCCACTCCTCAGGGTTATATATGGAACCTCTCGGACAGGGACAGGGAGTGGGTTCCCCTTTCCAGACCCTGCCCGGGGACTTGTGCCACTCCTCAGGGTTATATATGGAACCTCTGGGACAGGGACAGGGAGTGGGGTCCCCTTTCCAGACCCTGCCCGGGGACGTGCCACTCCTCAGGGTTATATATGGAACCTCTGGGACAGGGACAGGGAGTGGGTTCCCCTTTCCCAGGCAGACGCCCGAAGGTGACCGGGAGCCACCAGAGGGGCTGATGTAATACAAGCCATGGCACGGTGGGTCGCTGAGGTAAGGGAACCCATTTGAATGACAGCCCGACTGCATGCAGATTTTGGTGAATTTACCCGATAACTACAGAAAAAAGGAGAATCCCTTGCGTACGTTATAGCTCGTTTTAAGGATACGTGAGAGTCCAATGCCGGCAAACCCCTGGACAGATCAGTGTGTCCGGCTGGCAGTGCAGACTTTTCTAAACTGTCTCAGACCCAAGCCTGCCCACTCCTTTAAGTTAACTAATCTCAATTCGCTGTGGCAGACCTGGCCCCAGGGTGACATAAATTCTGATGAATAGGGAGCGCAATTGACTCTTTAAAGGGACTGCGGAAAAGCGAGAGTGTGCACAGAGAACCGGTAGTGAGGAGATGGAGTTCGGGACCCGACGAAGAACCCAGAACGGGTGGCAGGATCGTGCGGACGGTGCAGATGAAGAGGACACTTGGCTAAGGACAGAAACGGGGATTGTAGAAAGAGGGGACATTGGGCCAGCGATTGTCGTACTGCAATCACAGAGAAGAATAATAAGGGGCAGGGAGAGAGCCTGGACCACAGTAATACTCGACAGAGTACCACATTTACTCTCCACAATCCCTTTGGTCCCGGATAGGGCAGGCCAGAGGGGACTGATCACAGTGATACTCGACAGAGTACCACATTTATTCTCCACAATCCCTTTGGTCCCGGACAGGGCAGGCCGGAGGAGACGGATAACAGTGATACTCGACAGAGTAGCACATTTGCTCTCCACAATCCCTTTGGTCCCGGATAGGTCAGGCCAGAGGGGACGGTGATACAGGCGGCTTTGATCAGGCTCACCACACAGGCAGGCTCTTTTCTCACTGCTGTAATCAGGTAGAAGGTACAAGAGCCTCAGGACTCGCCCACCAGGGTCAGGAACAGTTACTACCCCTCAGCCATCAGGCTGTGGAACAATACAGGATAACTGCCCTCACTTGTCCATAGAGATGCTGCCAGAACAAATCATCGTACTGGGACTGTCTCCAAATGAGTGAAATAAGAGGTGGTTTGACTGAGACAGATCACATTCCTGTCTCAGAATTAGAGAAATACAATCACACAGGATATTTACAGCGGAAGGGCTGGAATGATGTTTCCCATAAGGTGTGGAACCAGCGCTCACAGACTCAAAATCGGAGGACAACTCAGCAGGACTGAGATGAGGAGAAATTTCCTCACCCAGAGTGCAGTGAATCATTGCAATTATCTCCACAAGGTTTCTAAATTTAATAGACTTATCCTGGGGCTCAACGGTGATGGAAAGTTGCAGGAAAGTGGTGCTGAGGTCAAAAGTCAAGCATGTTCTGAGTGAAGGGCAGAAGAGGCGGAAGGGGCCGAATGGCCACACCTTCTCTATTTCTGATTTTCTGAAACTCGAGTTTACCTTTGCGCCTCACTGTTTCTTGGCCTGTCAGATTGAACAGGGGAGAGCTGAGCGCACCGGACATCTATCGTCAGCCGCTGCGGTTATTTCATGTTCTCGTTGTTTATTTGCATTGGCGGAGTTTGTTGTCTTCTGCACTCTGGTTGATCTTTCAGTGATCCAGGTATAGTTACCGTTCTGTAGCTTTGCTCTGTATGTTTGTAGGAGTTGTATGTAGCGACTTATATGTACTCTGTTAGTTTTTGAAATAGTCACTTGGGGAATCTGAGGTGGAGGAGTATTTGGGGCTTATTTAAAATTATACATAGATATTATCCAAACAGTGTTTATTTGACAAGGGTTAATTCAGATATTGAAACGAACTGTTCTTTTTGTGGTTTATATCCAGAGTATTTATTTCATCTGTTTTGGGATTGTTAATATGTTAAAACATTTTGGGTTGATGTTTGTCAATTTATAGATCAATATATTAACATGGATTTAACTTTTTGTTTTGAAATTGTCTTATTTGGTTTTACTAATAATACCAAATCTCATAGGGATCATTTCCTTACCATACATATTTTGTTGATTTACAGCAAATTTTATATCCATAAATGCAATCACAGCAATAAGAAACCTTCATTTATATTTTTTACATCAGACTTCAAACTATACGTTTATACTCTGAAAGCTTCCCATAATCAGAAAGCTGTAAAGACTGTACAAATCTGTCAAAGTTTTGGGTTATCTCTGTAAATGTTCCTGTTTTGTGACTCCTCTTAGATACAGTTCCTTCTGTCCAACAATATATAGAGCGGATTTCCTTGTATATTTGTATATTTAAAGTTAATAGTTATATATTTGTTGCTGCTTTCGTGTGATTCCCTGTCTTTGTTGGCATATGTTTAGTGTTTCTGTTTTTGATTGTGTTTAATAAAAATTTAAAAAATTTAAAAATAATAATAAAATTTACTTTGAACTTTGAGCCTCGGGGAACTTGCTTTGATTCTGAGAACAAACAGTGACTGACATCTCCATCTTCCGGTAGCAGCCCACCCTCGGACACACACACAGCCAATCAGAGGACACCACTGGGAGACCTTTGCCCCCATTGGCTGAGGAGTGTCAGTGGGCGGGACGCTGGGCGGACCGAAGTTTGGAATCGGGAACGAATGGACCCGGTGAGAGACCCGAGATTGGGAGCAGCTCCCCGGGTAAAGGCTGCAACAGCGGCCGGAGTTTTGAACCCTTCCTATGGCGGAGGTGAAGATTCGGGCGGAGATTCCGTGAGATGTTTCAGCCACACAGGGGGAGCCCGGTCTTTCCCCGCCGTGGATCGGAGCCTATTGTTCGGAGTTTCCTCCCAGACCTGTCTCCTGCTGCCTGGATACGGGAGCTGGCCCGCAGCGGCTGCCGACGGAACTCCGGTGCTGTGAGCGCTCCCCTGTGCAAAAGGACAGGCTGAAGGTCAAGGGAGAACCAGGCGCAAAGGTAAACTCAGACTTTAGAAAATAAGTAACAGGAGCATGCCTGACCACTCGGCCCGTTGCGCCTATTCCACCCTTTCCTCAGAGTAGTCCTTTCTTTTTAAATCTTTTTATTGATTTTAAACAAACATAAATGAAAGATGAATACAAAGAGCTTGAGAGTACATAATTAATAGGTTAAGATATAAATACAAATAGATGATAATAACCTCCCAAACTCATAGTGGTTACAAAAAATGGAGAAAATAAGAAACCCTCCCCCCCAAAAAAAATGGAAAAAATCCTAATCGACATGGGCCATTGCATTATATCAATTATACACAGTAGCGTCAATAACTCAGCACCTCCATCCAAATAATTAAGGACAATGAAAGCAAGGTTTAGGAAAAGTCAGTTTAGCTCATATGAAAATGTTGAATAAATGGTCTCCAAGTTTCTTCAAATTTAACTGAACGGTCAAAGACAACACTTGTAATGTTTTCTAAACTCAAACAAGAAATCGTTTGAGAAAACCACTGAAATATAGTTGGAGGGCTAATTTCTTTCCAATTCAATAGGATAGATCTTCTAGCCATTAATGTAACAAATGCAATCATCCACCGGGCTGAGGGGGGATAAACGACTGTTATCCACCATTGGTAAACCGAAAATTGCAGTAATATGTTGCGGTTGCAATTTGATATTCAGAACTGTTGAAATAATACCAAAAATATCTTTCCAATAATTTTGCAAACAGGGGCAAGACCAGAACATGTGGGTCAATGAAGCGACTTCAGAATGACATCTGTCACAGGCTGGATTAACATAAGAATAAAATTGAATGAATTTATCCTTGGACATGTGAGCCCTATGAACAACCTTAAATTGTATTAGGCATGTTTAGCACAAAAAGAAGAAGAATTGACTAATTGTAAAATTTTCTCCCACTGCTCTGTTGGTATAAGACAGTGAAGTTCTTTTTCCCATTCCTTCTTAATTATTTCTGATACTCCTGGCTGTATTTTCATGATCATATGATAAATGATGGCTACTTAACCCTTCTGGCAAGGATTCAGAGCTAGAATTTTTTCTGTCATGTCCATTGGACATAATTTCAGAAAATACTAACATTCAAGAATACTACCTTGCAAATATCTAAAAAAATATGAATATTAGACTGTATAGCTCTTCAAAGGACATAAAACTGTTATCTAAAAATATTTGACGAAAACATGTTATACCTTTTGTTTTCCAAAACACAAAGGCTTGGTCCATAAAAGAGGGCTGGAAAAAGAAGTTAGATATAATAGGGCTTGATTATTCAAGCCAAAGAATTTACAAAATGGAACCCATATTCTTAATGTATGTTTAACTGTAGGATTAGTTATTTGTTTATTAGGTTTAGATAAAGCAAAAGGAATCGAAGATCCTAAAATAGAAAACAATGAGAAGTTTTGTACAGATTTACACTCCAAATTTACCCATTGTGGGCAAGGTACTATGACCGATTCTTGTGTCCAAAATATTAAATATTGAATATTAACTGCCCAATAGTAAAATCTCAGGTTTGGCAAAGCAAAACCACCTTCCTTCTTAGGCTTCTGTAAATATTTGTTACTTAATCTAGGATTTTTATTCTGCCACTCATACGAGGATGTTTTGGAGTCAATAATATCAAAAACAGATTTAGGAATACAAATTGGTAATGCTTGGCAAAAATATAAAAATTTGGGTAATACTATCATCTTGATAGTATTAATTCAACCAACCAATGACAGAGATAATGGGGACCACCTGGTAACAAGTTGCTTGATTTGTTCAATTAAAGGTAAAAAATTAACTTTAAATAAACCCTTATGTTTCTTGGTAATTTTAATACCCAAATAAGTAAAATGATCTGTGACAACTTTAAATGGTAAGTGTTTATAAATTGGAACTTGCATATTTAATAGAAATAGTTCACTCTTACTAAAATTTCAGTTTGTAGCCAGAAAAGCTACTAAACTGAGCAAGCAAGGATGAAATAGCAGGAATAGATCTCTCAGGGTCAGATATGTATAGTAACAAATCATCAGCATATAATGATAACTTATAAGTCCCTTACCCACGAGTAATACCAAAAATATTAGGTGATTCACGAATGGCAATGACTAAAGGTTCCAAAGCAATGTCAAATAATAGAGGACTTAAAGGGCAGCCTTGGCTCATAACACGGGACAACTGAAAAAAAGATGTTTGATTATTGGTAAGAACCGAAGCCAAAGGTTCATAATACATTAATTTACTACATGATATAAATTTCAAGCTAAAATTAAAATTCTGCAACGTATTAAATAAATATAGCCATTCAACTCTATCGAACGCTTTTTCAGCATCTAAGGAAATGACATTCTGGTATTTTAGATGAAGAAGTATAAATTATATTAATTAATTTTCTAATGTTAAAAGATGAATAACAGGTTTTAATAAATCTGGTCTGATCTTCTGAGATATTTTGAGGTAATGCATTTTCTAATCTAGTGGCCAAAATTTTGGTAAAAATCTTAGAATCCATATTCAGCAAGGATATTGGCCGATAGGATGCACATTCAGTGGGGTCTTTATCTTTTTTACGAATTGGATAAATGGAGGCATCATAAAAAGATTGTGCTTATTTACCTACAGTTAACGCATCTTTAAAAATTTTACAAAGCCAAGGAGCTAGTATAGAAGAAAAGGATTTTAAAAATTCAGCAGTATAACCGTCCGGACCAGGGGCTTTACCTGAATTCATTCAAAAAGGGAGTGGGTTCTCCTTTCCAGACCCTGCCCGGGGACGTGTGCCACTCCTCAGGGTTATAGATGGAACCACTCGGACAGGGACAGGGAGAGGGTTCCCCTTTCCAGACCCTGCCCGGGGTCTTGTGCCACTCCTCAGGGTTATAGATGGAACCACTCGGACAGGGACAGGGAGAGGGTTCCCCTTTCCAGACACTGCCCGGGACTTGCCTGCACTCCTCAGGGTTATAAATGGAACCTCTTGGACAGGGACATGGAGTGGGTTCCCCTTTCCAGACCCTGCCTGGGGACTTGTGCCACTCCACAGGTTTATATATGGAACCTCTGGGACAGGGACAGGGAGTGGGTTCCCCTTTCCAGACCCTGCCCGGGGACTTGTGCCACTCCTCATGGTTATAAATGGAACCTCTCGGACATGGACAGGGAGTGGGTTCCCCTTTCCAGACTCTGCCCGGGGACGTGTGCCACTCCTCAGGGTTATATGTGGAACCTCTCGGACATGGACAGGGAGTGGGTTCCCCTTTCCAAACCCTGCCCGGGGACGTGTGCCACTCCTCAGGGTTATATATGGAACCTCTCAGACAGGGACAGAGAGTGGGTTCCCCTTTCCCAGGCAGACGCCCGAAGGTGACCTGGAGCCACCAGAGGGGCTGATGTAATACAAGCCATGGCACGGTGGGTCACTGAGGTAAGGGCACCCATTTGAATGACAGCCCGACTGCATGCGGATTTTGGTGAATTTACCCGATAACGACAGAAAAAAGGAGAATCCCTTGCGTACTTTATAGCTCGTTTTAAGGATACGTGAGAGTCCAATGCCGGCAAACCCCTGGACAGATCAGTATGTCCAGCTGGCAGTGCAGACTTTTTTAAACTGTCTCAGACACAAGCCTGCCCACTCCTTTAAGTTAACTAATCTCAATTCGCGGTGTCAGACCTGGCCCCAGGGTGACATAAATTCTGATGAATATGGAGCGCAATTGACTCTTTAAAGGGACTGGGGGAAAGCGAGAGTGTGCACAGAGAACCGGTAGTGAAGAAATGGAGTTCGGGTCCCGACGAAGAACCCAGAACGGGTGGCAGGATCGTGCGGACGGTGCAGATGAAGAGGGACACTTGGCAAAGGACAGAAACGGGGTTTGTAGAAAGAGGGGACATTGGGTCAGAGATTGTCACACTGCAATCACAGACAAGAATAATAAGGGGCAGGAAGAGAGCCCAGATCACAGTAATACTCGACAGAGTACCACATTTACTCTCCACAATCCCTTTGGTCCCGGATTGGGCAGGCCAGAGGGGACGGATCACAGTGATACTCGACAGAGTACCACATTTACTCTCCACAATCCCTTTGGTCCCGGATTGGGCAGGCCAGAGGGGACGGATCACAGTGATACTCGACAGAGTACCACATTTACTCTCCACAATCCCTTTGGTCCCAGATAGGGTAGGCCAGAGGGGACGGATCACAGTGATACTCGACAGAGTACTACATTTACTCTCCACTATCCCTTTTGCCCAGATAGGGCAGGTCAGAGGGGACGGATCACAGTGATACTCGACGGAGTACCACATTTACTCTCCACAATCCCTTTGATCCCGTATAGGGCAGGCCAGAGGGGACGGATCACAGTGATACTCGACAGAGTACCACATTTACTCTCCACAATCCCTTTGGTCCCAGATAGGGTAGGCCAGAGGGGACTGATCACAGTGATACTCGACAGAGTACTACATTTACTCTCCACTATCCCTTTTGCCCAGATAGGGCAGGTCAGAGGGGACGGATCGCAGTGATACTCGACGGAGTACCACATTTACTCTCCACAATCCCTTTGGTCCCGTATAGGGCAGGCCAGAGGGGACCGTGATACAGGCGGCTGTGATCCGGCTCACCACACAGGCAGGCTCTTTTCTCACTGCTGTAATCAGGTAGATGGTACACGAGCCTCAGGACTCGCCCCACCAGGGTCAGGAACAATCACCACCACTCAACCATCAGGCTGTGGAACAGTATGGGATAACTGCGCTCACCTGCTGTCCATAGAGTTGCTCCCACAACAAATCATCGTACTGGGACTGTCTCCAAATGAGTGAAATAAGAGGTGGTTTGACTGAGACAAATCACATTCCTGTATCAGAACTAGAGAAATACAATCTCACAGGATATTTACAGCGGAAGGGCTGGAATGATGTTTCCCATAAGGTGTGGAACCAGCGGTCACAGACTCAAAATCCGAGGACAACTCAGCAGGACTGAGATGAGGAGAAATTTCCTCACCCAGAGTGCTGTGAATCATTGCAATTATCTCCACAAGGTTTCTAAATTGAATAGACATATCCTGGGGCTCAGCGGTGATGGGAAGTTGCAGGAAAGTGGTGCTGAGGTCAAAGGTCAAGCATGTTCTGAGTGAAGGGCAGAAGAGGCGCAAGGGGCCGAATGGCCACGCCTTCTCTAGTTCTGATTTTCTGAAACACGAGTTTACCTTTGCGCCTCACTGTTTCTTGTCCTGTCAGATTGAACAGGGAGCGCTGAGAGCACCGGACATCTATCGGCAGCCGCTGCGGTTATTTCATGTTCTCGTTTATTTGCATTGGCGAAGTTTGTTGTCTTCTGCACTCTGGTTGATCTTTCAGTGATCCAGATATTGTTACCATTCTGTAGCTTTGCTCTGTATGTTTGTAGGAGTTGTATCTGGCGACTTATCTGTCCTCTGATAATAAAATTTACTTTGAACTTTGCACCTCCGGGAACTTGCTTTGTTTCTGAGATCAAACTGTGACTGACATCTCCGGCTGCCGGCAGCAGCCCGCCCTCGGACACAGTCAAAGCCAATCAGCGACCACTACTGGGAGACGCTTGCCTCCATAGGCTGAGGAGTGTCAGTGGGCGGGACGCTGAGCGGACCGAAGTTTGGAACCGGGAACGAGTGGACCCGGTGAGAGACCCGAGATTGGGAGCAGCTCCCCGGGTAAAGGCTGCAACAGCGGCCGGAGTTTTGAATCCTTCCGATGGCGGAGGTGAAGATTCGGGCGGAGATTCTGTGAGATGTTTTAGCCTCACAGAGGGTGCCCGGTCTTTCCCCGCCGTGGATCGGGGCCGGAGTTTCCTCCCAGTCCTGTCTCCTGCTGCTGGGATACAGGAGCTGGCCCGCAGCGGCTGCCGATGGATCTCCGGTGCTGTGAGCGCTCCCCTGTGCAAAAGGTCAGGCTGAAGGTCAAGGGAGAACCAGGCTCAAAGGTAAACTCGGACTTTAGAAAAAGGAAACAGGAGCAGGCCATTCGGCCCTTTGTGGCTGTTCTGCCTTTCACTCAGAACATGCCTGATTTTTGACCTCAGCGCCACTTTCGCGCAACGTTCCCAGCATCGCAGAGCCCCAAAATTTGTCCTTCGAATTTAGAAACCTTGTGGAGATAATTGCAATAATTCACTACCCTCTGGGTGAGGAAATATCTCCTCATCTCAGTCCTGCTGAGGTGACCTCGGATTCTGTGACCCCCATTCTTCACCACAGATGACCTTTTATTTCTCTAATTTTGAGACAGGCCCGGTCAGTATAATCTCTCCGAGGACACTACCTCACCTCCTAAATCAATCTGGGAAATCTCTTCATTCCCTTCATCCCACAGGCTGACGCCGGGAGGGAGACCAGACCTGTGCACAGTGTTCCATGTGCGCTCTCACCAGGACCCCATATACCTTCAGAGATCTTTATTCTTGTATTCAAACCTTCCTTCCCATTCAATGCTCTTCATTTAATATCGAACTCAAACAGTGAACAGACACAACACAGCCTCAGCCATGAATTTAAAGGGCAGGTGTTGCAACAGTTTGAGCTTCATACCGGGGGCCACGGAGCAAGCAGGGTGTCACAAAGGGAGGAATGTGGGAGTGTTGTATGTCTGAGCCCAGCTGTGTGTGTTTGTGTATCAGAATCACCGGCATATGTGGTGAAATTTGTCAGCAGTAGATTGCAATATTTAGTAATAAATACTAAAGATTACAATTAGAATGTGTAAAATTATATTTAAAATGTAGTGCAAAAAGAGAAGGAAAATACTGAGGGGGTGTTCATGGGTTCATTGTCTATGCAGATATCTGATGGTGGGGAAGAAGCTGTTCCTGAACCAGTGAGTGTGTCTCCAGGGTGCAAGGAAAATACTGAGGGGGTGTTCATGGGTTCATTATCCATTCAGAAATCTGATGGTTTAGGTGAAGAAGCTGTTCCTGAACCGATGAACATTTTATATTTAAAATGTCGTGCAAAAAGAGAAAGAAAATCCTGAGGAAGTGTTTATCGGCACATTGTCCATTCAGAAATCTGATGGTGGGGGAGAAGCTGTTCCTGAACTGGTGAGAGTGTCCTCTGGGTCCTGTACATCCTCCTTGATGGTAGCAATGAGACGAAGACATGTCCTGGGTGATGGGGGTCCTTAATGATTTATACCACCTTTTTGTGGCATCATCTTTTGACTGTGTCCTGGATGCTGTGGAGTCCAGTGCCCATGAAGGAGCTGACTGAGTTTACAACTTTCTGCAGCATTTTCCGATCCTGTGCAGTGGCCTCTCCACACCAGGCAGTGATGCAACCAGTTAGAATGCTCTCCACAGTACATCTGTAGAAATTTGCAAGTGCCTTTAGTGACAGACCGATTCCCCTCAATCTCCGAATGAAATATAGCCGATGTTGTGCCTTCATTGTAACCGCATCAATATGTTGGGCCCAGGATAGTTCCTCAGAGATGTTGACAGGCAGGAAATGGAAACTGCTCACCCTTTTCTCTTCTGATCCCACGATGAGGACTGGTGTGTGTTCCCTCGACTTCCCCTTCCTGAATCCACAATCAATTCCTTTGTCTTTGTGATGTTGAGTGCAAGGTTGTTGCTGCGACACCAGTCAACTTGCTGATCTATCTCACTCCTGTGCTCCTCCTCGTCACCGTCTGAAATTCCAGCAACAATAGTTGTGTCATCGGCAAGTTTATAGATGAGCCTAGACACACAGACGTGGTGTAGAGAGAGTAGAGCAGTGGGCTGAGCACACATCGTTGAGGTGTGCCAGTGTTGATTGTCAGCAAGGAGGAGATGTTATTTCTGATCCACACAGACTGTGGTCTCCTGGTGAGGATCCAGTTGCAGAAGGTGGTACAGAGGCCCAGGTTTTGGAGCTTGTTGATTACAATTGAGGGTCTGATTGTGTTGAACGTTGAGCTGTAATCAGCAGCCTGACTTGTGTATTGCTTTTATCCAGGTGATCTGAGGCTGAGTGTGAGCCAGTGAGAATTGTTGACAGATTGTGGCGATTGGCAAATTGCAGTGGGTCCCTGCACACAGACAGGAGTTGATTGACCATGACCAACCCCTCAAAGCACTTCATCACAGTAGTGAGCGTCACTGGGCGATAGTTGTTGAAACAGGTCACCCTGGTATTTTTGGGCACTGATATGATTGTCGACGTTTTTAAGTGTGTGTGTGTGTGTGTGTGTGTGTGTGTGTGTGTGTGTGTGTGTGTGTGTGTGTGTGTGTGTGTGTGTGTGTGTGTGTGTGTGTGTGTGTGTGTGTTTGTGTCTACGTATATTCGCACGCTTGAGCAGAGAGAGAGAGTATTTGAGGCTTTCCAGTTCAATTCAGGAATATTTCCAGTAATTGGTGTGCCTCGAAAGACGGGTCACAGTGTTGGGCCGACCATTCAGATCAGAACAAAATAATTTACCCAACAGACTGAGCTCACAACCCGCTCTTGTGTTTCAGAGTTATTTACAAATTGAAATGTATAATTTAAAATGTGCAAAGTAAATTTATTATCAAAGTATAGGCACATCACCATGTATAATCCTAGGATTTGATTATATTGTAAATTAAGTGAACTCAAGAACCATTATAAGATGAGTGAAAGATCGCCCCCAACAGGACAAACAAAACAACCATGTGCAAAAGACAACAAAATTCGAATACAAAAGAAATAAAACTAATAAATAACTCAGAAATAAACTTCAAGAACATGAGATGAAGAGCTGTTGATTGTGTCCATTGGTTGTAGGAATAGCTAAGTTTAAGGATCTGGTCTCAATTTAGAAAATCTTTTGGTTTAGCGAATTTTTCATTATCATCTCCCATTCTCCTTAATTATTTTTTTTATCCCTTCCATGACTGACAAAGTCTTTAAGGATCCGGATGAACTCGGTATTAAGCATTTTTGGGACTTGTTTATCTCAGGATCTCTTGCATCATTTGACCAATTGTCAAATAAATTTGCACTCCCAAAATCACATTTTTACAGATACCTTCAAATTAGAGATTTTCTACGTTTCCAATTAGCTACTTTTCCTGTAGGTCCTGATAACAATTTACTGGACGATCTTTTAAATTTAAAACCTTTTGTTAATGGTTCTATTACCGGTATCTATAACTTGTTGATTGATTCTAGACAAGACTTTTTAGATAAAATAAAAAAGCTTGGGAGGATGACCTAAATTGTCAGATTTCTGATGATAGATGGAATAAAATTCTTAAACGGGTTAATAAATCATCTCTCTGTGCTCGTCATTCTCTTCTACAATTTAAAGTGGTTCATAGAGCTTACATTTCTAAACAGAAGCTCTCCAGTTTTTACCCGAATGTTTCTTCACTTTATAATAAATGCAACTCTGCTGATGCCTCTTTAATTCATATGTTTTGGTTTTGCCCTACAATTGAAAAGTTTTGGCGGAAAGTATTTCATACCTTCTCCCAACTTTTTAGGGTACAATTTGACGCAAATCCCCTTACTGCCTTGTTTGGTATTATTGCAAATGAAGATATAACTTTAAGTACTCCTAACCTACAGGTTTTAGTTTCTACCTCTCTTTTAGCAAGAAGAGCAATCTTGCTTAAATGGAAGGAGTCTACCCCTCCTACACATCTTCAATAGCTACGTGATATTATGTCGTATTTAAATTTAGAAAAGATCCGCTGCTCAGTCTTAAATTCGAAACAATCTTTTTATGATATTTGGGGACCTTTCCTAAATTACTTTTCCAATTTATAAAGTTTAACAGTGCACAGACTTTCATGTATATTTTTATCTTCTCTTCTTAAGTGAATATGTTTTATTTTCTAATTATCCATTGTCATCCATCAGCTTTTTTCTTTGGTAGTTGGTAGGGGGTTGACTTTTTTTATATATATAAAACATTTCTTTTATGATGTATGACCTATCTTTAAATTTTTGATTACTTTTATGTGTTATGCTATAACATTTTGATCAATTTTATTACAATATATGAATGTACACAAGTTATGTTGAGATGTATCTATGTGTTGCACTCTAAATCTTTTTTTTCTTCTGAATAAAAATATTGTAAAAAGAAAGAAGGACCTGATGGTTGAGTGTAATAACTGTTCCTGAACCTGGGGTTGAGGCTCCTGAGGCTCATGCACCTTCTTCCTGATGGCAGCATTGAGAAGAGAGCATGGCCTGGGTGGTGGGGGTCCTTGATGATGGATGCTGATTTCCTGCGACAGCACTCCGCAGAGATGTGCTCAGTTGTGAGGAAAGTTTTACCCGTGATGTGCTGGGCCATATCCACTATGATGTGCTGGGCCATACTACTGAGGACAGACAGTTCCTGCTTTCTTGTAATTGCACTTGTGTCCCGGGCTCGGGACAGATCCTCTGAAATGTTAACACTGTGGAATTTAAAGTTGCTGAACGTCTCCACCTTTGAGCCCCGATGAGGATTGCCTCATGGGTTCTTGTTTCCTCCTCCAAAGTCCAGAACCAGTTCATTGCTCTTGCTCTCATTGAATGAGAGGCTGCTCTTGGACCATAAGACCATGAGAGACAGAAGCAGAATTAGGCCATTTGGCCCATCAAAACTGCTCTGCCACTTCATCATGGTAAATCCATTTTTCCTCCCAGCCCCATTTTCCTGCCTTCGCCGCATATCCTTTCATGCCCTGACCGATCGAAAGTCCATCAACCTCTGCCTTAGCAAAAGGAAAAGCAGCATCCGTCATCAAGGCAAGATGAGGTGCGCCACCTCCCACTCCATACCCATCCATTTCTGTCCCTCCCCCCTTCCCACTCTCTTGCCTACAAACCTCGCTTTCATTCTTACCATTCTCTTCTCTCTCGCTCCCTCCCCTCTCTCAACTCTCTCCTCTCTCTCACACTCTCCTCCCCTCTTCCACACTCTCACCCACACTTCCCACTCTCTCCCAACTCTCTGCTTCACTCTTTCCTCCCCAGTATACCCCATTCACCTACTCTTGAACCCTCTCTCCCCACATTCTCTTTCTTTCACTCTCATCCCTCTTCCCTCCCTCTCCCCTTCCCTTTTCCCCTTTCTCCACCCCTCTCCAGTCTCCCCCACTCTCACCCTCACCCCCACTACACCCCCTCTCTCAGATCAATGGTTCTGTACTCTGTTTACACTTGTTTAGTAAATTGTTCGTATCACTTGTTCCTTCATCAATTCCTTCACTCTTTGTTTTAGACTTGGGATTGTGTTTTTCATTATATATTGTACTTCTCACTTACTGTAATCCAACAAACAATCCCGCAGCATCCTCGGAAAGTTCCCACTCCCCACTGATCGAATTCTCTCATCTTGCTGATCTCGGTCCGACACGTCCACTCTTTATTATTTTCCATAGAGGTTGCCTGACCTGCTGAGTTCCTCCAGCATTTTGTGTGTGTTGTTCTCCGTTACACCTCCTCCTCTCTGTTCCTTTCCTTTCCCATTTCTGGCACCTCTCTCCCTTCCTCCATTCTTACCCATCTTTCCCACGCGCTCTCACTCCCTCTGTCCCTCTCTCACCCCGACTGTTCATTGCAGTCTTTCTGTCTCCCCCTTTATCACTCTCTCTCTCACACACACACACAAACCTCTCCCCTGTATTACTCTCACAATCACTCCCACACTCTACTCCACTCCAGCCCTCTCCATCTCTCCCGCCTCCACGCTACTCCACTCCTTTCTATCCCCCTCTCTCCTTCCCTCCCTCTCTATCCCACCCCTGTTCCCGCTCTCCTTCTCTTGTTTGCCCAAATTTCACGTAAAAGTGTTCTCCCTCTCTGCCTCCCCAGCCTCTGTCTTTGCTCACGTTCTTACCCTCCACCTTCCTTCCTCCTTCCCTCGGTGCCTCTCTTCACCCTCTATCACTGCACCCACTCGCTCAACCCACTCTCACCCTGTTCAACCTACTTACCTGCACTCTCCCATTCTCCCCCTATATTCTACCCTTTGTCTCTTAACATCTCTCTCCCTCACTCTCTTTCTCTCTTCACCACTGTCACATCTGTCCTTCGCCACAGAGAGAGGGGAAAGAGTTAGACGGAGATGGAGAGGGAGGAGTGAAACTGATCGGGTCAGCAATTGATTGTATCGGCATTGGCTTCGTTCAGTGACCCCAGCTCCGCCTTTCTCCCAGACTGCATATCCTTCCCTCCATCCGTGCCTTTATAGTACACTGACAGAGAGAGAGGGGGAGACAGACAGACAGACAGACAGAGAGAGAGGGAGAGACAGAAAGGGAGAGGGGGAGAGAGGGAGAGACAGCAAGAGAGGGAGAGAGAGAGGAACAGGGAGAGACAGAGAGAGAGGGAGACAGAAGGGAAAGAGAGTGAGTGGGAGAGGGAGACAGAGAGAGAGGGGGGGAGGGGAAGAGAGACAGAGAGGGAGAGGGAGACAGAGGGGGAGAGAGAGAGGGTGTGGAGAGAGTGAGAGAGAGATAGAGGAGAGAAAGTGAGTGAGAGAGAGTGATAGAGAGTGGGGGGAGAGACAGAGGGAGAGAGAGAGGGACACAGAAAGAGAGTGAGAGGCAGAGAGAGGAAGGGGAGAGGTAGAGAGAGAGGAGGAGAGGAGGGGGAGTGAGAGAGGGAGACGTATAGGGAGAGGGAGATGGAGAGGGTGAGAGTGAAATTCCTCTCCTGTCTGGTTCCATTTAGTCCTGTTTCTCCATCTTCCCAGTATCTCCTGCTTCTCAACTTCCCCCGAGCTCTTTACCCGTTCTATCTCTCCTCCTCCTACACACTTACTTCTCCCCACATCTCGTCATCACTTAGTCTCCCTCCTCCCTCGCCGCCTTCCCAATTCCCTCAACTGTTTCTTCTCTTCCCAATGGCCTGATACTTCCCCTCGCCCTCTCCCTCCCTCTCCGCTGAGGGTTTGACAGTGAATCAGAGTCACCCGAAGTTGAGTAAATCCGTGTCCTGCGGAAGCGACAGCAGATAAAGCCTTTCGGCTGGATGAGGAGGGCGCGGGAGGAATATGTTTCATATGAGTGATGCAGGATTGAGGAAGGTAGGGAGTAAGCAGAAGGTGAGGGGTCAGTGTGAGAGTTGTGTAAGGCGGAGGGAGTGGGGAGTAATGGAGGAGAGTGAGGGGGAGCGATAGTAGAGTTTGGGATGAGAGAGGAGAAGCGGAGAGAGACTAGAGAGAGGAAGGTGAGAGTGAGAAAAGAGAGAGAAGGACGAGATTCGGGGAAAGCGCGTAAATAGATCCTTCAGTCCGTCTGGACAGTTCCACGCGTGTTCACAGAGCCAGTGCTGTTTGCACACGGTTGCAATTTACTCCTGTAAACCTTCTCCACCCGCGTGTCGGGCCGGAGCTGGAGAGCTTTGTGACCTGGTATCAACACTCCCCACCCCCTCCATTTCACCAACACAATAGAGCTGGTGACTGACAACAGGAAGTCAGCCGGGGCGATGCAGACATTCCTGTTTACATCAACGGCAGAGGATAAGGGGGTTGAGAGCTCCAATCTCCTGAGAGTGAACACCACTAACAGCCTGTCCTTGTCCAGCCACAAGGACACTATCGCCAAGAAAGCTCAGCGGCATCTCTGCTTCTTCCAGAGGCTGAAGAAAATCGGCGCCTCCTGGGCGACCATCATCTATTTTTACAGAACACATCCTGTGTGGAAACTAGTCGTGTTGTCACGGCAACAGCACTGGCCACCACCGGAAACACTGCAGAGAGCTGTGAACAAGTTCAGTACATCATGGAAACTGTGGACACTGTTTACACATCTCTCTGCCTCAATAAAACAGTCCACATTATCAAAGACCCCACACACGTCGAACATTCTGACTTCCTGAGAGATGGACCACTAACTTCTCAATCTCCCTAATGCAGTCTTGTGATTAATTGGTCTGTATGATTCGTTAAGTTAATTAATTGTCCCTTCACATTTCGCGACCCCGCACTCCCAGTCCCGAGATGATGAATTGACCTTTATGAACGCGATGCGAATCAAAAGTTATCACTGTACCTTGATTCATTGAAAGCAAATGTCCCAATCTACGCTCATCTCTCCTCTCATCTTCTTCTCTCCCCCCCTTTCTCTGCCTGTCGCTCTCTCGTACTCTCTGTCTCTCTCATCTCTCTCTCCCCCTCTCTCATTCTCTCTGCCTGTCACTCTCTCTCTTTCTCTCTGTCTCTCTCTTCTCTGTTCCCCCTCTCTTTCACGTCCCTTTACTCCTCTCCTTCCCCCTCTCTTACGTCCTCACTTGCCCTCTCTCTCCCCTCTTCTCCACACTCCTCTGTAGCATAGGTATTCTGCAGCATACCTAATGGAAACAAACAGGACTCTCCCGGAAACCACAAGCCTTAAAAGAGGAGATAGAGAAATTGAGGAATTGTATATGTAAAGAGAGAGAGTGAGAGAGACAGAGAGATAAGAAAGTTAACGGGGAGAGAGAGAGAGGGAGAGAGAGGAACAGAGAGTGAGAGAGAGAGAGAGGGAGAGAGACAGACAGAAAGACAGAAAGAGAGAGGGAGAGCAAGAGACAGAGAGACAGGCAGAGGGAGAGGAAAAGAGAGAGGGGGAGAGAAAGGGAGACAGACAGAGTGAGAGAGAGAGACTGCGAGAAAGAGAGGGAGACAGAGAGAGGGAGAGAGACAGACAGAGAGAGAGACGGTGTGGAGAGAGAGTGAGAGAGATAGGGGAGGAGAGGGAGAGACAGACAGAGAGAGGGTGGGGAGAGAGAGGACGAGAGACAGACAAAGAGAGAAAGGTACAGAGAGTGAGAGAGAGACAGAGAGGGGGAGAGAGAGAGGGAGAGACAGAGAGGGAGAGGGTGTGGAGAGAGTGAGACAGAGAGAGAGGGGAGGAGAGGGAGAGACAGAGAGAGAGGGTGGGGAGAGAGAGAGAGAGGGAGAGGGAGAGACAGAGAGAGTGGGAGAGAGAGAGGATGAGAGACACAAAGAGAGAAAGGTATAGAGAGTGAGAGAGAGACTGAAAGAGAGAGACAGAGAAGGGGAGAGAGGCAGAGAGTGAACAGAGAGTGAGAGAGAGTGACAGAGAGAGGGAGGAAGAGAGAGAGAGGAGAGAGGCAGAGAGAGAGGAACAGAGAGTGAGAGAGAGACAGAGAGAGAGAGGAACATTGAATGAGAGAGAGACAGAGAGAGAGGGAGAGCAAGAGAGAGACAGAGAGTGTGGAGAGAGTGAGAGACAGACAGACAGACAGACAGAGAGGAGAGTGAGTGAGAGTGATAGAGAGAGGGAGAGGGTGACAGAAAGATATAGAGAAAGAGAGTGAGAGAGAGAGGGGAGAGGGGGAGTGAGAGATGGAGACGTACAGGGAGAGGGAGATGGAGAGGGTGAGAGTGAAATTCCTCTCCTGTCTGGTTCCATTCAGTCCTGTATCTCCATCTTCCCGGTATCTCCTGCTTCTCAACTTCCCCCGAGCTCTTTACCCGTTCTATCTCTCCTCCTTCTACACACTTACTTCTCCACACATCTCGTCACCCCTTAGTCTCCCTCCTCCCTCGCCCCCTTCGCAATTCCCTCAGCTGTTTCTTCTCTTCCCAATGGCCTGATACTTCCCCTCGCCCTCTCCCTCCCTCTCCGCTGAGGGTTTGACAGTGAATCAGAGTCACCCGAAGTTGAGTAAATCCGTGACCTGCGGAAGCGACAGCAGGTAAAGCCTTTCGGCTGGATGAGGAGGGCGCGGGAGGAATATGTTTCATATGAGTGATGTAGGATTGAGGAAGGTAGGGAGTAAGCAGAGGGTAAGGGGTCAGTGTGAGAGTGGTGTAAGACGGAGGGAGTGGGGAGTAATGGAGGAGAGTGAGGGGGAGGGATAGTAGAGTTTGGGATGAGAGAGGAGAAGCGGAGAGAGACTAGAGAGAGGAAGGTGAGAGTGAGAAAAGAGAGAGAGAGAAGGACGAGATTCGGGGAAAGCGCGTAAATAGACCCTTCAGTCCGTCTGGACAGTTCCACCCGTGTTCACAGAGCCAGTGCTGTTTGCACACGGTTGGAATTTACTCCTGTAAACCTTCTCCACCCGCGTGTCGGGTCGGAGCTGGAGAGCTTTGTGACCTGGTATCAACACTCCCCACCCCCTCCATTTCACCAACACAATAGAGCTGGTTACTGACAACGGGAAGTCAGCCGGGGCGATGCAGACATTCCTGTTTACATCAACGGCAGAGGATAAGGGGGTTGAGAGCTCCAATCTCCTGAGAGTGAACACCACTAACAGCCTGTCCTTCTCCAGCCACAAGGACACTATCGCCAAGAAAGCTCAGCGGCATCTCTGCTTCTTCCAGAGGCTGAAGAAAATCGGCGCCTCCTGGACGACCATCATCTGTTTTTACAGAACACATCCTGTGCGGAAACACAGGATTGTCAGGATTGTCTGTTGTCACGGCAACAGCACTGGCCACCACCGGAAACATTTCAGAGAGTTGTGAACAAGTTCAGTACATCATGGAAACTGTGGACACTGTTTACACATCTCTCTGCCTCGATAAAACAGTCCACATTATCAAAGACCCCACACACGTCGAACATTCTGACTTCCTGAGAGATGGACCACTAACTTCACAATCTCCCTAATGCACTGCTGTGATTAATTGGTCTGTATGATTCGTTAAGTTAATTAATTGTCCCTTCACATTTCGCGATCCCACACTCCCAGTCCCGAGGTGATGAATTGACCTTTATGGACGCGATGCGAATCAAAAGTTATCACTGTATCTTCATTCATTGAAAGCAACTGTCCATATTTACGATCACCTCTCCTCTCTTCTTCTCTGTCCCCCCTCTCTCATTCTCTCTGCCTGTCACACACTCTCCCTCTTTCTCTCTGTCTCTCTCTCCCTCTCTCTTCCCCTTCTCTCTACCCCTCTCCTTTCCCCTCTTCTTCCCCCTCTCTTACGTCCTCACTTACCCTCTCTCTCCCCCTTTCTTCACACTCCTCCGCCGCCTATTCTGCAGCACACTAAACGGAAACCACAAGCCTTTATCTTCTGAGAGAACATTGAATCTTTCCAACCGACGAGAAATTATACAACATCTGTAATACACTGAGTGTGTAAAACCGTCATCACAGTGCGGGGTGGGGGAGGGGTGCTGGTCTGGACGGGTGGGTGGCGGAGACAGCAAGCTACAGGAAAGGGGGAATTGGGGAGAAAACGAGAGGCAAGCGAAAGGTTAGGCATAAACGGAGGAAGAGACAATAAGGGAAAGATGCAAGTTAGTGACTGTGTAGGGAAGAATGTTTGGAGGAAAGAGTGGGAGGGTGTGAAAGAGAATGGATGAGGAAAAGAAGAGATAGAGAAATTGAGGAATTGTATATGTATAGAGAGGGAGAGACGGAGAGATAAGAGAGTTAAGGGGGAGTGAGAAGGAGAAAGGGAGAGAGAGAGGACTGTGGAGTAGAGTACCTGGGCACAGGTAAACGTCATCTTTGAACTGTCCCACACTCACCTTGAAATCACATCCTCTGGTAATTGAGATATTCACCTGGTGAACAAATGATGTCGGTTCTCTTCTCTCAGATCTCTACTCAGCCTCAGTCTGCCTCTGGTCTCCCCTCAGCCCCCATCGCTACAGAGGAAACAACTGAAGCCTCTCCAACCTTCCATTCCCTCTGATCCATGAGGCAACCCCTCCATTTCCAGAACATTAACTCTCACCCGATCCTCCCTCCGCCGTAACACGGTTAGAGTTCCTTCTGTTGTCAACCAACGACCAGCGGTTCTGTGGTGGCGATAGAGTCACCCGGATGGTGAGATGTGTCCAGGTGCCAGGGACAGGGATGACTCCGATCAGGTCCCTGGCATTCTAAAGGGGGAGGGCGAGCAACCAGACTTGTTGGTAAATATTGGCACCAATGACAGGTAGAAAATGTCAGCAGGCCCTGAAAAGAAATTTTGTGAGTTAGGTAAGGGGTTTGGGAACCGATGTGCTACCGCCGGGGATGAGGAAGTTGGTTTGTAGACAGAGACAATATGTTGTGAGACTGCTGGCAATGAGAGGCTGCTGATAGGGCAACCTGGCAGTGGACAGGATGAGTTGCAATGGAAAAGACGCACAGAATCTAAAGGACAGAACACAGGACTGAAGGTATTACATTTGAATGCGCGCATTGTACAGACTGACGTGGAGGAAGAGCTACAGACTGGCATACATGAGGTTGTGGGCATCACTGAAAGCGTGGCCCTGTTGGTAAACATAATAAAATCAGGAACTGCAAGTGCAACAAATAAAGAAAAAAAGAAAAAAAAAACAAAAAAAAAAAAAAAAAAGGAAATGAAGTGAAAAGAAACCCTGGTGGAAGGGTATGTGCAGAACCCCAAACAGTAGTAAGGATGTAGTCTACAAACTACAACGGGAGATAGAAAATGCAAGTCAGCAGGTCAATGTTACAATAGTCATGTGGATTTCAGTACACAAATAGATTGGGAAAACCTGGTTGGTGCTGGATGCCCCGAGGGAGAATTTCTAGAATGCCTGCGAGGTTGCATCAGAAAGCAGCTTGTGAATAAGCCCAGTATCGCTAAATCATATCGTTTCATTGCGGCCCGGTGGCTGGGGACCATTGCACTAAGGGATCTGCTGGATAGATAGATAGATAGATAGATACTTTATTCATCCCCATGGGGAAATTCAACTTTTTTTCCAATGTCCCATACACTTGTTGTAGCAAAACTAATTACATACAATACTTAACTCAGTAAAAATATGATATGCATCTAAAATCACTCTCTCAAAAAGCATTAATAATAGCTTTTAAAAAGTTCTTAAGTAGTTTACTTAAATACATTGAGTCCTAACCCCGGCACTTTAACATATCTTACTCCTGGCGGTTGAATTGTAAAGCCTAATGGCATTGGGGAGTATTGACCTCTTCATCCTGTCTGAGGAGCATTGCATCGATAGTAACCTGTCGCTGAAACTGCTTCTCTGTCTCTGGATGGTGCTATGTAGAGGATGTTCAGAGTTATCCATAATTGTCCATAGACTACTCAGCGCCCTTCGCTCAGCTACCGATGTTAAACTCTCCAGTACTTTGCCCACGACAGAGCCCGCCTTCCTTACCAGCTTATTAAGACGTGAGGCGTCCCTCTTCTTAATGCTTCCTCCCCAACACGCCACCACAAAGAAGAGGGTGCTCTCCACAACTGACCTATAGAACATCTTCAGCATCTCACTACAGACATTGAATGACGCCAACCTTCTTAGGAAGTACAGTCGACTCTGTGCCTTCCTGCACAAGGCATCTGTGTTGGCAGTCCAGTCTAGCTTCTCGTCTAACTGTACTCCCAGATACTTGTAGGTCTTAACCTGCTCCACACATTCTCCATTAATGATCTCTGGATCAATGATCACTATTCAGGATAGGGTGTGATACAATGAATCGGGATTGAATTTGCAATTTGAGAAGGGGAAGCACAACGTAGATGCAGTGTTGCAGTGGAATGAAGGAAACTGCAGAGGTGTGAGAGAGGAGCTGGCCAAAAGTGATTGGAAAAGACCTTTGGCACCGATAACCTCAAAGCAACAATGGGTGAAATTTCTGTGGCTTCTATTTCCTCATCTCTGTTCATGTCCTCTGCAGATTTTGCAACAAAGCCATCAAATACATCATCCAAGTCATCGTCATATAGCAGAGAATAATCGGTCCCATCACAGACCCCTGTGGAATGCCATTGGACATCTGCAGCCAGACAGAAAACGCTCCATTTATTCACACGTTCTGCCTCCTGTCAATCAGCCACTGCTTTATCTGTGCTGGACTCTTTCTGTAATATCATGGGCTCGTAGCTTGTTAAACAGCCTCATGTCTGCCACCTTTTCAAAGGCCTGAAATTCAAAGTACACAACATCAACCGATTGTCCTTTGTATATCCCACGTTATTTCTTCAATGAATTTCAACAGATTTGTCAGGAAACTATGCTGACTCCGGCCCTTTTTATCATTTGCCCAAAGTGCCCTGAAACATCATCCTTAATAATCAAATCGAACATCTTCCCAAACACTGAGGACAGACTAACTGGCCTTTAGTTTCCTTCCCTCTGCCTCTCTCGCTTCCTGAAGAGTGGAGAGACACTGTTGTACTCCCCTTTCTCCGGAATCCCTCTTCCACACCACACTGTTCCTTATTCTTCACCTATTCCCTATTCTTCCTTATCTCTCTTCATCTCCCCCCTCTATCTTCTCCCACTTTCAATCCCCATTCTCCCTTCTTTCTCTCAAACAGCAAAAGATACCTTCACTCTCACACCCTCCCCACTCTACCTCCTCTCTCCCACTCCGTACCCTGATTGTGTTCTCCTCTGCTCCATGTTCCAGTTTCTCTCTCTGCAACTGGTCCCTCTCTCTCACACTCTCCACTCCTTCCCTCTCTCACATTACACGATCCCCCTACGTTCTCTATCATTGCACACAACCCCTTCTCTGTGTCTGCAACTCCCCACGCTGCCTTCCCTCTCTCCCACTGCCCAACTGCCCTCACTCTCTCCCTTCCCTTCTCTCTCACACCGTCCCCACGCTGCCTTCTCTCTCTCCCACTGCCCAACCGCCCTCATTCTTTCCCTTCCCTTCTCTCTCACACCGTCCCCGCGATGGCTTCCCTCTCTCCCACTGTCCAACCGCCCTCACTCTCTCCCTTCCCTTTTCTCTCACACCGTCCCCACGCTGCCTTCCCTCTCTCCCACTGTCCAACCGCTCTCACTCTCTCCCTTCCCTTCTCTCTCACACCATCCCCACGCTGCCTTCCCTCTCTCCCACTGTCCAACCGCCCTCACTCTCTCCCTTCCCTTCTCTCTCACACCGTCCCCACGCTGCCTTCCCTCTCTCCCACTGCCCAACTGCCCTCACTCTCCCTCTCTCTTTCCTACTCCTCACACTTCATTCTCTCTCTCTGTTGTCTGTCCCCAATCCCCACGTTCCCACTCTCCACTCTCCTGCCTCTGTCCCCCACTGCCCGCACTCGCTTTTCTTTCTCACATGCACACTGCTCGGTTTCTCTCACTTTTCCCACTCTCCCTCAATTTCTTCTCCTACTCCTGAATCTCCCATCTATCTTTCTCCCTATACTTCACTTCTCCCCACTCTCGCTTCCCTTTCTCCCCACTCTCCCTTCTCTTTCTCCCCACTCTCCCTTCCCTTTCTCCCCACTTTCCCTTCCCTTCTCCCCACTCTCGCTTCCCTTTCACCCCACTCTCCCTTCCCTTTCTTCGACTCTCCCTTCCCTTCTCACACTCTCCACTTCTCCCCACTCTCTCTTTCCCTTACCCCCACTCTCTCTTCTCCCCACTCTCCCTTCCCTTTCTCCCCACTCTCCCTTCCCTTCTCCCACTCTCCGAGTTCATCAAGCTTGTTTGTACGTTTTGATTTGACCACAGCATCTGCAGTGGACTTTGGGTTCAGCATCTAATAGCTCTTGGCTGGACACAGAGCCCAGGGGAGAATGTTCTGTAACACG
Organism: Hemitrygon akajei; assembly: GCF_048418815.1. Lineage (NCBI taxonomy): Eukaryota > Metazoa > Chordata > Chondrichthyes > Myliobatiformes > Dasyatidae > Hemitrygon > Hemitrygon akajei. The sequence goes on from NW_027332056.1 coordinate 862,485, forward strand.
GGGAAGAAAGCCAGTGCAGGCAGGCAGAATAAGATCCCCGGGTGGACGGATGAAAGGGAGGGGTTTGAGAGTCTGGCCAGCATGCTGGCAGACCACGGGAAACCAGTGGACCGGTCGGAGCAGTTAGACCCCCGTGGCGAGAAGCTGGGCCACCACGTGGTCTCCCTCCTTAAGGAATCAGGGTTCCCCAAAGCCCGGGGGGGGGAGGGGTCAAAGGGGCGCCTCCCGGTTGTTTGCGTCCCTGCTGAGACGCCAGGTGGTCAGAAGGACAAGGAGCTGGAAGAGCTCAGGCAACATAGGTCCTTTGAAAATAAAATTATAAAGTAATTGGGGAAAGTAAAAATTAAAATTAAAATTATTTTGAACTCCATGGAGCATGTGGGGATCCTCCGATATCCAGGCAATCTTTCTCTTCTTTCTTACTATTTTTTTCTTTAGACAAGGGTTAAGGGGGGGGGGGGGGTTAAGGGGAGGGGGGAAGGTTAATATTATTTTTTCTCTCTCTTACTATTTTATCATTACATTTATTCTTTGTAATTTTCTAAAAAATTAATAAATAAATAAATGATAAAAAGAAGATCTCAGGCAGCGCTGCTGGACGCCGAGGAGCTCGAGGTCAGGGGGACTTCTCCCCCAAGGAGCTGACCCAACCGGCGGATCGGTACCGTCAACGACCAGACGAGCACCCGGCCGCCTGGCTGCTCCGGCTGTGGGACGAGGGGGGCCTAACCGCAGCCTCTCCCATCAGGAGACAAGCGCCCTGGGAAGCCTCTCTGACCAGCAGAGCATAAACAATGCGCTGCGGGCGCCACAAACAGAGGTCAGCGAGGGCACTACCCTGCGAGATCGGGTAGTGACCGCGGTGAGAGCCCGATATCCCACCCTTCTGGAGTGGGATCCCCACAGGCGGCCGCAATGGGGTACGGTCAGCGAGGGCACTACCCTGCGGGATCGGGTAGTGACCGCGGTGAGAGCCCGATATCCCACCCTTCTGGAGTGGGATCCCCACAGGCGGCCGCAATGGGGTACGGTCAGCGAGGGCACTACCCTGCGGGATCGGGTAGTGACCGCGGTGTGAGCCCGATATCCCACCCTTCTGGAGTGGGATCCCCACAGGCGGCCGCAATGGGGTACGGTCAGCGAGGGCACTACCCTGCGGGATCGGGTAGTGACCGCGGTGAGAGCCCGATATCCCACCCTTCTGGAGTGGGATCCCCACAGGCGGCCGCAATGGGGTACGGCCAGCGAGGGCACTACCCTGCGGGATCGGGTAGTGACCGCGGTGAGAGCCCGATATCCCACCCTTCTGGAGTGGGATCTCCACAGGCGGCCGCAATGGGGTACGGTCAGCGAGGGCACTAACCTGCGGGATCGGGTAGTGACCGCGGTGAGAGCCCGATATCCCACCCTTCTGGAGTGGGATCCCCACAGGCGGCCGCAATGGGGTACGGTCAGCGAGGGCACTACCCTGCGGGATCGGGTAGTGACCGCGGTGAGAGCCCGATATCCCACCCTTCTGGAGTGGGATCTCCACGGGCGGCCGCAATGGGGTACCGTCAGCGAGGGCACCCGGGTTATCAGGGAATGGGCACTGGTCAACGGCATCTGTCAAGGTGCCCGCGACCGCAACTTCCTCGAAGACACAGGAGTGACCGGTGCCCCAGCAGGATACCCGGTCACTACCGCGCCCCCCGACTTGAGTCAGTCATCCTGCCCCCCATGGCACCAGCCAGCAGTAGGACCGTACGGGAGGCCATCACCCTCCTGGAGGGACTGGAATATATGCAGAGGGGAGTATCCACCCAGGTCCGCAAGAACGAGGCAAGGGCTCCAAACACAACCCCTCCCCGCTTTACACGCAGGCAGCTGTACACAGACCTGCTGTGTGCAGGGGTGGACCGTGACAGCATAGATGGCATCCCCACCCCCAACCTATATACCCTGTGGAAGGAGCATTGCAGGGGCAAATCTAGCTACAACAAGACCACCATCCGTCCCGCCACCAAATCCGAGGCAGGGGGCGCCCCCAGCCCCCAGACCGCCCTGCCCGAACATGCCCACACCAATCCACCCTCTGCACCACCCTTACCTGAAACTGCCTCGCCTGCCCTCAGGACAGAACTCAGAGATTTCCTGAGACAGGAAATGCCCCACCTCAGCCATCAAGGCGCCTCACCACAGGGGTGGCAGTCCTTCTCCCCACCCCCCCCTCTATAGGATGAAGGCCAGGGCCCCCGGCGCATTTGCTCTCTGGCCCTCTCCCGCCCGGGGGACCTGAGGCCACATATACCTGTCGTAGTACACTGGGGAAAGGGAAACACGCAGAGGTGGATGGCACTTGTCGATACAGGTGCCCAGCACACCATCCTCCCAGGCAATCCCGCCGCATAGCGCGCTACAGCCCCTTCGAGCGCCAGCTACTAGCCTGTTACCTGGCGTTCATCGACACAGAACACCAAACAGGCCCCGACCCTGTCGTCCTCCGCCCCCACCTCCCCATAATGCGATGGGTCAAGTCCCCTGATTCCTCCCACAGAGAGGGCCGTCCTCCATTGTCCAGTGGAAGCTACATTGCGGAGCGGGCTGAACCCGGTCCTGAAGGGGTCAGCCGCCTCCATGAACAAGTCATGGCTTTCCCCCAGTCCCAGAACCCTGCCCCGGACATCCCCAAGGTACAACCCTCCTCAGCGTGTTGGGTCAACCCCTCGATTCCCTCCATCCCGAATTCCCGTCTGATAAAACGTGAGATCGACTTTTTTTATCAAAAGTATAATGCAACCTCTCGATTATCACATATTCCGCAAGTTTTCATAAAATAGACGTTCATGATATTGGCCTATAACAAGGGGGATCAGACGGGGAGCTGCAGGTTTTAGAATGGACACGATTACAACAACCATTTTCCATGAGGAAAGTGGATGGCCAAACCTCCAAATATGATTCAAAAAGTTAATATTTTCACACAAGAAGCTACATACATACCTGTTGAATCAAGAATTTCTACTACAAGTGCGTCATACATTTTATTCCCATTCACAACTCTATACCCTGCCCCTTTCCTTATAAAACTGGCAACATCACCCCTCTACCAACTAACCTGTCAGGCCAAACGACAATATATTCCTGCACAGGAATAAAAACTTAAAATGTGCAGGTTTCCTGAACAGATATAACAACGGAGGAGTCTGACAAATCAGAAATAAACTTCTTAAAGTCTTGACCATTATAAATCAGATTTCTTGCATTTCATTGATATATTTTAATACTATTATGTATGTTCACAAGTAGACTGGGATACGGATACCCCACCCAACAAAACTTCATTTAAAGCTTCCCACATAACACCAGTTACACCAAGATACCTTTCTGCAGCTTTCACAATAATTTTAATTTCCTCAGGAGGATGAGATGTCTGATCAGTACAATTCACCACATCGGTTATAAACATCACAAACTTCATTTTATCCAGCAGTGAAGTATCTTTGGTGAGAGAACTGTGATGGCGACATATATCCACTGACGTCACAGTCTGTTCTCTGAGTGGGATCACTTTATCCAGTTTACCTGCTCTGCTTGCTGTACTTGTCCTTGAACAGGCCCTTCTGCTCACTGTGTTGTTCTGAACCAATTGAACTGGTCACTTCATGCCTTACTAAACCAATCCCTTCTCCCTACACAAGGAACACATCCCTCCATTCTCCTCACATTCACGTGGTATCTAATAACCTCTATCACATCTGCCTCCACCACCGCCCCTGACATTCACTCCAGACACCCACCACTATGGGAATGAAAAACAAAACTTGAAACGCAAATTTTCTTTAAACATTCTGAGTCAAGTTTTTAACATCATTGTCTTTTCTAATTGTTTTTTTCCAACAGCAGCTATGCAGAGAAAAGATAGGAAATTACACTAAATTACAAAATACTTCAATAGTGCAAACAGGACCAATGAGGGTGTGCTCCCCCTTTCTCCTGAAGTGCATGCCCACTGGCATTGGACATTTCCTCCTTAGAGAAAAAATCTCGGCTGTCCACTCTGTCTGTGCCTCTCACATTCCTGTAAACGTCTGTCACACCTCCCTCAGCCTCTGCCACTCTGGAGAAAATTACCTGAGATTGTCCGGTCTCACTTTATCCAGGCAGCATCCTGTTAAGCGTCTTCCACTCACCATCCGAAACCTCCGCCTTATTCCTGTCTTCGAATGTAATTCTCCAGATGTGGTTAAACTAGAGATTTATACAACTGCAACATAACTGCCTGACAATGGAACCACTATCTGGGAGATATGAACTCGGATTCCAACATCCCCCTGTAGATCATCACAGTCCAATCTCGCCCCATGAATATAACAGCAACAAGATAATGCTGAGGCTTTATAAGACACTAGTCAGGCCACACTTGGAGTATTGTCAACAGTGTTGTGCCCCACATCTCAGACAGGATGTGTTGTCATTGGAGAGAGTCCAGAGGATGTTCACTAGGATGATTTGGGAATGAAGGGGTTACAATATGCGGAGCACTTGGCAGCTTTGACCCTGTGCCCACTGGAAATCAGAAAATTGCGGGGGCATCTCATTGAAACCTACCGAATGTTTAAAGGACTGGATAAGGTGGATGTGGAGAAGGTATTTTCTATGGTGGGGAACAGCCACAAAGTTGAGCGGCCACCTTTTCAAACAGAGGTAAGCAGCTTATTAGTTTTAATAGCCAAGGTGTATTGGATCTGTGGAATGCTGTGCCACAGACTGCGGTGGAGGCCGAGTGTGTGGGTATATTCAAGGCGGAAGTTGATCGTTTCCTGATCAGTCAGGGCATCAAAGGATATGGCGGGAGGTCAGATATCTGGAATTGAGTGTGATCTTGGATCAGCCATGATGGAAAGGTGACTGACTCAATGGGTTGAATGGCCTAATTCTGTTCCTATGCCTTATGGACTTATGAACAGAAGCCCCCTCAATCATGATGAATCTCCTCTGCACTCTTCCAGCACAAAACATCCTTTGTACAGAATGCTAAGCGGAACTGAATGGAAATTTTCAAGAACGTTGTCAAGTCAGGCAGCATCTGTTGAGGGGAATAGAGTCGATGGTTGGGACAGAACCCCTCCCTTACGGCACTAACACAGGCCCTTCGGCCCAACCTTTCCATGCTGTCCTCCAGTCCATTTAAACTAATTCCACTGCCTGTCTTTGACACAGAACACAGAAATCTACAGCACATTACAGGCTCTTCAGCCCACAATGTTGTACCGACCATGTAACCTACTCTAGAGACTGCCTAGGATTTCCTGATCCTATATCCCTCTATGTTTCTAAGCTCCATGAACCTATCTAAGAGTCTCTTAAAATATCCTATTGTATCCACCTCCACCATCGCTGCAGGCAGTGCATTCCATGCACCCACCACTCTCTGTGTAAGAAACTTACCCCTGACATTCCCTCAGTACCGACTTCCGAGCAGCTTAAAACTACGTCCCCTCGTGTTAGTCACTTCAAGCCTGGGAAAATGCCTCTGGCTATCCATATGGTCAAAGCCTCTCATCATCTTATACACCTCTATCAGTTCACCTCTCATCCTCCGTCGCTCCAAGAGGGAAAGGCCAAGTTCACTCAATCTATTCTCATAAGGCATGCTCTCCATTCCAAGAGCAACATCCTTGTAAATCTACTCTACACTCTCTATAGTATCCACATCCTTCCTGCAGTGAGGCCACTAGAACTGAACACATGACTCCCAATGAATTTAAGAAGTTTATTAATAATGCAGGTCAGGTGTCCCCAGGAAAGAGTGATATTTGAAATTGTAAATGTACATATTTCTCTTTTGTGAAAATATTAAATGTTTGAATTGTGCATCTACTTTCCTCATGGAAAATGGAAATAGTAGTGCCTATTCTAAATCCTGGCAGATTCCCATTTGATCCTTCTAGTTAAGGGCCTATATCGTGAATGTCTTATTTATGTAAACTTATGGAATGTATGGTAATCAAGCGCTTGAGTTATATTTTGAAAAGAGTGGTGATAAAGTGTTTTATTAGAGTGGATTTTGGAAGGGTGAAATGACATTAGATTTAGTTTTAGGTTTGGAAGATGATATTCGGAAAGCACAATTAAATAAAGATGTTGTAATAGCAGTATTTCTTGATACTGAAAAGGGAAATGATATGGAAGAAAAGACTTTTAAATAAATTAGGAGTGAGGGGGACATTGTATAATTTTTATGAGTTTATTTTTGATGGACTGTGCATCCAAGTATCCCGTATCCAAGTACGGGTCGGCATGTTATGTTTGTGTTTCTATGAGATAGAGAATGGGATCCCACCGGGCAGTATTTGTCGCCCTTCATTATTTAATATTATGATTAATGATATTTTCTCAAAGAAGGGAAAATGGGATACCCTGGGTAAATCACAATATACAGATGACGTAGCTTTATAGATTAGAGGTATTAATTGCAATTTACAATTAATAGGTCAAACAGTGGGCAGATTGATGAGGATTTTATGCTTTCAGTCGTTAAAACACATTACGTGGTTTACAAACAGCATTAATAGACTTGCACTTGATTTAAAATTATGTCATTAATATCTTGAGGAAGTGTCAATGGTAAGATTTCTCAGTATGTGGATGGATAATAAGCTGACGTGGAAGCACCTATCAGTAAAATAATTGATAAATGTAAAGGAGCTTTAAATCTCCTCAGACATCTATGTGGGTATTCTTGGGTGCAACCTGAAAATCTTTGTTAACCAATTATTTTTGTTTAATTTGATCTGTCCTTGATTATGTCTGTGTGGCATATGGATCAGCTTCATCTCCAAATTAAAAATGTTTGTATGTGATACAATTACAGACTTTAAGATTCTGGTGCGGTAATGTCCTGGTGCACATTAATGTTGTCTCCTGTTTTGTCTTTACTGATTGCAATGGGACAATTCCCGTCAAAGTAACAGAGGTTCAAGTTGATGTCAACATACTGGATTAATTTGCGGGGGCAAGGAAATGATCATCCTGTTAAAGGTGTGCTGGAGGACGGTTGGGGACATCACAAGAAGAGTGTCTTTTGTTTTGTGTGGCTGGGTTCTTACCACGCTGGGAATATGGGTGTATTTGATGATACAATAGATAGATAGATAGATAGATAGATAGATAGATAGATAGATAGATAGATAGATAGATAGATAGATAGATACTTTATTCATCCCCATGGGGAAATTCAACCTTTTTTCCAATGTCCCATACACATGTTGTCGCAAAAACTAATTACATACAATACTTAACTCAGTAAAAATATATGCATCTAAATCACTAACTCAAAAAGCATTAATAATAGCTTTCCTGTCTGAGGAGCATTGCATCGATAGTAACCTGTCGCTGAAACTGCTTCTCTGTCTCTGGATGGTGCTATGTAGAGGATGTTCAGGGTTTTCCATAATTGACCGTAGCCTACTCAGCGCCCTTCGCTCAGCTACCGATGTTAAACTCTCCAGTACTTTGCCCACGACAGACCCCGCCTTCCTTACCAGCTTATTAAGACGTGAGGCGTCCCTCTTCTTAATGCTTCCTCCCCAACACGCCACCACAAAGAAGAGGGCGCTCTCCACAACTGACCTATAGAACATCTTCAGCATCTCACTACAGACATTGAATGACGCCAACCTTCTAAGGAAGTACAGTCGACTCTGTGCCTTCCTGCACAAGGCATCTGTGTTGGCAGTCCAGTCTAGCTTCTCGTCTAACTGTACTCCCAGATACTTGTAGGTCTTAACCTGCTCCACACATTCTCCATTAATGATCACTGGCTCCATATGAGGCCTAGATTTCCTAAAGTTCACCACCATCTCTTTGGTCTTGGTGATATTGAGACGCAGGTAGTTTGAGTTGCACCATATCACAAAGTCCTGTATCAGTTTCCTATACTCCTCCTCCTGTCCATTCCTGACACACCCCACTATGGCCGTGTCATCAGCGAACTTCTGCACATGGCATGACTCCGAGATATATTGGAAGTCTGATGTGTACAGGGTGAACAGGACCGGAGAGAGTACGGTTCCCTGCGGCGCTCTTGTGCTGCTGACCACCGTGTCAGACCTACAGTCTCCTAACCGCACATACTGTCTATCTGTCAAGTAGTCCACTATCCAATCCACCATGTGAGAGTCTACTCCCATCTCCGTTAATTTGTGCCTTAAGATCTTGGACTGGATGGTGTTAAAGGCACTAGAGAAGTCAAGGAATGTAATCCTCACAGCACAACTGACCCCATCTAGGTGAGAGAGATGATTTTAGTTTTGGGTGGCTGGGTTATCACGCTGGGAATATGGGTGTATTTGATGATACAATATGTCCCACTGTAGCTTTCTCTGTAACCCCACCTTGTTTTTTCCATTGACTTCAGTTGATTTTAGGTTACACTATTGGATTCGGTTCTGCCTGAGAGTCTGTTGGTTTATCAGTATAATAATCAAAGTTATTATCATACAGTAGCCATTTTTACAGATGAATCAAAAGATAAGTTAACTGGGGATGTTGGTGTGGCTGTTTTCGTGTGCCTGAATTGCAGGTAATGATAAAGAAATGACATAGGAAACAGAATTCTTTCCCAACAGTACAGGCTTACAGTGGGTGGAGGAAATTGGTCCTTATGATTTGCTCAGAATGCATTTCGGTTTTGATGAGTATTAAACAGGTCATTCTGGCAGTAGGTCAGATTGACTGTTGAAAACTTGTCAAAAGGTATTTCATATATAAAGTTTGATTTATATGTCTGCACATTATGGGCCCTGCATTTCACATTGTTGAGGGAAATGATGATGTTGACTGTTTAGCACCAAAAGCTGTTAAATGTTAAGCTGTGGATATAGACCTTCAACTTAGCAAATTAGAAGCTAAAGGGTTGGTAGTGTTAAGAATTAGGGGCTTATGGCAAAACGTAGGATTTTGAACGCAAGGACAGACACCTTTACAGAATACATAAACCTGTTGGGTTTATAGAAGAAGGGCTTAAAACAAGGGAAGGTATGATATTGACATGACATAGAAATGTCCACACTATGCTTAATTATCCCTTGTAACTAATTTGAAAACTTTATTCTGTGTCGTGTACATTTTGTCATTATGAAACTGCCGAAACGCATACTATTTCAATGTGAAGCATACAAGGCTGAAGAAAAATCAAATGCAGTCTTCAGTACAATGTTTGCGAGGGTAGATGGTTTTCAGATAAAAACTATTAAATTATGGGACCGACTTTAAATTAATTCACAGTTTGAGCTGGAAAAGGCATGTAATAATTGTATTAAACCTAAGGAAATGGCATATAATTTAGCAAAGGTGAGTGGGATGTTGGATTATTGGGATGCTCTTAAAATCCAACAAAAGGCAACGAAAAAAGCCATAAGAATGGTAAAGACGAAATATGAGGACAACCTGGCCAATTATATAAATCAGGATACTAAAAATTTAGTTTTCAGTTACATGAAGAGTGAAAGGGAGATGAGAGTTGATACTGGACCACTGGAAAATGATGCTGGTGAAGTAGTAATGGGGGACAAAGAAATGACAGATGAACTTTATGAACAATCTTCGCTGTCTTTTCCAGTGAGCACCGCCCCCACTTGTCCCATTTAACCTGTCTCATTACGGGTGGACTTTAGGACCCGGGAGAGCCCAGGACCCTCCGCCCGCAGCTGCTGCTGAATCCCCAGTGTTTCTGTTCGGTTGACGGATGCGGTGAACGAGTTAAAATTAATCGATCAACAATTCTCATGTCGTGTTTATTTCACTCCATAGAACCATAGAACACTACAGCACAGAAAACAGGCCATTTGGCTCTTCTAGTCTCTGCGGAAACTTTATTCCGCTCGTCCCATTGACCTGTACCCAGTCCATCAACCTCCAAACCTCTCCCATCCATGTATTTATCTAATGTATTCTTAAAACTTAAGAGTAAGCCCGCATTTACCACGTCAGATGGCAGCACATAACACACTCCCACCACTCTCTGAGTGAAGAAATTCCTCCTCATGTTCCCCCTAAACCTTTCCCCTTTCACCCTAAAGCCATGTCCTCTCGGATTTATCTTTCCTAATCTAAGTGGAACAAACCTACTCGCATTCACTGTCTATGCCCCTCATAATTTTGTAAAACTCTATCAAATCCCCCCTCATTCTTCTATGCTCCAAGGAATAAAGTCCTAACCTGTTCAATCTTTCCCTGTAACTCAACTGTGTTTTTTTTTACTGAGTTAAGTATTGTTTGTAATTAGTTTTGCTACAACAAGTGTATGGGACATTGGAAAAAAAAGTTGAATTTCCCCATGGGGATGAATAAAGTATCTATCTATCTATCTATCTATCTATCTATCTATCTATCTATCTATCTATCTATCTATCTATCTATCTATCTATCTATCTATCTATCTATCTATCTATCTATCTATCTATCTATCTATCTATCTATCTATCTAACTCCTGAAGACCTGGCAACATCCGAGTAAATCTCTGCACTCTTTCAATCTCTCCAACCTCTCCATGGATGCCTCATGTCTGAACTTTTTGAACTAACCTCCCATGTGGGACCTTGTCAAAGGCCTTACTAAGGTTCATGTAGACAACATCTACAGCCTTACCTTCTCCTACTTTGCTGGTAACCTCCTCGAAAAACTCTTCAAGATTCATTAAACATGATCTACCATGCACAAAGTCATACTGACTATCCTTAATCAGCCTTTGGCTGTCCAAATAATTGTAAATTCGATCTCTCTGAACATCTTCCAGTAATTTGCCTACTACTGATGTCAGGCTCACTGGCCTGTAATTACCTGGTTTACTATTGGAGCCTTTTCTAATCAATGGAATAATATGAGCTACCCTCCAATCCTCCGGCACTGCATCCGTGGCTGAGGACATTTTAAATATTTCTGTCTGGACCCCTGCAATTTCTACACTAGTCTCTCTCAAGGACCGAGGAAATATCAAGTCAGGCCCGGGGGTTTTATCTACTTTTATTTTCTGTAAGGCAGCATGCACCTCCTCCTCTTTAATCTACAAATGTTCCATGACACTATTGCTTGTTCCCCTTCCTTCCATATACACTATGCCAGTTTCCTGAGTAAATACTGATGCAAAATAAACTGTTTAAGGTCTCCCCCATCTCGTGAGCCTCCACACTGTGATCTTCTAGGGAACAATTCTGTCCCTTACTAACCATTTACTCTGAATATATTTGTAGAAATCCTTTGGGTTTACCTTCACATTATCTGCCAAAGCAACCTCATGTCTTTTTGCCTTCCTGATTTCATTCTTTAGTATTTTCTTACATTTTCTATACTCTTCAAGTAACTTATTAGTTCTTTGCTGCCTATACCTGCTATACACTTCTCCCTTTTTCTTAACCAGATCGCCAATATCTCTTGAAAACCAAGGCTCCCTATGCCTGTTAACTTTGCCTTTTATCCTGGCAGAAACGTGCAAACCCTGCCCTCTCAAAATGTCACCTTTGAACTTACTGAACACATCCTTGCCAGAAAAAAAAATACTTTTCGCAATCCACTCTTCTTAGATCCTTTTTCATTTCCACAAAATTGGCCGTTCTCCAATTTTACCGGAACATTAAGCTGCCAGTTCTGTCCCTCCTGCCACCAAGTCTCACTAATAGCAGAAAAATCGTTATCCCACGTGTCAACCCACGCCCTAAACTCATCTGCTTTACCTAGAATACTCCTTGCATTGACATAGATGTACCTGAGAATATTTATATCATGCATAAAGCTTTTTTTTTCATTTCTATCTATACATGCAGTCCTCTCATGTTCCTTATCCTCCTCCACCTCACTATCTGCTCTAACACTCTGGTTCCCCTCCCTCTGCAAATCTAGATTAAATCCCCCGGAGCAGCACTGGCAAATCTACCCGCAAGGATGTTAGTCCCCCTCCAGGTCAGGGGCAAACCGTCCCGTCGGAACAGGCCCCACCTTCCCGGGAACAAAGCCCAATTGTCCAGAAACATGAAGCCCTCACTCCTGCACCATCTCCTTAGCCACGTATTTAGCTGCACTCTCCGCACATTTATATTTACAGGGACATTACTCCTGACGCCGGTCCCGGGACCCGACCCGTTTACAGACCCGGAGCGGAACCAGAGCAGATTCTCAGCCATTGGTTTACATCCCAGGTCGCGAAGAAAGGATAAAGTTTCCCCGTGAATTTATTCCCAGTGAAGGTGTGGAGATGGGACTTGGTCTCCGCGTTGTAAAATGAAACTGTCCCGGACTCGTAACTGAGATAAATTCCCACCCTCCCGGGGATGGGACCGGCAGGGAGACGGGACTCGTGGGAGGGGAGAACACAGTCTACGTCATAATCCCGATATAACACGTCAACAACCCGCCCGATGACCCAGAATCCGGTCTCCGGACTCATACTGACACATGCCTTCCTCTCCACAGATTCTGCGGCAACTCCCAGACACCAGTACCGAATCCCCGTCACCTCCGCCTCCCAATAATGTTCCCCTGATGTGAATCCCTCCAATCCCAGCATACAAATCCAGTTTGTGAATCTCTTCCCGGTGTCAGGGAGATTCCTCCAGGTCTCGGTCGATCTCACACTCTTCCGATCCACAGACACCTCGAGACACTGATGCGCCGTTTCCACATCCAGGGTGACAGAGACTGGGGGAGAAGCAGAGAATTAGAGAGACCCCGGGGATTGGGGGGAGACTCGGGCAGCGGTGCCCCGGGATCGGGGGGAGACTCGGACAGCGGGGCCCCGGGGTTCGGGGGGAGACTCGGGCAGCGGGGCCCCGGGGATCGGGGGGAGACTAGGGCAGCGCGGTCCCGGGATCGGGGGGAGACTCGGACAGCGCGGCCCCGGGATCGGGGGGGAGACTCGGACAGCGCGGCCCCGGGACCGAGGGAAAGGCCGCGGGGCCTCAGGCGCAGTCGGGTGGCCGACACGAAACTTTCCCGCGGTTTCCCGCGGTCGAGGTCCTTCTGCAGCTGCACAGGGCCCTGGTGAGACCCCACCTGGAGTATTGTGTGCAGATTTAGTCTCCAAATTTGAGGAAGGACATTCATGCTATTGAGGGAGTGCGGCGTAGGTTCACAAGGTTAATTCCCGGAATGGCGGGACTGTCATATATTGAAAGATTGGAGCGACTGGGCTTGTATACACTGGAATTCAGAAAGATGAGAGGGGATCTGAATGAAACATATAAGAGTATTAAGGAATTGGACACGCTGGAGGCAGGAAGCATGTTCCTACTGATGGGTGAGTCCAGAACTAGAGGCCACAGTTTAAGAATAAGGGGTAGGCCATTTAGAACAATGATGCTGAAAAACTTTTTCACCCAGAGAGTGGTGCATATGTGGAATGCTCTGCCCCAGAAGGCAGTGCAGGCCAGGTCTCTGGATGCTTTCAAGAGAGAGTTTGATGGAGCTGTTATAGATAACGGGGTCAATGGATATGGGGAGAGGGCAGGAACGTGGTACTGATTGAGTATGATCGGCCATGATCACAGTTGAATGGCGGTGCTGGCTAGAAAGTCCGAACGGCCTACTCCTGCACCTATTGTCTATTGACACGACCAAAGCGGATGGATAACTAAAGTCTCCCCAATGGTTTTCCGCTGGACAGGGGAACCATCCTCCCTCACTCCTGTCTTTTGACCCCTGAAAGTATTTTGTGTTTCCATGAGATCTCCTCTCATCCTTCGAACAGGGAACAGAGAACATAGAGCAGTACAGCACAGGAACAGGCATATCATACAATGTGGGGGAGTGTGATGGTTTGAGACAGTAAAGGAGGTGATAATGGGAACCAGTAGGGGAGAGATGAATTGCAGATTGAACCAGGAGGGGTGGGGTGGAAAGCCCGTGGGTGAACTGTGTGTGTAGACGTAATAAGAAGCTAGAGGGGGCAAAGATGGCAGATGAGGATGACGTTGTCCCCTTTCCCACAACCCCATCCCACGCAGCCCCTCATTAGGACAGGGGATGAATTTGCAGGAACCCTTAAGCAACACAGGTCCTGATGAAGTGTTTCAGTCTGAACCGTCGACTGTTTATTCTTTTACATAGAAACTTCCCTGCCTGCTGTTCCCCTAACAATTTTTTGTGTGTTACTCTGCTTTAAATATACTCAATTATTTGCCTCCAAAGCCGCCTGCGGTAGATTCACTATGCTGTGGATAAAGGAATTCCTCCTCATCTCTGTCCTAAATGGACATCCCTAAAGTCAGAGGCTCTGCTTACCGTTCTCGACCCACCCACATCCTTCCAACATCAACTCTCTCCAGACAGGTGTCAGAGAGATCTGGCGAGACCCTTCATCAGGACCTGTGTAGCTTGGATTACCAGCATCTGCAGATTTTCTACTATTTGATTTTTAAACTTCTTGATTAGTCAGAGTCTCAAAAGTTATGGGAAGGAGACGGGAGAAAAGGGTTGAGAGGGATAGTAAATGAACCATTCTTCTAAATTCCTGTGAGTACAGGCCCAGAACCATCAAACGCTCCTCATATGTTATCTCTTTCATTCCCGGAATCATTCTTGTGAATCTTCTGGATCCCCTCCAATGCCAGCACATGTTTTCCGATAGAAGGGACCCAAAACTGCTCACAATACTCCAAGTGTGGTCTGACCAATGCCTTATAAAACGTCAGAATTACATCCTTGCTCTTGTATTCTAATCCTCTCGAAATGAAAGCAAACATTGAGTTTGCCAATCTTACCACTGACACAAACTGCAAGATAACCTTCAGGGAATCCTGCACAAGGACACCCATGTCCCTTTGCACCTCTGATTTTTGAATTTCGCCCTGTTTACATAATTGTCTATGCTTTTATTCCTTCGACCAATATCGTACCTGCCTAAGTTTCTACCTGTCAAACTCTACCTGTGCTATAAGATCCTTATTCCGTATACCGGTGCATTCAAATAAGACCATAAGACAAAGCAGCAGAAGCCAGCCATTCGGCCATTCGAATCTGCTCCGCCATTTTATCATGAGCTGATCCATTCAACTATTTAGTGCCACTCCTCCACCTTCTCACCATGACCTTTGAAGCCCTGGCTACTCACATACCTATCAATCTCTGTCTTAGATACACCCAATGACCTGGCCTCCACTGCCACAAGAAATTCACAGATTCACCACCCTCTGGCTAAAAAAATTTCTTCGCATATCCCTTCTGAATGGTCGCCCTTCAATGCTTAAGTCATGCTCTCTCGTGCTGGACTCTCCCATCATGGGAAACAACTTTGCCACATCCACTCTGTCCATGCCTTTTAACATTCGACATGTTTTTGTGAGGTTCCCCCTCATTCTTCTAAACTCCACGGAGTACAATCCAAGAGCGGTCAAATGTTCCTCACATGTTAACCCTCTCATTCCCGGAATCATTCTAGTGAATCTTCTCTGAACCCTCTCCTATGTCAGAATATCCTTTCTTAAATAAGGAGCCCAAAACTGCACACAGTATTCCAAGTGAGGTCTTACCAGTTCCTTATAGAGCCTCAACATCACATCCCTGCTCTTATACTCTTTTCCTCTAGAAATGAATGGCAACATTGCATTCGCCTTCTTCACCACCGACTCAACCTGGAGGTTAATCTTAAGGGTATCCTGCACGAGCACTCCCAAGTCCCGTTGCATCTCAGAACTTTGAATTCTCTCTCCATTTAAATAATAGTCTGCCCGTTTATTTCTTCTACCAACGTGCATGACCATACACTTTTCAACATTGTATTTCATTTGCCACTTCTTTGACCATTCTCCCAATCTATCCAAGTCTCTCTGCAGACTCTCTGTTTCCTCAGCACTACCGTTCCCTCCACCTACCTCTGTATCATCATCAAACTTAGCCACAAAGCCATCTATTCCTTAATCCAAATCGTTGATATACAACGTAAAAAGAAGCGGCCCCAACACGGACCCCTGTGGAACACCACTGGTAACTGGCAGCCAACCGGAATGGGATCCTTTATTCCCACTCTTTGTTTCCTGTCAATCAGCCAAAGCTCTATCCACATATGTAAATTTCCCGTAATTCCATGGGCTCTTATCTTGTTTAGCGGCCTCATGTCCGGCACCTTGTCAAAGGCCTTCTGAAAATCCAAATACACAACATCCACTGCATCTCCCTTGTCTAGCCTACTTCTAATCTCCTCAAAAAATTTCAATGGGTTTGTCAGACAGGATTTTCCTTTAAGGAAACCATGCTGAGTTTGGCCTATCTTGTCATATGCCTCCAGATACTTGGTAACCTCATCCTTATCAATTGACTCCAGCAACTTCCGAACCACTTGTCAAGCTAACAGGTCTATAATTTACTTTTTGCTTCCTTGCCCCTTTCTTAAATACCAGAATGGCATTTACAATCTTCCACTCCCTGCCAGAGTCTATTGACTTTTGAAAGATCATTGCTAATGCCTCCGCGATATCCACAGCTACTTCCTTCAAAACACAAGGGTGCATTCCATCTGGTCCTGGAGAGTTATCTACACTTAGACAATTCAGCTTCCTGAGTACTTTCTCTGTCGTAATTGAGACTGCGCACACTTCTCTTCCCTGACACCCTTGAGTGTCCGGTGTACTGCTGATATCTTCCTCAGTGAGGACTGATGCAAATACTCGTTCAATTCCTCAGCCATCTGCTTATCTCCCATTACAATTTCTCCAGCATCATTTTATATCGGTCCTATATCCACTCTCACCTGTTTTTTTACTCTTTATATACTTGAAAAAGCTTTCAGTATCTTCTTTGATATTATTTGCTAGCTTCCTTTTATAGTTCATCTTTTCCCTCTTAATCGCCTTCTTAGTTTCCTTTTGTAACTTTTAAACACAGCTTTTAAAAACTTCCCAATCCTCTGTCTTCCCACTAATTTTTGCTTCCTTGAATGCCCTCTGATTTGCTTTTACTTTAGCTTTGACTTCTCTTGTCAGCCACGGTCGCAACCTTTTTCCATTCGAAAATTTCTTCTTTTTTGGAATATATCTGTCTTGCACCTTCCTCACTTCTCGCATAAACTCCAGCCACTGCTGCTCTGCCGTCCTCCCGCTAGTGTCCCTTTCCAGTCAAATTTGGCCAGTTCCTCTCTCGGGAAACTGTAATTTCCTTTACTCCACTGAAATACCGACACATCGGATTTCGGCTTCTCTTTCTCAAATTTCACAGTGAACTCAATCTTGTTACGATCACTGTCTCCTAACGGTTCCTTCTCCTCAATCTCTCTAATCACCTCTGGGTCATTACACAATATCCAATCCAGTACCTCTGATCCCGTAGTGGGCTCAACAACAAGCTGTTCTGAAAAGCCATCTCGTAGACATTCTACAAATTCTCTGTCTTGAGATCCAGAGTTGACCTGATTTTCCCAATCCACTCGCATGTTAAAATCCCCCCACAATTATCATAACACTGCCCTTCTGGCAAACCTTTTCTATTTCCTGTTGTAATTTGTAGTCCACCTCACTGCAGCTGTTAGGAGGCCTGTAGATACCAGCCATCAGTGTCCTTTTACCCCTGCGATTTCTTAGCTCAACCCATAAAGATTCTGCACCTTCCGATCCTATGTCACCTCTTTCTCATGATTTAATATCATTTCTTACCAATAAAGCCACGCCATCCCCTCTGCCTACCTGCCTATCCTTCCGATACACCGTGTACCCTTGGACGTTCAGCTCTCAGAAACATGCATCCTTTAGCCACGTCTCAGTGATGGCCACAAAATTATACCTGCCAATCTGTAGCTGTACGACAAGATCATCCACCTTATTCCTTATGCTGTGTGTATTTAAGTATAACACCTTAAGTCCAGTATTTGATACTTTTTGATTTGATTGCACTGCAACTCATCCCAATGGCTGCAAATTTGCCCCATCACCTGCCTGTCCTTCCTGACATCTTTACTGCTCACTATCTTAGATTGATTTCTGTTTTCCCCCTCCTCCGCTCTATCATTCCGGTTTCCCATGCCCCTGCCAAATTAGTTTAAACCCTCCCTAACAGCCCTATTAAACATTCCCGCTATGGTTCAGGTGTAACCCGTCCTTTTTGAACAGGTAATACTTCGCCCTGAAGAGATAACAATGATCCAAGAATCTGAATCCCTGCCCCCTGCACCAGTCTCTCAGCCACGCATTCATCAGCCTGAT
Source organism: Hemitrygon akajei (assembly GCF_048418815.1). Classification (NCBI taxonomy): domain Eukaryota; kingdom Metazoa; phylum Chordata; class Chondrichthyes; order Myliobatiformes; family Dasyatidae; genus Hemitrygon; species Hemitrygon akajei. Next base: position 880,650 of record NW_027332056.1, read on the forward strand.
CCTACTATTCTTGCCCTCGCTAGCACGTGGCACAGGTAGCAATCCTGAGATTATTACCCTGGATGTCCTGCTTCTCAGCTTCCTTCCTAACTCCCGGAAATCTCTCTTCAGGACCTCCTCCCTTTTCCTCTATGTCATTGGTACCAACATGTACCAAGACAGCTGGCTGCTCGCCCTCTCCCTTCAGAATATTCTGGACCCGATCCGAGACATCCCGTACCCTGGCACCTGGGAGGCAGCACACCATGCGTGTATCTCTACCAGGCTCACAGAATCTCCTGTCTGTTCCCCTGGCTATGGAATCCCCTATGACTACCGCATTCCTCTTCCCCTCCTTCCCTCCTGCACAACAGCGCCAGGCTCACTGCCAGAGACCCGGTCATCGTGGCCGTCCCCTGTCAGGTCATCCCCCTCAACAGCATCCGAAACGATATACTTGTTGCTGAGGGGGGCAGCCACAGGGGTGGTCTCCACTATCCTGGCATTTCCCTTCCCTCTCCTGACAGTCACCGAGTTTTCTGACCCCTGTAGCCTAGGGATGACTACCTCCCTGTAGCTCCTGTCTATCACCTCTTCATTTTCTCTAATAAGCAGTAGGTCATCAAGCTGCAGCTCCAGATCCCTAACACGGTCTCCGAGGAGCTGAATCTCGGTTCACCTGGTGCAGATGTGGCTATCAGGGAGGCTGGAGGTCTCCCAGGATTCCCACATCTGACACCCTGAACAAAGCACTAACCCTGCAGACATGCTACCTAATTCTACAGGAATGAAACAAAGAAAGATAGGTCTACTCACCCACTTACTTCGCCAAATACACGAACTTTTTAAACCGTTAGCTAATGTGCCCTGATGTTCCTCCGTCCGTCCAGGCCGATTTGCCAAGGGGAGAAAAAGAGTCTGTGCCTCACTCTCGCCTTCTTCCCGTTACTGCCTAAGCCCGTTGAGACAAAGCCCTACACTCTGCTGCCACCCACTCCGCTGCCCGCTGTATAGGGTGGTCACCTTTTTAAACTCTCCACGCTTTCCTGCGCAGTCTCACCGTTCTTGTACGCCAAGTTTTTTTTAAACTGCCCTCCTTCAGAATTTAGCTCCCACGCCGCCCTTCTTGTCCCAATCTAAAAAACACCTTCAGTCCTGTATTTAAAGTTCAGCTTCAAGCCAGGATCTCCTTTCCACCAAAACTCAGTGATGCCAACAACGGTGTACCTGCCAATCTCTACCTGTGCTACAACATCATCTCCCTTATTCCGCATACTGGTGCATTCAAATATAACACCTTCAGTCCTGTATTCATCAGCCTATCCAACACGTCCACATGTACTGAAGCAAGGCCTTTGATGTCGATGATAGACCACACTTGGAGTATTGTCTGCATTTCCGGTTCCCGAATATGGGGAGGATGTCATTACACTGGACAGCAGGCTTCAGGAGGATGTTACCAGGACTGGGGGCTTGGGTTAAAAGCAGAGAGTGGATAAGCTTGGGCTATTCAGCTGTAGTGTAGGATGTTCAGGTATGACCCCTTATCAAGGTAAATAATTCATAAGGAGATTAAATAACGTTTCTTTGTCCAAGAAATCGGAGTACAAAACCAGAGGCCGCGGATTGAAAGTGAGACGGGAAATTTTTCTGAGTGGTCTATCGGGTAAAATTCTCATAGAGAGGGAGGTTGATAAATGGAATTTGCCCTCAGACGCTGTAGAAACAGGTAAAAATAAAAGATTTTAAAATAAATTTGGGCAGGTACACAGATGGGAAATGGTTAGAGGGATCGGGGGGCAAACACACACAAATGGGCCATGCTCAAGAAGACATCTTAGTCTTGCAGATTGATGAAGCGGGCCGTGAGTTCAACATCCGTCAAACCCTCCCAGATCATCCTCCTGAGGAATCTCACCCCGGAGTCTGTCTGTGAAGTGTTGATGTGACGTCTCGTCAGAGGGCAGCTCAGTGCCACAGAACAGACAGACTGGGTAAGGACGGCAGATTTCAATCCTAAATGGAAATTTGTGCCTATTTCAGTGGCCGTGTGTCACACTCTGATAGTATATCCGTGTGTGTGTGTGTGTGTGTGTGTGTGTGTGTGTGTGTGTGTGTGTGTGTGTGTGTGTATGTGTGTGTGTGTGTGTGTGTGTGTGTGTGTGTGTGTGTGTGTGTGTGTGTGTGTGTGTGTGTGTGTGTGTGTGTGGATTGTGGGAAATATCCGTGTGGTGTGTATACACATTGAAGGAGCGTGTGCACATTGAAGAATTTGTATATTACAGTGTGTCATCACATGTCTGATGTGTGTTGACAATGTGTCACACGTGATTGAGTTGATTAAATGAATAAATGACTGTCTCTGAAGAGATTGGTTTCCAGGTTACTGAGGGAAATAACAACGTACATTGCTGAGGCTCTGACTACAATCTGCCAGTCCTTCCTGTGTGTGTGTGTGTGAGGGAGCTTTGCCAGGCCGGTTATGCTGTGTGTGCTTCTCCCGAGATGAAATCTTGACCCATGTCAATGCTTGTTGGTGTGTCCGAGCTCATTCTCACAATCCTTCAATGTAGTGGTCTGATAACCATAAGACATAGGAGCAGAATTAGGCCATTTGCCCATCGAGTCTGCTCCGTCATTCAATCATGGCTGATCCTTTTATTCCCTCCTCAGCCCCACTACCTGGTCTTCTCCCCGTAACCTTTGATACTGTGTCCAATCTGGAACCTATCAAGCTCTGCCTTAAATACACACAAGTTCCACAATTTCACCAGCCTCTGGCTCAAATTCCTCCGCATCTGTTTTAAATAGACCCCCCCCCCCATCTTGAGGCTGTGCCCTCTTGTCCTAAACTCCACCACCATGGGAAACATCCTTTCCACATCTACTCTGTCTAGGACTTTCAACATTCGAAAGGTTTCAAAGAGATCCCCCCTCATCTTTCTAAATTCCAGCGAGTACAGACACAGAGCTATCAAACGTTCCTCGTATGATAACCCTTTCATTCCTGGAATCATCCTTATGAAATGAACCTTCTGCAATGCCAGCACATCTTTTCATAGATGAGGAGCCCAAAACTGTTCACAATACTCAAGGTGAGGCTTCACCAGTGCCTTATCAAGCCTCAACATCACATCCCTGCTCTTGAATTGAATGCTATCTAAACCCCTTGAATTGAATGCTAACGTTGGATTTGCCTTCCTCACCACTGACTCTACCTGCAAGTTAACCTTTGAGTGTGTTCTGCAGAATGACTGCCAAGTCCATTTTATTCTCAGCCTTTTGGGTTTTCTCCCCATCTGAAAAAAAAATCTGCACAATATTTCTACGATCAAAGTGCATGGCCATGCATTGCCCAACATTGTATATCATTTGCCACTTTCTTTCCCATTCTCCTAATTCAAGTCCTTGTCCAGCCTAACTGTTTCCTCAACACTACTGGCCACTAATCTTTGTATCATATGCAAACTTGGAAACAAAGCCATCTACTCTAGGACAAGAGGGTATAACTTCAGGATAGAAGGACTTCCTTTTAGAACTGAGATGCGGAGAAATTACTTTAGTCAGTGTGTGGAAAATCTGTTGAATTTGTTGCCACAAGTGGCTGTGGAGGCCAAGTCATATTTAAGGCAGAGATAGATAGGTTCTTCATTAGCCAGGACATCAAAGGGTATGGGGTGAAAGCAGGGGAGTGGGGATGACTGGAAAAATTGGATCTGCCCATGACTGAATGGTGGAGCAGACTCGATTGGCCGAATGGCCTACTTCTGCTCCAACATCTTATGGTCTGTTCCATCAGCTAAATCTTGATATACAGCATAAAATGAAGGTGTCCTAACACTGACCCCTGTGGAACACGAGTCACTGGCAGCTAATCAGAAAAGGATCCCTTTACTCTCATTCGCTGTTTCCTACCAATCAGCCAATGTTCTAACCATGCCTGTAACTTTTCTGTAATACCATGGCCTCTTAACCTGGTTACCACCTTCATGTGTGGCACCTGGACAAAGGCCTTCCGAGATTCCAAATATACTACATCCACTGCATCCCCTTTATCTATCCTGCTTGTAATCTCCTCAAAGAATCCCAACAGGTTTGTCAGGCAGGATATTCCCTTAACGAAGCCATGCTGACTTGCCCTGTCTTGTCTAGTGTCACCAAGTATTCCATAACCTCATACTTAACAATTGACTCCAATTTCTTCCCAAGCACAGAGGTGAGGCTAACTGGTCAATAATTTCCTTTCTGCTGTCTTCCTCCTTACTTAAAGGGCTAAGTGACATTTGCCATTTTCCAGCCCTCTGGCACCATGCCAGGGTCCAGTGATTTTTGAAAGATCATTTCAAATGCCTCCACAATGTCTACTGCAACCTCTTTCAGAACACTAGGGTGCAGTTCATCTGGTCCGGGTGACTTATGTACCTTTAGGTCTTTCAGCTTTTTGAGCAACTTCTCCCTTGTAACAGTAACTGGACTCACTTCTCTCCCTCGCAATCTTCACCACCGGGCCCAATGCTAGTGTCTTCCATGGTGAAGATTGGTGCAAAATATTTGGTTCATCTGCCATCTCTTTATCCTGTGTTATTATATATCCAGCCTCATTTTCTAGCGGTCCTATATCCAGTCTCATCTCTGTTTTTTTTTTACAATACTTGAAAAACAATTTGATATTGTTTGCTAACTTGTTTTACAAAGACCGGTGTGTAAAAAGGGCCTGAAGGATCATTGGAGACCAGAGTCACCCCAACCACAAACTGTACCAGTTGCTACCATCCGGGATACGGTACCGCAGCATAAAAGCCAGGAGCAACAGGCTTGGGGACAGCTTCTTCAACCCGGCCAGCAGACTGATTAACTCGTGCTGTATTTCTATGTTATATTGACCAGCATGTTATACATATAATTCATCATAAATTACTATAATTTGCGCATTGCACATTTAGATGGAGACGTAATGTAAAGATTTTTAATCCTCGTGTATATGAAGGATGTAAGTAATCAAGTCAATTAAATTCAAATCAATTTCTTGTTTATTTTTTCCCACCCGATCATCCTTTCAGTTCCTCTCTGTAGATATTTAAAAGCTTCCCAATCCACTGTCTTCCTACTAATTTTTGTTTTGTTGTATACCCTCTCTTTTGCCTTTACATTAACTTGTCTTCCCTTGTCAGCCACGGTTTTAAAATTTTGCCATTTGAGTATTTATTTATTTTTGGAATACATCTATCCTTCACCTTTCTCACTTTCCCAGAAACTGACACCATTTCTGCTCTGCTCTCATCCCTGCCAGCAACTCCTTCCAATTTGCTTTGGCCAACTCCTCTCTCAGACCACTGTAATTTCTTTTACTCCTCTGAAATACTACAATGTCAGGCTTTACTGTCTCCTTATCAAATTTCAAGTTGAACTCAGTCATGTTGTGAGCACTGCCTCCTAAGGTTTCTTTTAACTGCTGACCTCTGGTTCAATACATAACACCCAATCCAGTAGAGCTGTTCCCCGAGTAGGCTTAACAACAAACTGCTCTAGAAAGCCATCACATTGCATTCAACAAACTCCCTCTCTTGAGATCCTTTACCAACCTGATTTTCCCAATTGAACTGCATGTTGAAATCTCCCATGATTATCATAACATTGTCCTTTTCATCAGCCTTTTCTATTTCCAGTTGTAATCTGTGGGCCACAACCCACTGAGGCCTGTATATGACTGGTGTCAGTGTCATTTTTACTTTTGCAGTCCCTTACCTCAACCCACAAGGATTCAACATCTTCTAATCCTATGTCACATCCAGCTGCTGATTTACCAGCAGAGCCACACCACCCCATCAGCCTTCCTTCCTTCCTAAACCACCGATACATTGTGTAACCTTGAACATTCAGCTCCCAACTACAACCATCCCTCAGCCACGTTTCCGTGATGGCCACAACATCATACCTGACAATCTGTAATCGAGCAACAAGATCATCCACCTTATTTCTCATACTTCATGCATTGAGATATAACACTTTATGTACCGTATCTGCTACCCTTTTTAATTCTGCATCCGTAATGCACTGATACTCACCCTGCTGGCTGCAATTTTGTCCTCACATCTGTCCACCCTATCTGACAGTCTGACTGTACGCTATCTTTGCATTTTACCATCAGTCCTCTCTCTTCACTCCAGTTCCCGACCTCCCCCCCCCCCACCAAATTAGTTCAGACCCTCCTCAACAGCTCTATCAAACCTCTCTGTGAGAATATTGTTCTCGCTCGTGTCGAGGTGCGACCCATCCCTTTTGAGCAGGTCATTCCTCCACCAGAACAGATCCCAATGATCCAAGAACCTGAATCCCTGTCCCCAGCACCATCTTCTCAGCCATGTTTATCTGCCAAATTATCCTGTTTCTACCCTCACCAGCACGTGGCACTGGCAGCAATCCAGAAATTACAACCCTGGGGGTGCTGCTTCTGAGGTTTCTACCAACCTCTCCAAATTCTATTTTCAGGAACTCTTTGCTTTTACTTCCTATGTCATTGTCACAAATTTACCAAGATATCTGGCTCTTTTCCCTGCCTCTCTAAAATACTGCGGACACAATTAGAGGCATCCCTGACCCTGGCACCCAGGACGCAACAAACCATTCGAGTGTCCCGTTCACATCAATAGATTCTCCTGTCTGTTCCCCTGATGATTCAGTCCCCGATCACGACCACTCCCCTCTTCTGCCTCTAACAACGGTGAGAGATGCTGATCCGGAAGGGGGAAGATCTGTGTCAGTTATTTTCCTGACAATCCCTGTCACCACACTGATACCTGCTTTTATTCCCTACAATATTATCATCAGTATTAAATTCCCAGTTCCTCTGGTAGATCCTAACTCATGTCCTGGTGTGTTAGTGCATTTGCCTGGGATTGGAACACAGTGGTTCATTTGACAGTCCCGTGTATTGGTTGTATTGTGACCCTGTGCTGATGTGTTCAGGGGTCTGACATCTCCAGCTGATCATTTGACAGTGATGCCTCCCAGTCGGTGGGGTTGATGTGGAATAAACTGCAGCTCCCCTTCAGCCCAGTATTACAGAAAATCTTTGCCTCAAATTGGAACTAAATTAACAAGGAGAAATTAATCTTTGTAAGTTTTACCTCGATTAATAGCATCAAGCGTTTCTCTCAGCACTGTTTTCAACAAGTAGAGGTGATCGAATTTTTCGACCGGTAGCGTCTCGTCTGTCACTGCCAATTCCTGGACATCGTCATTAATCCTGTAAATATTATACTGCCGGTTATAAATTGATATTCTGAACTATTTTACAAATCCATTCAGGGTTTCAGTAAAGAGCCTGTACTACCTTCTGTTCCGACAATCTTCCTCCTGAAATAAATAAAACACAAATCCGATTAGACTTGGACTTACTGTCCACATCCTGAATTTCATCCAAATCATTACAAGGTGTTGAAAATTCCCACTCCCGCAATCACTCACACACACGGACAATACAGAACCACGGGGTAACATACAACGAAAGTTTCTGAATGTCAGACCGTTACTGAGAGGATGAAACTTATAGGGAAGACAGGACAGGCTGTGCATTATCATCTGGATATGACGTCAGGCTGATAGGATGGAGGAATTTAAGATCGGTGATGTATGTGATGGTGTGCGGGTGGAGGAAGTACCTCTATTTATGGGGAGACTTGTGAGGGGATGTAATTCCAGATGGATTTTAACAAATTCCACAGGAAATTTAGTGAAGAGGATGTGGAACTCAGTGCCACAGGAGTGGATGAAATGGAACAGCAGAGACTGACTGTAATGGGGAGGCTGGATAAACACGTGAGGGACCAGAGATTTCGGGCACGGTTGCTGGTTGTGGTGAGTAGGTGGCAGGAGGATTGTGAAGCAGGGAAATTGATAGAAGATGGACCTAATGGCCTGTTTATGATAGAGAATGGGATATAATCCCATGTGAAATATATCCAAAAAATAAAGAGACAGTGAAAGTTTCCGTAATCTGATGGAAAGCGGATATGGAGGATGTCTAATGTGTGGGTCACATTCTTTGTTCTCACTGATTGACAGAGAGACCCTCACACCCACCGCACCAGACACACTCACAGCCTGTGACTGGAACTGGGTGTTAATGGGAGTTTAAGAGGATATTTAAGGCGGTAATTAAGGAAACAGTCAGCAGCTCTGTGTTATGATTGGAGTAAATAATTTCAGAGAGATTTGCATTCTGTCCTGGGATGTATAGAAGTTGTGGAAGTCCAGTTTTGGGACAATAGACAATAGGTGCAGGAGTATGCCATTCGGCCCTCCTAGCCAGCACTGCCATTCACTGTGATCATGGCTGATCATACACAATCAGTACCCTGTACCTGCCCTCTCACCATATCCCTTGACCCCGCTATCTATAAGAGTTCGATATAACTCTTTCTTGAAAGCATCCAGAGGCTTGGTCTCCACTGCCTTCTGGGGCAGAGCATTCCACATATCCACCACTCTCTGGGTGAAAAGGTTTTTCTGCATCACTGTTCTAAATGGCCTACCCCTTATTCTTAAAAGATGTCATCTAGTTCTGGACTCACCCATCAGTAGGAACATGCTTCCTGCCTCCAGCGTGTCCAATTCCTTAATAATCTTATTATTATGGGACAACAACAACCCTGAATAGATGCATCATTGTCTGGTGAGAAACAGTTTACTGCCATTTGTAAATGCTGTGTGTAGGAGCAATGCATCTGTTTTCTATCTGCATTGTATTCTGTGTTACGTGTTTATTATGTTAACTCGTCACGTGAGTGGGGACGTGGTAAAAGCGAAGGGAAAAGGTTACGTATCTGTACTTTGTTCTGGGCAGTTTTGAGCTGGAGACGGGCGGATGTCATTCTGTTCTTGACCGCTGTGTTGCAGCTTACTTTACAATGAATTACCCTGAAGTTTCATCGCTTCAAGATTGTATTTTGCTAATGAAGGACTGAAAGCGTATCATGGACATTTTGAAATGTCATCATTGGATTGATTGATCATGCAAATATAACAGCTTGTGTGAGGTCACCAGCAGCGACAATTGATTTGTTAGAATTGGCCGCTGTGCTGTGTTTATTTTAAATATACCACTGTTCATTTAGTGCCTTTTGACAGGAACAAATTGAAATATAATCCCTCACCTTGAGAAATATCACACTGTCTTTTTGATCCATCTGTTCCTTTAACTTAGTGATTTCCTCCTGAATAAACCTTATATTCTCTTGAAAAGCTAGAAGATTTTTCTCCATTGGGTTGAGAATCCTCTTCTCTTCTTCCCTGAGATCCCTGAGTAAGCTCTGCTCTTTCTCAGTGATAATCTGGCGCAGTTCAGCAAACTGGGATGTGATGTGGGTCTGAAGACTGTGTGACTGTTCCTGTCGAAGGAAAGGTGAAGATTAATATACTGCACTGCTGTGTTATGTTTCCTTTTGTCATTAAGTTCGGTCTATTAGAGTCCATGCTACTTCTGAGCGCATTCCTGTCAACACCATTCCCTCACGTTTTCCTGAAACCTATTCTCACTTATTGACCCATAAACTCCCATCTAATTCACGCACACCCTCCCGACCTTTACAGGGTTAACGGTAATTAGCCATTCATCTGGCAAGTCCTTGGGATGTGTCAGAGTCTCTCGTGGTCACAGGGAGAACATGCAAACTCCACACTGACAGCGGCAGAGGTCAGGATCGAACCCAGGTCACTGGAGCTGTGATACTCGGCTATTCTGCATTAAATGGAGCAAAACTCGACAGTAATATCAGAAATTCCGCTCAGGAAGCCTCACCCGAACTCCGGAAATCTTCTCTTTCTGTTGCTGCTCCTTTTCCTGGAAGTCTGATTTCTTTTTTGTGAGAGAGTCTAAGGAAGATTTTAGCTGATCCTGGAAGTCAGACAGCGAAGGAAATAGAAACAAAGATGCATCAAAAGAAACAGGTGATCAAACCCGATTATCACACAAAATGCCGGAGGAACTCAGTGAGTCAGGCAGCATCTATTCAGGGGAAATAAACAGTCGGTGTTTCGGGATGAGACCCTTTATTAGGACTGGGAAGGAATTGGACAGAAGCCAGAATAAAAAGGTTGGGGATGAGAACCAGCTGACAGGTGAGACAACGTGAGAAGGAATGTGGGGGAGGGTGATGAAGTGAGAAGCTGAGAGGGGACAGGTGGAAGAGGTAAAGGGCTGGAGAAGAAGGAATCTAATTCGAGAGGGCAATCGACCATGGATGAAACGGGAGGAACTGGGCTGTTTGCGGCCCTGAATGGTGACGAGGGAGGAGGTTAGGTGTCAGGTGTAGCACTTGTCCCGCTTGCAGGTGTCGGCGCCAGGAGGGAGATCAGTGGGGAGGAGCGAGTGGATCAGGGCGATACAGTACGTGGAGCGCGATCCGTATAGAGAGCGGAGAGTTCGGGGTGCGGAGGTGGGGTGTGGGACGGAGAGATGCTAGAATCCCGTTGGAGATGGCGAAAGTTGCAGAGAATCATGTGTTGGTTATGGAGGCTCGTGTGATGCTATGTAGTACAAAGGAAATGTGTTAAGTGTTTAATTAACGTTAGTTTTTACCTTATAGTTTTTAACAGCTTCTTTAATCGGCCTGAGGCGGTGCTGTCTGTGTTCCTCCGCCACTGCACAGATCACACAGATCAGTGTCTTGTCCGTTTCACAAAACAGCTTCAGTTCTTCCTCATGTTCCTCGCAGTGACGTTTACTTTCCTTCCCCTTCGGATTCAGGTTTAGATTTCGAAATTTTTCAGCCAGATTTGCTAAGGCCCGACTGGCCCTGAGCGTGCGGTCAGCAAACTCCTCTCTACATTCCGGGCAGGAGTTTCTCTCCTCCCTTTCCCAACACCGTGTGATACAAGAGCGACAGAAGTTGTGTCCGCACTCCAGTATAACCGGATCGGTGAAGAAATCCAGGCAGACGGGACAAATTGCCTCCTCGCTCAAACTCTCGACCTGTCCTTTCGAAGTCATGTTAACTCCCAGCACTTCCTGATTCAGAATGCTTTCACTTTCGGGGAGCTGCTGATCCGCTGCAGTACCGCGATTGTCCACTACGCGCGCTGCAGACTCGGGGAATCAAACAACACACACACAATGCTGGTGGAACACAGCAGGCCAGACAGCATCTGTAAGGAGAAGCACTGTTAACGTTTCGGGCCGAGCCCATTCGTCAGGTCAGTTGGTGTGTTATACTGCGTCCGGTGCTCCCGTTGTGGCCTTTTATATATTGGTGAGACCCGACGCAGACTGAGAGACCGTTTCGCTGAACACCTACGCTCTGTACGCCAGAGAAAGCAGGATCTCCCAGTGGCCACACATTTTAATTCCACGTCCCATTCCCATTCTGATATGTCTATCCAAGGACCTTCTCCTGCGCCATGTGTTCCCACCACCCCCCCCCCCCCCCCGGGGTGGTTCACTACTACAATAACTGTGAGGCTTCCTCAGCCAACCCGGCCACTCCCTGTCCAGTGTAGAGGATGTGTCAGTATTCCTGTACGACTGGGCTTCGCAAGCTTTTTTTTTATGCCAAGGACCAATACCAGTAACCGTGGACCCAAGGTTGGGAACCGCTGCTCTCCGGACATCCGGATTTGATGGCAGGCCAACGAGTTTCGAGCGTCTTTCCCCGAGTTCCCCGGCAGCACTCGCTGTCCGTTTTCCTGCGCGTCCTGGGAACAGCCCGAGGATCAGTGAAACTTCTGTCACGCAGCTGATGTGGCACAGGCCCTTGTATCTTTCTCCACAGATCTTCGCCAGCCCACAGTCCGCAAAGAGGTGAGTGACCCTCTCGTCTCCACTGTGGTAATCTCGGGGCAGCGCGCTGTGGGAGTGATCTCCGGGCATGCAGCAAGGATCAGACTGGGAGGGCCCCTCTCGTCTCCACTGCTGTAATCTCGGGGCAGCGCGCTGTGGGAGTGATCTCCGGGCATGCAGCAAGGATCAGACTGGGAGGGCCCCTCTCGTCTCCACTGCTGTAATCTCGGGGCAGCGCGCTGTGGGAGTGATCTCCGGGCATGCAGCAAGGATCAGACTGGGAGGGGCCCTCTCGCCTCCACTGCAGTAATCCCGGGACAGCGCGCTGTGGGAGTGATCTCCGGGCATGCAGCAAGGATCAGACTGGGCGGGCCCCTCTCGTCTCCACTGCAGTAATCTCGGGGCAGTGCGCTGTGGGAGTGATCTCCGGGCATGCAGCAACTATCAGACTGGGAGGGACCCTCTCGCCGCCAGACAGGTGAGGTCTTGCTGCCTGTTGGTGAGATCTGGTGATGAGGCATTCTGCCAGATGGTCTGGACTCTCTGCTCAGGGAACCACTCCACTGTGTCCATCCAGTCCTTCTCCTGCAGTGACTGCAGGACATTCCGTGCTGACCACTGTCTGGTGTTCCTGTGGTCAAAGCTGCTGGTCTGAAAGAACTGTCACCAATTTCATTAACACAAGGTTCACAAGGAGAAGCTTCCTGACTGAGACAGACAGAGTCTCACAGGGTATTTACAGGGTAGGGGCAGGAATGATGTTTCCCCTGGCTGGGCAGTGGAACCAGGGGTCACTGACTCAAAATCCGAGATCACCTCAGCAGGACTGAGATGAGGAGAAATTTCCCCAACAAGGTGCGTGAATATCTGGAATTTTCTCCACAAGATTTCTAAATTAAACGGACATATTTAGGGGCTCGGCGATGTTGGGAACGTTGCAGGAAGGTGGCGCTGAGGTCAAAGATCAGCCATGTTCTGAGTGAGGAGCAGAACAGCGCAACGGGCCGAATGGCAACGCCTGCTCCTGTTCCTTATTTGCGCCTTGTTCTCCCTTGGCCTTCAGTCTGTCTGATTGCACAGGGGAGCGCTGAGAGCACCGGAGATCCATCAGCAGCCGCTGCGGTTATTTCATGCTCTTGTTATTTATCTCTGTTTCTCCATATTTGCATTTGCACAGTTTGTTACCTTCAGCACTCTGGCTGATCTTTCACTGCCTGCTTCTGTTATGGTTACTATTCTATACTTTTTCTATGTATGTCCGCAGGAAAATGCTTCTCGGGGTTGTATGTGGTGACTTATCTGTACTCTGATAATAAAAATTGGTAATGCTTGGAATAAATATAAAAAATTGGGTAATACTATCATATCGATAGTATTATTTCAACCCGCCATTGACAGAGATAATGGGGACCTCCTGGTAACAAGTTGCTTGATTTGTTCAATTAGAAGTAAAAAATTAACTTTAAATAAACTCTTATGTTTCTTGGTAATTTTTATACCCAAATAAGTAAAATGATCTGTGACAGCTTTAAATGGTAAGTGTTTATAAATTGGAACTTGCACATTTAATGGAAATAATTCACTGTTATTAAAATTCAGTTTGTAGCCCGAAAAGCTACTAAACTGAGCAAGCAAGGATGAAATAGCTGGAATAGATCTCTCAGGGTCAGATATGTATAGTAACAAATCATCAGCATATAATAACTTATAAGTCCCTTACCCACGGGTAATACCAAAAATATTAGGTGATTCACGAATGGCAACGGCTAAAGGTTCCAAGCAATGTCAAATAATAGAGGACTTAAAGGGCAGCCTTGCCTCGTACCACGATAGAACAGAAAAAAAGGAGATCTTTGATCATTGGTAAGAACCGAAGCCAAAGGTTTATAATACATTAATTTAATCCATGATATAAATTTCAAGCTGAAATTAAAATTCTGAAACGTATTAAATAAATATAGCCATTCAACTCTATTGAACAATTTTTCAGCATCTAAGGAAATGACATTCTGGTATTTCAGATGAAGTATAAATTACATTAATTAATTTTCTAATGTTAAAAGATGAATAACAGTTTTAAATACATCGTTCAGAGATAATTTGAGGTAATACATTTTCTAATCTAGTGGCCAAAATGTTGGTAAAAATCTTAGAATCCGTATTCAGCAAGGATATTGGCCGATAGGATGCACATTCAGTGGGGTCTTTATCTTTTTTAAGAATTGGAGAAATTGAGGCATCATAAAAAGTATGTGGTTATTTACCTACAGTTAACGCATTTTTAAAAATTTTACAAAGCCAAGGGGCGAGAATAGAAGAAAAGGGTTTAAAAAAATCAGCAGTATAACCGTCCGGACCAGGGGCTTAACCTGAATTCTTTGAAAAAGGGAGAGGGTTCTCCTTTCCAGACCCTGCCCGGGGACTTGTGCCACTCCTCAGGGTTATATATGGAACCTCTCAGACAGGGACAGGGAGTGGGTTCCCCTTTCCAGACTCTGCCCGGGGACTTGTGCCACTCCTCAGGGTTATATATGGGACCTCTCGGGCAGGAACAGGGAGTGGGTTCCCCTTTCCAGATCCTGCCCGGGGACTTGTGCCACTCCTCAGGGTTATATATGGAACCTCTCGGACAGGGACAGGGAGTGGGTTCCCCTTTCCAGACCCTGCCCGGGGACTTGTGCCACTCCTCAGGGTTATATATGGAACCTCTCGGGCAGGGACAGGGAGTGGGTTCCCCTTTCCAGACCCTGCCCGGGGACTTGTGCCACTCCTCAAGGTTATATATGGAACCTCTCGGACAGGGACAGGGAGTGGGTTCCCCTTTCCAGACCCTGCCCGAGAACTTGCCTGCACTCCTCAGGGTTATATATGGAACCTCTCGGACAGGGACAGTGAGTGGGTTCCCCTTTCCAGACCATGCCCGGGGCCTTGTGGCACTCCTCAGGGTTATATATGGAACCTCTCGGACAGGGACAGGGAGTGGGTTCCCCTTGCCAGACCCTGCCCGGGGACTTGTGCCACTCCTCAGGGATATATATGGAACCTCTCGGGCAGGGACAGGGAGTGGGTTCCCCTTTCCAGACCCTGCCCGGGGACTTGTGCCAATCCTCAGGGCTATATATGGAACCTCTCGGACAGGGACAGGGAGTGGGTTCCCCTTTCCAGACCCTGCCCGGGGACTTGCCTGCACTCCTCAGGGTTATATATGGAACCTCTCGGGCCGGGACAGGGAGTGGGTTCCCCTTTCCAGACCCTGCCCGGGGACTTGTGCCACTCCTCAGGGTTGTATATGGAACCTCTCGGACAGGGACAGGGAGTGGGTTCCCCTTTCCAGACCCTGCCCGAGAACTTGCCTGCACTCCTCAGGGTTATATATGGAACCTCTCGGACAGGGACAGTGAGTGGGTTCCCCTTTCCAGACCATGCCCGGGGCCTTGTGGCACTCCTCAGGGTTATATATGGAACCTCTCGGACAGGGACAGGGAGTGGGTTCCCCTTGCCAGACCCTGCCCGGGGACTTGTGCCACTCCTCAGGGTTATATATCGAACCTCTCGGACAGGGACAGGGAGTGGGTTCCCCTTTCCAGACCCTGCCCGGGAACTTGTGCCACTCCTCAGGGTTATATATGGGACCTCTCGGACAGGGACAGGGAGTGGGTTCCCCTTTCCAGACTCTGCCCGGGGACTTGTGGCACTCCTCACGGTTATATATGGGACCTCTCGGAGAGGGATAGGGAGTGGGTTCCCCTTTCCAGACTCTGCCCGGGGAATTGTGGCACTCCTCACGGTTATAAATGGGACCTCTCGGACAGGGATAGGGAGTGGGTTCCCCTTTCCAGACCCTGCCCGTGGACTTGTGCCACTCCTCAGGGTTATATATGGAGCCTCTCGGGCAGGGGCAGGGAGTGGGTTCCCCTTTCCAGACCCTGCCCCGGGACTTGTGCCACTCCTCAGGGTTATTTATGGAACTTCTCGGGGAGGGACAGAGTGTGGGTTCCCCTTTCCAGACCCTGCCCAGGGACTTGTGCCACTCCTCAGGGTTAAATATGGAACCTCTTGGGCAGGGACAGGGAGTGGGTTTCCCTTTCCAGACCCTGCCCGAGGACTTGCCTGCACTCCTCATGGTTATATATGGAACCTCTCGGACAGGGACAGGGAGTGGGGTCCCCTTTGCAGACCATGCCCGGGGACTTGTGCCACTCCTCAGGGTTATATATGGAACCTCTCGGACAGGGACAGGGAGTGGGTTCCCCTTTGCAGACCCTGCCCGGGGACTTGCCTGCACTCCTCAGGGTTATATATGGAACCTCTCGGATAGGGACAGTGAGTGGGTTCCCCTTTCCAGACCCTGCCCGGTGACTTGTGCCACTCCTCAGGGTTATATATGGAACTTCTCGGACAGGGACAGGGAGTGGGTTCCCCTTTCCCAGGCAGACGTCCGAAGGTGACCGGGAGCCACCAGAGGGGCTGATGTAATACAAGCCATGGCACGGTGGGTCACTGAGGTAAGGGAACCCATTTGAATGTCAGCCCGACTGCACGCGGATTTTGGTGAATTTACCCGATACCTACAGAAAAAAGGAGAATCCCTTGCGTACTTTATCGCTCGTTTTAAGGATACGTGAGAGTCCAATGCCGGCAAACCCCTGGACAGATCAGTATGTCCAGCTCGCAGTGCAGACTTTTCTAAACTGTCTCAGAACCAAGCCTGCCCACTCCTTTAAGTTAACTAATCTCAATTCTCTGTGTCAGACCTGGCCCCAGGTTACACAA
Source organism: Hemitrygon akajei (assembly GCF_048418815.1). Classification (NCBI taxonomy): domain Eukaryota; kingdom Metazoa; phylum Chordata; class Chondrichthyes; order Myliobatiformes; family Dasyatidae; genus Hemitrygon; species Hemitrygon akajei. Next base: position 897,178 of record NW_027332056.1, read on the forward strand.
ATTCTGATGAATAGGGAGTGCAATTGACTCTTTAAAGGGACTGGGGAAAAGCGAGAGTGTGTACAGAGAACCGGTAGTGAGGAGATGGAGTTCGGGTCCTGACGAAGAACCCAGAACGGGTGACAGGATCGTGCGGACGGTGCAGATGAAGAGGGACACTTGGCAAAGGACAGAAACGGGGTTTGTAGAAAGAGGGGACATTGGGCCAGAGATTGTCGCACTGCAATCACAGACAAGAATAATAAGGGGCAGGAAGAGAGCCAGGATCACAGTAATACTCGACAGAGTACCACATTTACTCTCCACAATCTCATTGGTCCCGGATAGTGCAGGCCAGAGGGGACGGATCACAGTGATACTCGGCAGAGTACCACATTTACTGTCCACTATCCCTTTGGTCCCGGATAGGGCAGGCCAGAGGGGACGGATTACAGTGATACTAGACAGAGTACCACAGTTACTCTCCACATTCCCTTTGGTCCCGGATAGGGCAGGCCAGAGGGGACGGATCACAGTGATACTCGACAGAGTACCACATTTACTCTCCACAATCCCTTTGGTCCAGGATAGGGCAGGCCAGAGGGGACGGATCACAGTGATACTCGGCAGAGTACCACATTTACTGTCCACTATCCCTTTGGTCCCGGATAGGGCAGGCCAGAGGGGACGGATTACAGTGATACTAGACAGAGTACCACAGTTACTCTCCACATTCCCTTTGGTCCCGGATAGGGCAGGCCAGAGGGGACGGATCACAGTGATACTCGACAGAGTACCACATTTACTCTCCACAATCCCTTTGGTCCAGGATAGGGCAGGCCAGAGGGGACGGATCACAGTGATACTCGGCAGAGTACCACATTTACTGTCCACTATCCCTTTGGTCCCGGATAGGGCAGGCCAGAGGGGACGGATTACAGTGATACTAGACAGAGTACCACAGTTACTCTCCACATTCCCTTTGGTCCCGGATAGGGCAGGCCAGAGGGGACGGATCACAGTGATACTCGACAGAGTCCCACATTTACACAATACCTTTGGTCCCGGATAGAGCAGGCCAGAGGGGACGGATCACAGTGATACTCGACAGAGTACCACATTTACACAATACCTTTGGTCCCGGATAGAGCAGGCCAGAGGGGACGGGTCACAGTGATACTCGACAGAGTACCACATTTACTCTCCACAATCCCTTTGGTCCCGGATAGGGCAGGCCAGAGGGGACGGATCACAGTGATACTCGACAGAGTCCCACATTTACACAATACCTTTGGTCCCGGATAGAGCAGGCCAGAGGGGACGGATCACAGTGATACTCGACAGAGTACCACATTTACACAATACCTTTGGTCCCGGATAGGGCAGGCAAGAGGGGACGGATCACAGTGATACTCGACAGAGTACCACAGTTACTCTCCACATTCCCTTTGGTCACGGATAGGGCAGGCCAGAGGGGACGGATCACAGTGATACCCGACAGAGTACCACATTGGCTCTCTACAATCCCTTTGGTCTCGGATAGGGCAGGCCAGAGGGGACGGATCACAGTGATACTCGACAGAGTACCACATTTGCTCTCAACAATCCCTTTGGTCTCGGATAGGGCAGGCCAGAGGGGACGGATCACAGTGATACTCGACAGAGTACCACATTTGCTCTCCACAATCCCTTTGGTCCCGGATAGATCAGGCCAGAGGGGACGGTGATACAGGCGGCTGTGATCAGGCTCACCACGCAGGAAGTCTCTTTTCTCACTGCTGCAATCAGGTAGAAGGTACAAGAGCCTCAGGACTCGTCCCACCATGGTCAGGAACAGCGACTATCCCTCAACCATCAAGCTGTGGAACAACACAGGATAACTGCACTTACTTGCTGTCCATAGAGATGCTCCCACAACAAATCATCGTACTGGGACTGTCTCAAAATGAGTGAAATAAGAGGTGGTTTGACTGAGACAGATCGCATTCCTGTCTCAGAATTAGAGAAATACAATCTCACAGGATATTTACAGCGGAAGGTCTGGAATGAAGTTTCCCATAAGGTGTGGAACCAGCGGTCACAGACTCAAAATCCGAGGACAATTCAGCAGGACTGAGATGAGGAGAAATTTCCTCACCCAGAGTGCAGTGAATCATTGCAATTATCTCCACAAGGTTTCTAAATTGAATAGACATATCCTGGGGCACAGCGGTGATGGGAAGTTGCAGGAAAGTTGTGCTGAGGTCAAAAGTCAAGCATGTTCTGAGTGAAGGGCAGAAGAGGCGCAAGGGGCCTGTCAGATTGAACAGGGAGCGCTGAGTGCACCGGACATCTATCGACAGTCGCTGCGGTTATTTCATGTTCTCGTTATTTATTTGCAGTGGCGAATAATTACAAGATTATTTGCAATTGTCTTCTGCACTCTGGTTGATCTTTCAGTGATCCAGATATAGTTACCATTCTGTCGCTTTGCTCTGTATGTTTGTAGGAGTTGTATGTGGCGTCTTATATGTACTCTGTTCGTTTTTGGAATAGTCACTTGAGGAATCTGAGGTGGAGGAGTATTTGGGGCTTATTTAAAATTATACATAGATATTATCCAACCAATGTTTATTTGACAAGGGTTAATTCTGATATTGAAACTAACTGTTCTTTTTGTGGTTTATATCCAGAGGATTTATTTTATCTGTTTTGGGATTGTGAATATGTTAAAACATTTTGGGTTGATGTTTGTCAATTTATAGATCAATATATTAATGTGGATTTAACTTCTTGTTTTGAAATTGTCTTATTTGGTTTTACTAATAATACCAAATCTCATAGGGATCATTTCTTTATCGTAAATATTTTGTTAATTTACAGCAAATTTTATATCCATAAATGCAATCACAGCAATAAGAAACCTTCATTTATATTTTTACATCAGACTTCAAACTATACGTTTATACTCTGAAAACTTCCCATAACCAGAAAGCTGTAAAGACTGTACAAATCTGTGAACGTTTTGGGTTATCTCTGTAAATGTTCCTGTTTTGTGACTCCTCTTAGATACAATTCCTTCTGTCCAACAGTATTTAGAGTGGATTTCTTCATTTATTTGTATATTTGAAGTTAATAGTTATATATTTGTTGCTGCTTTTGTGTGATTCCCTGGCTTTGTCAGCGTATGTTTAGTATTTCTATTTTTGTTTGTGTTCAATAAAAATAAAAAAAATAAAAAAAATAATAATAAAATTTACTTTGAACTTTGAGCCTCGGGGAACTTGCTTTGATTCTGAGAACAAACAGTGACTGACATCTTCGGCTCCCGGTAGCAGTTCGCCCTCGGATACACTCACAGCCAATCAGAGAACACTACTGGGAGAATCTTGCCTCCATTGACTGAGGGGAATCAGTGGGCGGGTCGCAGAGCGGACCGAAGTTTGGAATCGGGAACGAGTGGACCCGGTGAGAGACCCGAGATTGGGAGCAGCTCCCCGGGTAAAGGCTGCAACAGCGGCCGGAGTTTTGAATCCTTCCGATGGCGGAGGTGAAGAGACGGGCGGAGATTCCGTGAGATGTTTCAGCCACACAGAGGGTGCCCGGTCTTTCCCCGCCGTGGATCGGGGCCTATTGTCCGGAGTTTCCTCCCAGTCCTGTCTCCTGCTGCTGGGATACGGGAGCTGGCCCGCAGCGGCTGCCGATGGAACTCCGGTGCTGTGAGCGCTCCCCTGTGCAAAAGGACAGGCTGAAGGCCAAGGGAGAACCGGGCACAAAGGTAAACTCGGACTTTAGAAAAAGGAAACAGGTGCAGGCCATTCGGCCCTTTGTGTCTGTTCTGCCTTTCACTCAGAACATGCCTGATCTTTGACCTCAGCGCCACTTTCCCGCAACGTTCCCAGCATCGCAGAGCCCCAAAATTTGTCTTTCGAATTTAGAAACCTTGTGGAGAAAATTCCAAAGATTCGCTGCTCTCTGGGTGAGGAAATTTCTCCTCATCTCAGTCGTGCTGAGGTGAACTCGGATTCTGTGACCCCGGTTCCTCACCACAGCCAAAGAAAACATCATTCCTGCCTCTACCCTGTCAATACCCTGTGAGACTGTGTCTGTCTCAGTCAGACGGCCTTTTATTTCTCTAATTTTGAGACAGGCCCGGTCAGTATAATCTCTCCGAGGACACTACCTCACCTCCTAAATCAATCTGGGAAATCTCTTCATTCCCTTCATCCCACAGGCTGACTCCGGGAGGGAGACCAGACCTGTGCACAGTGTTCCATGTACGCTCTCACCAGGTCCCCATATACCTTCAGAGGAGATCTTTATTCTTCTATTCAAACCTTCCTTCCCATTCAATGCTCTTCATTTAATATCGAACTCAAACAGTGAACAGACACAACACAGCCTCCGCCATGAATTTAAAGGGCAGGTGTTGCAACAGTTTGAGCTTCATACCGGTGCCACGGAGCAAGCAGGGTGTCACAAAGGGAGCAATGTGGGAGTGTTGTATGTCTGAGCCCAGCTGTGTGTGTTTCTGTGTCAGAATCAGGTTTAATATCACCCGCACATGTGGTGAAATTTGTTCCTTTGTGTCTGCATTACATTACAATATTTAGTAATAAAAACTACAGATTACAATTAGTATGTGTAATTATATTTAAAATGTAGTGCAAAAAGAGAAGGAAAATACTGAGGGGGTGTTCATGGGTTCATTGTCTATGCAGATATCTGATGGTGGGGAAGAAGCTGTTCCTGAACCAGTGAGTGTGTCTCCAGGGTCCTGTGCATCCTCCTTGATGGTAGCAATGAGAAGAGGTCATGTCCTGGGTGATGGAGATCCTTAATGAGTGATGCCACCTTTTTGTGGCATCATCTTTTGAATGTGTCCTGGAAGCTGTGGAGTCCAGTGCCCATGAAGGAGTTGGCTGAGTTTACAACTTTCTGCAGCATTTTCCGATCCTGTGCAGTGGCCTCTCCACACCAGGCAGTGATGCAACCAGTTAGAATGCTCTCCACAGAACATCTGTAGAGATTTGCAAGTGTCTTTAGTGACAGACCGATACCCCTCAATCTCCGAATGAAATATAGCCGATGTTGTGCCTTCATTGTAACTGCATCAATATGTTGGGCCCAGGATAGTTCCTCAGAGATGTTGACAGGCAGGGAATGGAAACTGCTCACCCTTTTCACTTCTGATCCCACGATGAGGACTGGTGTGTGTTCCCTCGACTTCCCCTTCCTGAATCCGCAATCAATCCTTTGTCTTCATGATGTTGAGTGCAAGGTTGTTGCTGCGACACCACTCAACTTGCTGATCTATCTCACTCCTGTACTCCTCCTCGTCACCATCTGAAATTCCACCAACAATAGTTGTGTCATCAGCAAGTTTATAGATGAGCCTAGACACACAGACGTGGGTGTAGAGAGAGTAGAGCAGTGGGCTGAGCACGCATCGTTGAGGTGTGCTGGTGTTGATTGTCAGCAAGGAGGAGATGTTATTTCTGATCCACACAGACTGTGGTCTCCTGGTGAGGATCCAGTTGCAGAAGGAGGTACAGAGGCCCAGGTTTTGGAGCTTGTTGATTACAATTGAGGGTCTGATTGTATTGAACTCTGAGCTGTCATCAGCAGCCTGACTTGTGTATTGTTATTGTCCAGGTGATCTAAGGCTGAGTGGAGAGCCAGTGAGATTGCATCGGCTGTAGATATATTGTGGCGATCGGCAAATTGCAACGGGTCCAGGTCCATGCACAGACAGGAGTTGATTCTATTCATGACCAACCCCTCAAAGCACTTCATCACCATAGATGTGAGCGCCACTAGGACTGGCTCATGGACCTCCTGTTTCCTCCCTCTCGAGTTAATAATTAGCTCTTTTCTCTTGCTGACATTGAATGAGAATTTGTTTAAGACCACAAGTTACAGGGGCTTAATTCGGCCATTTGGCTCATGGAGTTCGCACCGAAATTTCATCATGGCTGATTCATTATCCCTCTCAGCCCCAATCTCCTGCCTTCTCCCCTTATCCCTTCATGCCCTGATCATCCAAGGATCTATCAACCTCTGCCTTAAATATTAATAATGACGGCCTCCACCACTGGCTGTGGCATGGAATTCCACAGATTCACTCATCCCTGGCTTAAGAAATTCTTCCTCATCGCCATTCCAAAAGGACAGTCCCACATCCTTTGCCTTGGCCTTCCAACATGCGATAATTTTCAAGTAGTTCACTCTCGTTCTTCTGAATCCCAGTGTATCCCGGCCCAGAGCCATCAGAAGCCCTTCAAATGACAAGCTCTCAAATCCTAGAATCATTTTCGTGAACTTCATTTGAACTTTCTTCAGTTTCAACACATCCTCTCTAAGATAAAGGACTCAAAATGCTCCCATTCCTCCAAGTGGGGCCTCGCTAGTGAGTTACAAAACCTCAGAATTATATCGTTGCTTTTATATTCTAGTTCTCCTGAAATTAAATGCTGACATCACATTTCCCTTCCCCACGATAGACACAGACTGCAAGTTGGCTTTGGGGAATCCTGCATAATTAATTCAAATCCCTTTAATCCTCAAATGGTTGTTTCTTCATTTGGGGAAAATTCCAACGCGTTCATGTCTTCTACCAAAGTCATGACCATACATTTCCTAACATTGTATTTCATCTGTCACTTCTTCGCCCATTCTCTTAATCTGTCTAAGTACTTCTGTGGCCTCTCTATTTGCTCAAAACTATCTGTCCCTCCACCTATTTTCGTATTGGCTGCAAACTTTGCTCAAAACAGTCAATTCATCAAAATTATTGACATAACACAAATCCCTGTGGATCATCACTAGTCACCGGCAACCAAGCAGTAAAGTTTCCCTTTATTCCCACTGTTTGTCTCTTGCCAATCAGCCACTGCTTTATCGATGCTGGTATAATCTCTGTAATACCATGGCTAAGTAGCCGATTCTTTGGCACCTTGTCAAAGGTCTTCAGAAAATCCAGATACACAGCATCAACCGACTCTCCTTTGTCGATCCTGATTGTTATTACTTCAAATAATTCCAACAGATTTGCCAGATCTAAGATTGTCCCTTGAGACGAAACGAGCAGCTCACTTGTGCAGCGGACCAGCAGTCCTCGAAGTTCTTGTAGTCTTGTGATGATATTAAAAAACATTAAGCAGAGAGAGAAAAACAAAACACCTTTAGTTTGCCCCGAGAGGACACAGCGTCCAAACGCTTTGCCAACTTAATAATGGCTCCAGGCCTGGACTTGCAGAGTTCAGAAGAATGAAACATATCAATCATTGAAAGCACAGAAAACACAATGGAGAGCTGGAGAGGGAGATGTGAGAGTTGTTTGTGTGTGCATGTGTGTGTGGTGCATGCGGTTGTGTCTCCTTTTGTGTCTGTGTGTGCCTGTGTCTGTGTGTGCATGCGTGTGTTTCTGTCTCTATGTGTCGTCTCTGCGTGCTAGTATGCGTGTGAGTGTCTGTGTGTGTATTTGAGTCTGTGTGCGTGTTTGTTTCTATTAATGTGTGTCAGTGTGTATGTGCTGTATATGTGTCTGTGCGTGCACCAGTGTGTATCTCCATGTGTGTCTGTTTGTGTTTCCTGTGAATCTCAGGGCCTGTGTGCACATTTATGTCAATGTGAGCCTCACTGCGCGAGCATGTGTGACTTGGTGTGTGAGTGTGTTTTTGTGAGAGAGTGTATGAGTGTGTGTCTGTGAGTGTGTGTGTGAGTGTGTGTGTGTGTGTGTGTGTGTGTGTGTGTGTGTGTGTGTGTGTGTGTGTGTGTGTGTGTGTGTGAGTGTGTGTCTCACTCTGCCTCTGGATGGATGTCTGTGAGTTTTTGTGCCTTTGCTCACATTTGAAATGAAACTTATTCTGACAGTACAGATACGTAACCACATACAGACATGATATTCATTTTCTTGCTGGCATCCACAGTCGAACAGAAAAATACAACAGAATCAATAAAAAAAACTCCACACAAAGACTGACAAACTGATCATTTTGAGACGATGAGTTGCAGAGGCCTGGGAAATGTGTCCACACGTGTGGGACCTGCTTCCCCAGGGCAGCAGCGAGAAGAGAGCGTGTTCTGAGTGGGTGGGGATGGTTATCATTGATGCTGCTTTCCTGTGGCCGCGCTCCTTGTAGATGTGCTGAATTTCTCTTCGCTGGGCTGGCAGGTGTCCAACACTTTCTGTAGATCTTTCCGTTCTTGGGAACTGGTTTCTGTCCCGGGTTGTGATGCAACCAGTCAGGACATTGTCTATCATGCATTTACTGACGTTTGACAAAGTTTTGGACAACAAGCTGAATTTGTGCAACTTCTCAAGCAGTGGAAGCTCTGTGCCTTCTTTGTGACAGCACTTACGTGTCAGCTCTCTGAACTGGTAGCACCAAGGCATTTAAAGTCACCGGCCCTGTGGAAGAACATTTGAAATATAAAGTCAGAAGAGCTGTGTGTTGTTAAAGTTTTGTGGCCTTGTGGATTGTTCCCAGATATAAACACAAGCTGGTTTCCCTGTAACTCAGAGGGTGGGGAGTGGAGAGAGGGGGAGGGGCAGAGAGGGTTAAGAGTTGTGTGCTGTAAAAGCTTTGTGACATTGTCCATGGCCTGTATTTATCCAATTCAGTTGTAAGCCTGCAAAACTAAGATTATTGTGCTGGCCACATCCCCTCAGTAGGGCGATAATACAGCTGTACAGATGAGATAAGTGCAGACGGGTGGGAAAGAAAGTTTTGAACTGACTCCTCTGTTCTGACAAGGTCACACACACTTGTCCGCTGCTGGATCCAAACACGAGCTGATTTCCCTCTAACTCAGAGGGTGGAGAGTGGGGGGAGAGTGGGGGGAGTGTGAGGGAGAGTTGTAGAGAGAAGGTGAGGGTGGCAGAGAGAGAAGTGGAGGGAGTGGAGAAGAGAGGGTTAACAGTTGTGTGCTGTTAAAGCTTTGTGACTTGACAGCCTGTATTTATCCAGTTCAGTTGCAAGCCTGCAGAACTAAGATCACTGTGCTGACCACCACCCCTCAGTAGGGCGATAATACAGCTGTACAGATGAGATAAGTGCAGACGGGTGGGAAAGAACATTCTGAACTAACACCTCTGTTCTGCTCAGGACACACACACACTTCTCTGCTGCTGGATCCAAACACAAGCTGATTTCCCTCTCACCCAGAGTTCCACAAATGTGGAATCTCAATGATCTTCTGGTAAAATAAATGATTTTCCACAATGACTGTGTGTTTCCTTTTTTATTGCTGCATCGGATCCGGAGTAACAATTATTGTCTTTTCCTTTCCGGTTGTGTACGGAAAATGGCATCAAAGGCAGGTGCGCTGAGAAACAGACTTGCAGCAGCGTCACAGACACATGGCAAAGCCGCGGTCACAACAACATCAACACAAGTTATTCAAACATTTTACAGGAAGGAACTCAAATAGAACAAAAACATTTAGAGCACAGTGGTCAGAGTGTTCACGGTACAACATCGCACTCACAGTGTTCAAAACTAAAGTGTCCAGTTCCAGATAAAATGGTAAACCAGCTTCCTCTCCGTAAAAATGAATGCAAGTGATTGTCACAGACAGGAGAAAATCTGCAGATGCTGGAAATCCAAGCAACACACAGAGAATGCTGGAGGCAGAACAGGCAGTATCTATGGGAAAGAATACATTCGACGTTTCGGGCCGAGGCCATTCACAAGACTTGACTTTAGACCATCCAATAGATTTCGCACTTCTGATATCAGTCTCACCGGCCTATAATTGCCTGGCTGAGATCAGCAGGTGGTGAATCTGTTGAATTCGTTGCCACAGGTGGATGTGTTGGCAGGTGATGGAGTGTAAATATGGCGGAGGCTGATAGGTTCTCGATCACTCAGGGCATGAATTGTTCCGGTAAGAGGGCAGAAGAATGGATTCGGGAGGGAAATTGGTCAGCCATGATGAAATGGTGGCGCATACTTGATGGAACGAATGGCCTGATTCTGTTCCTATGTCTTGTGGTCTAAACACAGATTTACCTTCCCCCAACATTCCGGTTTCTGTAGAAATCGCTCCCTTCATTTCTCCTTGTCCACATATTCTTCCTGGCACTGATCCCTGAAAGTGAGAGAAATACTACACCTGCCCATTCATCTCCTCCCTTACTCCATTCATCGCCCAAAGAGGTTCTTCCAGGTGAGGCAACGCTTCCTCTATTGCATCCGCTGCTCCTGATGCAGCCTTCTGTATATTGGTGAGACCCGGTGTAAATTGGGGGGATCGTTTTGTCTCGCACTTCCTTTTCAGCTGCCAAAAGTGGAACCTCCCTGTGCCCAAACAATTTTATTCCTATCCTCATTCCCGTTCCAACATGTCGGTCCATGGCTTCCTCTTATGCCATGATGAAGCCCCCCTCCGGCTGGAAAAACAGCACCTTATATTTTCTTTATATAACCTCCAACCAGATGGCATGAGTAGCGATTTCTCCTTCCAGTCAACTTTATCCTTCCCCCTCCCTTCATCTTCTTTCCCCCACTCTGGCTCTTACCTCTTCTTCTCACCTGCATATCACCTCCCACTGTTGCCACTCCTCCTTCCCTTTATTTCATGAACTACCCTCTCCTCTCCAATCAGGTGCCTTACTCTCCAGTCCTTTATTGTTCCCACCCAACGGACATCATCAATCACATCACATCTTTCCTCCTTCTTCCGCCCGGCATTTTTATTCTGGCCTTCCCCCTTCCATTCCAGTCCTGGAAAAGTGTCTCAGCTCGAAAGGTAAGCTGCTGATTTATTCCCATAGACGCTGCCTCACCCGCTGAGTTCCTCCGGCAATTTCTGTGTGTAACTTTCCCACCTGGTGGTGTCCTGCCGGAATGACAGGTCCTCTGTGCGGAGCACTCTCACCCGGAGGGTTTCTGCCGCAATGGCCGCTCCCTTGTTGACAACACTCCCACCTGGTTGTGTCCTGCCGGAATGACAGGTCCTCTCTGCGGAGCACTCTCACCTGGAGGTTTTCTGCCGCAATGGCCGCTCCCTTGTTGACAACACTCCCACCTGCTGGTGTCCTGCCGGAATGGCAGGTCCTCTGTGCGGAGCACTCTCACCCGGAGGGTTTCTGCGGCAATGGCCGCTCCCTTGTTGACAACACTCCCACCCGGTGGTGTGCTGCCGCAATGACAGGTCCGCTGTGGACAACACTCAACAGTTAACAGACGGCAGTCAACATTTTGTGAAATGACACTTCATCAGGACCGGAAAGGACGGGGAAAGATGCTAGAATGATAAATTGAGGAAAGTGTTTGAAGTACAAGCTGGCAGATGAGGGACAAGGTTGGGGGAGGGAATGGAACGGAACTCAGAGGCTGGGAGATGAGAGTTGGAAATGTTAAAGTGCTGCAGAAGAACGAATCTAATAGAGGAGTAGGGTGGATCACTGACGAAAGGAAGGGTGAGTGGAACCAGAGAAAGGTGATGGGCAGGCGAGAAGAGAAGGGGAGACAGGGTAACTAGTAACACACACAGAATTGCTGTAGGAACTCAGCAGGCTCTGCAGCATCTATGTAAGGGAGTACGGACAGTCGATGTTTCCAGCTGAGACACCAGCAGGACTGGTGGAATAACGATGAGGAGTCAGGCTGAGAGGCTGTGGGGACAATGGGGAGAAATGCAAGGTGATAGGTGCAACCGGAAGGAGGGTGTAGGGGTGAAGTAAAGAAGGCAATGGAAGAAAGAAAAAGGGGCTGGAGCACCAGACGGAGGCGATACCCATCTGTCCTCTATCAGATTCCCCTTTTTCGGTCCTGCATCTCTCACCAATCAACTTCCCAACTCTTCACTATTCTGACATGGATACAATTGATACAATGCCTGAATACAATTTTGATTTTATCACTCCCTCAGCGACTGCAAGCTGTCCAGGCCCTGACTCAGCAAAGCAGTCCCAAACCATAATGCTCCTTCCATCCGACTTCACAGTTAGGATGAGGTTTTGGTGTTGGTGGGCAGTGCGCTTTCCCCTCCAAACAGAGGAATGTGAATATCTGCCAAAACCTTCAACATTTGTCTCACCTGTCATTAGAGAATCCAGGTGATCTTTTGTAAACCTGAGACGTGCAGCAATGTTAATGAGGATTGCAGGGTTCACAAACTTTCTAGCACCACTCTAAACCTGACCCTCACAGCCACAGAAACCCTGGTCCACACACCGTCACAACACCTGACCCTCACAGCCACAGAAACCCTGGCCCACACACCGTCACAACACCTGACCCTCACAGACACAGAAACCCTGGTCCACACACCGTCATAACACTTGACCCTCACAGACACAGAAACCCTGGTCCACACACCGTCACAACACCTGACCCTCACAGCCACAGAAACCCTGGTCCACACACCATCACAACACCTGACCCTCACAGCCACAGAAACCCTGGTCCAAACACCGTCACAACACCTGACCCTCACAGCCACAGAAACCCTGTCCCACACACCGTCACAACAACTGACCCTCACAGCCACAGAAACCCTGGCCAACACACCGTCACAACACCTGACCCTCACAGCCACAGAAACCCTGGCCCACACACCGTCACAACACCTGACCCTCACAGCCACAGAAACCCTGGCCCACACACCGTCACAACACCTGACCCTCACAGCCACAGAAACCATGACCCACACACCGTCACAACACCTGACCCTCACAGCCACAGAAACCCTGGTCCACACACCGTCACAACACCTGACCCTCGCAGACACAGAAACCCTGGCCCACACACCGTCACAACACCTGACCCTCACAGACACAGAAACCCTGGTCCACACACCGTCACAACACCTGACCCTCACAGCCACAGAAACCCTGCCCCACACACCGTCACAACACCTGACCCTCACAGACACAGAAACCCTGGCCCACACACCGTCACAACACCTGACCCTCACAGCCACAGAAACCCTGCCCCACACACCGTCACTACACCTGACCCTCACAGCCACAGAAACCCTGGTCCACACACCGTCACAACACCTGACCCTCACAGCCACAGAAATCCTGGTCCACACACCGTCACAACACCTGACCCTCACAGCCACAGAAACCCTGGCCCACACACCGTCACAACACCTGACCCTCACAGTCACAGAAACCCTGGTCCACATACCGTCACAACACCTGACCCTCACAGCCACAGAAACACTGGCCCACACACCGTCACAACACCTGACCCTCACAGCCACAGAAACCCTGGTCCACACACCGTCACAACACCTGACCCTCACAGTCACAGAAACCCTGGTCCACACACCGTCACAACACCTGACCCTCACAGTCACAGAAACCCTGGTCCACACACCGTCACAACACCTGACCCTCACAGCCACAGAAATCCTGGTCCATACACCGCCCCAACACCTGACCCTCACAGCCAGAGAAATCCTGGTCCATACACCGCCCCAACACCTGACCTACTCACCCTTTAACGCTCGCCGAGACACCAACGATAAGCAACAACCAACCACATTAGCATAGTTGAAAAGATAAACATTAAAACCTGTGCACGGACGAGGAGGATCCCAGTAAAGGTAAGTGTTGACTTTGGTGATGAAGTCGTGGGGCAGAGCAATATGGCAGGTTTGCGTGACGATGAGCGTCCAATCATGGGATCAGAAAACACAAGATAATTTCCCATTGCCCACATAATTGCACCTCGTCAAAGGTGACGAGCTTTTCATTACCCTGTTCCACGGGATGGCAATAGAAAGCCAAGGGATCACAGAAAATATGTCACCCCTAAACTCCAGGTTTCAGGGTTAAGTGACACTGAACATCCAATAAATTCTGTTAATTTACTCCTGGGGACACCCGCCCCACAACACACACAGATATAACATAAAGCTCAGACAAAAACAAATACAGGGAGGTTACATCTTACTGCGAGGTGAAGCCAAATAACTAGGCCTCAAAACATAGTCTACTCCCCAAGTGGTCAAAATAAAAACTAACAGCTGGGGCTTACATGCCCTAACGCTCAAAGTGGCAAGCCTTTCATCACCCTGGACCATGGAGAAAATACAACCTCCATAAATACCCACTTCCCACCACAGACTGTGGTCCCCACGCCACCAGAAACGGTGGTCTACACACGCCTACACATAGCACGCATTTCCTGTAATCAACATCCCCGCCAACACGATCGGTAAGTAACAGACCCGACACTTTACCAATATTAACAACCTTACACCTTGAAAAAGATGTTCACAATAAAGGCAAGCGTGGGGCCTGGTTAATCAATGCGTGGGCCAGACCACAGTTTCAGGGTTGTGTGATACTGAATCCCCAGTAACAAGATCAAGAAATCCAAGAGGTATAATTTTCCTAATGTCCGCGCAATTACACACTTACCCTAACTCTAACTCCGGCCACACAGCCCTACAAACCATGGCTAACCCCTCCCCCCTCATACCTGAGCACTCATTGCCTGCAATCTAACATTCCCGCAGCCCCGCAGTGACGAAGCTTAGCACAGGGTCTCCAGCCGCCCGTCGCCAGGACTTCCCCAGACACCGAGTCTACCTCGGACCTCGTGTCCGTCTCGGAGTCCGGGTCATCGGTAAATCCGTCATTCCTCCCTACGAAGAGACTGACAGCAGCGGAACGCCGCTCCATGAGGGCCGAAGCAACCTCCCCCACCTCGGGGAGTCGCAGGGCAGGGGAAGGCAAGAGGCCCCGGGGCCCTAGTAGCAATAGAAAGGAAAAGCGGCAAATAACTACTCTAAACTGGAAAATATAACTTTGAAATTAAGGCCGTTTAAACCTATACCCTATTACTGAGGACTATGCCATGTGCAGAAGTTCGCTGATGACACGGCCATAGTGGGGTGTGTCAGGAATGGACAGGAGGAGGAGTATAGGAAACTGATACAGGACTTTGTGATATGGTGCAACTCAAACTACCTGCGTCTCAATGTCACCAAGACCAAGGAGATGGTGGTGGACTTTAGGAGATCTAGGCCTCATATGGAGCCAGTGATCATTAATGGAGAATGTGTGGAGCAGGTTAAGACCTACAAGTATCTGGGAGTACAGTTGGACGAGAAGCTAGACTGGACTGCCAACACAGATGTCTTGTGCAGGAAGGCACAGAGTCGACTGTACTTCCTTAGAAGGTTGGCGTCATTCAATGTCTGCAGTGAGATGCTGATGATGTTCTATAGGTCAGTTGTTGAGAGCGCCCTCTTCTTTGTGGTGGCGTGTTGGGGAGGAAGCATTAAGAAGAAGGACGCCTCACGTCTTAATAAGCTGATAAGGAAGGCGGGCTCTGTCGTGGGCAAAGTACTGGAGAGTTTAACATCGGTAGCTGAGCGAAGGGCGCTGAGTAGGCTACGGTCAATTATGGAAAACCCTGAACATCCTCTACATAGCACCATCCAGAGACAGAGAAGCAGCTTCAGCGACAGGTTACTGTCGATGCAATGCTCCTCAGACAGGATGAAGAGGTCAATACTCCCCAATGCCATTAGGCTTTACAATTCAACTGCCAGGACTTAAGAACTTTTTTTTTTTTAAAGCTATTATTAATGCTTTTTGAGTTAGTGATTTAGATGCATATCATATTATTACTGAGTTAAGTATTGTATGTAAGGAGTTTTTGCTACAACAAGTGTATGGGACATTGGAAAAAATGTTGAATTTCCCCATGGGGATGAATAAAGTATCTATCTATCTATCTATCTATCTATAACATCTCCAGAATTAAGTGATGCCCTAATGGGGACGTTCAATTGGACCGCTACCTTGGAGCAAATACATTTATTTTATTTCTATCCTGGGAAAACTAGCGACATAACAAAATAACTTTAAAAAAGTTATCCCCTCCTCTGGAGTAAATAACAGATCACACGGAGCTGTTACTGTGATTAAACAACTTTACAAACTGCTAAAAATGGCAGCATTACATTTCCCCATGCCAGTATGTGGGTGCCAGAATTAAAATTTAGCCGGGTGGGGGCC
Source organism: Hemitrygon akajei (assembly GCF_048418815.1). NCBI lineage: Eukaryota > Metazoa > Chordata > Chondrichthyes > Myliobatiformes > Dasyatidae > Hemitrygon > Hemitrygon akajei. Next base: position 913,130 of record NW_027332056.1, read on the forward strand.
AGGGAGTGAGAACAAATAACTAATAACTAAAACATGGAATTGTACCCCTGCGATTCCGGCCCTGCCAGGCAGTTTCGAGTTTACCCAGACCACAACCACAGTCCGGAAATGCAGCCGTGCCGTTGTGTCAGGGTTTGGGGTGTGTAGTAGAAGGAGCGCGGAGCCAGCATGGAAGGTGGGTCAGGAGACGGGCAGTAAGGATTCCTCATGACCCGTAAAGAAATGTTTCTGGCGTCCCTCAGAACATTTGAGCTGGCCGACATACCTTTCTTGCATGTAACTCCAAAACAGTGTGCCGACACACATCCAAATCGGCGCCATCGCAAACCTGTGAGCACCCCGAACACGCTCACACACCCACATCTATTATAAATGATCTCAGAGCAGCAATTACTTCAAACAGTAAACAATAAATGCCTGTCTCTACACTTAAAATCCCCATGCAACCCGAATGTGTTTGCTTTTCGAGATCGGCCTACACACATGTGACGGCAAATTCGTGCGAACTCTCTTGTTCGACGACACAACCCCTTATTCCGCGCACACCCCCAAATCCATATACATCCCCCAAAGTCATGTGCCCACAAGCCACCAAATCACCCACTCAGTGCGCACTCACACATGCTGACACCCCCGCAAACATAATCCTCAGAGCAGGAATTATTTCAAACAGTTCAGGAAATGGCGGTCTCAGTATTAAAAATCCCCACTCCAGATCGGCCGACACATCCAATTCTGGGTGTCACTCAAAATCCGTGTACAGCCACATGTGCACCTCCATATTGGACGCCACAGCCCTAAGTTTGCACAACTCGCGAATCAGTGTGCGCCGCCATATTGGAGAATGAATACACCCTGTGTCCGTCGCAAACCCAAATCCCTAAATGTGTGCTATCCCCATTTCAGTGCGCACCCCCAATCCCTAAATGTGCGCTATCCCCATTTCAGTGCGCACCCCAAATCCCTAAATGTGCGCTATCCCCATTTCAGTGCGCACCCCAATCCCTAAATGTGCGCTATCCCCATTTCAGTGCGCACCCCAAATCCCTAAATGTGCGCTATCCCCATTTCAGTGCGCACCCCAAATCCCTAAATGTGCGCTATCCGTATTTCAGTGCGCACCCCAAATCCCTAAATGTGCGCTATCCCCATTTCAGTGCGCATCCCAAATCCGCTGACACTCCAAATGCACTTTAGATTATCTCAGAAGCAGAATCGTGTCACAGTTCAGAAAGTGGCTGCCTCGACAATGAAATTTTACTCAATCCATACTCGCCATGCCCATCCCCAAATCTTTGTGCATCCCCCAAAGCCGAGGGCATCCCTACATGCACAGCAGTTTATTCCAGGACAAGAATAATTTCAAACAGTTAACAAAATATCGTCCTCCGCATGAAACAATAGCAAGAACAAAGTCCTATGTTGGGTGCTTCGTCACTGTTTTTTTTTGCTTTTCTATAACCTTTTCACCGAATTGCTTGGAGAGTTCTTTTGTCTTCATGGTGTAGTTTTTGTCAGGACACTGACACGGCATCAATTGGTCCTTGTGCATTTTTAGGACAGTTAATTGAAACATCCAGACTGCACACGGTGATTTCCATTTAACTAATTATATGAATTCTAAAACCAATTGGCTGCACTAGTGACTATTTGGGTTGTCATATTAAAGGGGGTGAATACCCATACAATGGATTATTTACGGAGTAAATTATCATGGTTGCTCACTGGATAAAGCGAACCCGTGGAGTTGCTTTGGAGGACATTCATTTTACCAGCGAGTATCATGAGCAACCGACACTGCATTCAGGTGGATGAAACCTCAGGCCTGACCCACTGCTTTGTGGAAGGAGAGAAAAAATTGTTGAGGTCCACTGAAGGTTGCCCCAGTGACTGAAGAGTGGCTAATGTTGTTTTACTGTTTAAAGAGCTGTCAGGGACAAGCCTGGGAACTGCAGGTCAGTCAGCCTGACTTCAGTAGTGCGGACGCTACTGGGGGATCCGTGGGCACTTCCAACCCGCCAACATTTCCCACTTACACACTAGATTATCCCAGAGAGAGAGAAAAAAATCAAATAGTTCACAAAATAGCAGCAACCAACTTAAATTCAGAGTCAAAGCAATGTGAATTTCTGCCAAAACCTTCAACATTTGTCTCACCTGTCATTAGAGAATCCAGGTGATCTTTTGTAAACCTGAGACGTGCAGCAATGTTAATGAGGATTGCAGGGTTCACAAACTTTCTAGCACCACTCTAAACCCGACCCTCACAGCCACAGAAACCCTGGTCCACACACCGTCACAACACCTGACCCTCACAGCCACAGAAACCCTGGCCCACACACCGTCACAACACCTGACCCTCACAGCCACAGAAACCCTGGCCCACACACCGTCACAACACTTGACCCTCACAGCCACAGAAACCCTGGCCCACACACCGTCACAACACCTGAGCCTCACAGCCACAGAAACCCTGGTCCACATACCGTCACAACGCCTGACCCTCACAGTCACAGAAACCCTGGTCCACATACCATCACAACACCTGACCCACACAGTCACAGAAACCCTGGTCCACACACCATCACAACACCTGACCCACACAGTCACAGAAACCCTGGTCCACACACCGTCACAACACCTGACCCTCACAGCCACAGAAACCCTGGTCCACATACCGTCACAACACCTGACCCTCACAGCCACAGAAACCCTGGTCCACACACCATCACAACGCCTGACCCTCACAGCCACAGAAACCCTGGTCCACACACCGTCACAACACCTGACCCTCACAGCCACAGAAACCCTGGTCCACACACCATCACAACAACTGACCCTCACAGCCACAGAAACCCTGGTCCACACACCGTCACAACACCTGACCCTCACAGCCACAGAAACCCTGGTCCACACACCATCACAACGCCTGACCCTCACAGCCACAGAAACCCTGGTCCACACACCGTCACAACACCTGACCCTCACAGCCACAGAAACCCTGGTCCACACACCGTCACAACACCTGACCCTCACAGCCACAGAAACCCTGGCCCACACACCGTCACAACACCTGACCCTCACAGCCACAGAAACCCTGGTCCACACACCGTCACAACACCTGACCCTCACAGCCACAGAAATCCTGGTCCACATACCATCACAACACCTGACCCACACAGTCACAGAAACCCTGGTCCACACACCATCACAACACCTGACCCTCACAGCCACAGAAACCCTGGTCCACACACCGTCACAACACCTGACCCTCAAAGCCACAGAAACACTGGCCCACACACCGTCACAACACCTGACCCTCACAGCCACAGAAACCCTGGTCCACACACCGTCACAACACCTGACCCACACAGCCACAGAAACCCTGGCCCACACACCGTCACAACACCTGACCCACACAGCCACAGAAACCCTGGTCCACACACCGTCACAACACCTGACCCTCACAGCCACAGAAACCCTGGCCCACACACCGTCACAACACCTGACCCTCACAGCCACAGAAATCCTGGTCCACATACCATCACAACACCTGACCCACACAGTCACAGAAACCCTGGTCCACACACCATCACAACACCTGACCCTCACAGCCACAGAAACCCTGGCCCACACACCGTCACAACACCTGACCCTCACAGCCACAGAAACCCTGGTCCAAACACCGTCACAACACCTGACCCACACAGCCACAGAAACCCTGGCCCACACACCGTCACAACACCTGACCCACACAGCCACAGAAACCCTGGTCCACACACCATCACAACACCTGACCCTCACAGCCACAGAAACCCTGGCCCACACACCGTCACAACACCTGACCCTCACAGCCACAGAAACCCTGGCCCACACCCCGTCACAACACCTGACCCTCACAGCCACAGAAACCCTGGTCCACACACCGTCACAACACCTGACCCACACAGCCACAGAAACCCTGGCCCACACACCGTCACAACACCTGACCCTCACAGCCACAGAAACCCTGGCCCACACACCGTCACAACACCTGACCCTCACAGCCACAGAAACCCTGGTCCACACACCGTCACAACACCTGACCCTCACAGCCACAGAAACCCTGGTCCACACACCGTCACAACACCTGACCCTCACAGCCACAGAAACCCTGGTCCACACACCGTCACAACACCTGACCCTCACAGCCACAGAAACCCTGGTCCACACACCGTCACAACACCTGACCCTCACAGCCACAGAAACCCTGGCCCACACACCGTCACAACACCTGACCCTCACAGCCACAGAAGCCCTGGCCCACACACCGTCACAACACCTGACCCTCACAGCCACAGAAACCCTGGTCCACATACCGTCACAACAACTGACCCTCACAGCCACAGAAACCCTGGCCCACACACCGTCACAACACCTGACCCTCACAGCCACAGAAACCTTGGCCCACACACCGTCACAACACCTGACCCTCACAGCCACAGAAACCCTGGCCCACACACCGTCACAACACCTGATCTTCAAAGCCACAGAAACCCGGGTCCACACACCATCACAACATCTGACCCTCACAGCCACAGAAACCCTGGTCCATACACCGTCACAACACCTGACCGTCACAGCCACAGAAACCCTGGCCCACACACCGTCACAACACCTGACCCTCACAGCCACAGAAACCCTGGTCCATACACCGTCACAACACCTGACCGTCACAGCCACAGAAACCCTGGCCCACACACCGTCACAACACCTGACCCTCACAGCCACAGAAACCCTGGTCCACACACCATCACAACATCTGACCCTCACAGCCACAGAAACCCTGGTCCATACACCGTCACAACACCTGACCCTCACAGCCACAGAAACCCTGGCCCACACACCATCACAACATCTGACCCTCACAGCCACAGAAACCCTGGTCCACACACCATCACAACACCTGACCCTCACAGCCTCAGAAACCCTGGTCCACACACCGTCACAACACCTGACCCTCACAGCCACAGAAACCCTGGCCCACACACCGTCACAACACCTGACCCTCACAGTCACAGAAACCCTGGTCCACACCCCGTCACAACACCTGACCCTCACAGCCACAGAAACCCTGGCCCACACACCGTCACAACACCTGACCCTCACAGCCTCAGCAACCCTGGTCCACACACCGTCACAACACCTGACCCTCACAGTCACAGAAACCCTGGTCCACACACCGTCACAACACCTGACCCTCACAGCCACAGAAACCCTGGTCCATACACCATCACAACATCTGACCCTCACAGCCACAGAAACCCTGGTCCACACACCGTCACAACACCTGACCCTCACAGTCACAGAAACCCTGGTCCATACACCGTCACAACATCTGACCCTCACAGCCTCAGAAACCCTGGTCCACACACCGTCACAACACCTGACCTACTCAAAGCCACAGAAACCCTGGCCCACACACCATCACAACATCTGACCCTCACAGCCACAGAAACCCTGGTCCACATACCGTCACAACACCTGACCCTCACAGCCACAGAAACACTAGTCCACACACCATCACAACACCTGACCCTCACAGCCACAGAAACCCTGGTCCATACACCGTCACAACACCTGACCCTCACAGCCACAGAAACCCTGGTCCACACACCGTCACAACACCTGACCCTCACAGCCACAGAAACCCTGGCCCACACACCATCACAACATCTGACCCTCACAGCCACAGAAACCCTGGTCCATACACCGTCACAACACCTGACCGTCACAGCCACAGAAACCCTGGCCCACACACCGTCACAACATCTGACCCTCACAGCCACAGAAACCCTGGTCCATACACCGTCACAACACCTGACCCTCACAGCCACAGAAACCCTGGTCCACACACCGTCACAACACCTGACCCTCACAGCCACCGAAACCCTGGTCCACACACCGTCACAACACCTGACCCTCACAGCCACAGAGACCCTGGCCCACACACCGTCACAACACCTGACCCTCACAGCCACAGAAACCCTGGTCCATACACCGTCACAACACCTGACCCTCACAGCCACAGAAACCCTGGTCCACACACCGTCACAACACCTGACCCTCACAGTCACAGAAACCCTGGCCCACACACCGTCACAACATCTGACCCTCACAGCGACAGAAACCCTGGTCCACACACCATCACAACACCTGACCCTCACAGCCACAGAAACCCTGGCCCACACACCGTCACAACACCTGACCATCACAGCGACAGAAACCCTGGTCCACACACCATCACAACACCTGACCCTCACATCCACAGAAACCCTGGTCCACACACCGTCACAACACCTGACCCTCACAGCCACAGAAACCCTGGTCCACACACCGTCACAACACCTGACCCTCACAGCCACAGAAACCCTGGCCCACACACCGTCACAACACCTGACCCTCACAGCCACAGAAACCCTGGCCCACACACCGTCACAACACCTGACCCTCACAGCCACAGAAACCCTGGCCCACACACCGTCACAACACCTGACCCTCACAGCCACAGAAACCCTGGCCCACACACCGTCACAACACCTGACCCTCACAGACACAGAAACACTGACCCACACACCGTCACAACACCTGACCCTCACAGCCACAGAAACCCTGGTCCACATATCGTCACAACAACTGACCCTCACAGCCACAGAAACCCTGGCCCACACACCGTCACAACACCTGACCCTCACAGCCACTGAAACCTTGGCCCACACACCGTCACAACACCTGACCCTCACAGCCACAGAAACCCTGGCCCACACACCGTCACAACACCTGATCTTCAAAACCACAGAAACCCGGGTCCACACACCATCACAACATCTGACCCTCACAGCCACAGAAACCCTGGTCCATACACCGTCACAACACCTGACCGTCACAGCCACAGAAACCCTGGCCCACACACCGTCACAACATCTGACCCTCACAGCCACAGAAACCCTGGCCCACACACCGTCACAACACCTGACCGTCACAGCCACAGAAACCCTGGCCCACACACCGTCACAACATCTGACCCTCACAGCCATAGAAACCCTGGCCCACATACCGTCACAACACCTGACCCTCACAGCCACAGAAACCCTGGTCCATACACCGTCACAACACCTGACCGTCACAGCCACAGAAACCCTGGCCCACACACCGTCACAACACCTGACCCTCACAGCCACAGAAACCCTGGTCCACACACCATCACAACATCTGACCCTCACAGCCACAGAAACCCTGGTCCATACACCGTCACAACACCTGACCCTCACAGCCACAGAAACCCTGGCCAACACACCATCACAACATCTGACCCTCACAGCCACAGAAACCCTGGTCCACACACCATCACAACACCTGACCCTCACAGCCTCAGAAACCCTGGTCCACACACCGTCACAACACCTGACCCTCACAGGCACAGAAACCCTGGCCCACACACCGTCACAACACCTGACCCTCACAGTCACAGAAACCCTGGTCCACACCCCGTCACAACACCTGACCCTCACAGCCACAGAAACCCTGGCCCACAAACCGTCACAACACCTGACCCTCACAGCCTCAGAAACCCTGGTCCACACACCGTCACAACACCTGACCCTCACAGCCACAGAAACCCTGGTCCACACACCGTCACAACACCTGACCCACACAGCCACAGAAACCCTGGCCCACACACCGTCACAACACCTGACCCTCACAGCCACAGAAACCCTGGCCCACACACCGTCACAACACCTGACCCTCACAGCCACAGAAACCCTGGTCCACACACCGTCACAACACCTGACCCTCACAGCCACAGAAACCCTGGTCCACACACCGTCACAACACCTGACCCTCACAGCCACAGAAACCCTGGTCCACACACCGTCACAACACCTGACCCTCACAGCCACAGAAACCCTGGTCCACACACCGTCACAACACCTGACCCTCACAGCCACAGAAACCCTGGCCCACACACCGTCACAACACCTGACCCTCACAGCCACAGAAGCCCTGGCCCACACACCGTCACAACACCTGACCCTCACAGCCACAGAAACCCTGGTCCACATACCGTCACAACAACTGACCCTCACAGCCACAGAAACCCTGGCCCACACACCGTCACAACACCTGACCCTCACAGCCACAGAAACCTTGGCCCACACACCGTCACAACACCTGACCCTCACAGCCACAGAAACCCTGGCCCACACACCGTCACAACACCTGATCTTCAAAGCCACAGAAACCCGGGTCCACACACCATCACAACATCTGACCCTCACAGCCACAGAAACCCTGGTCCATACACCGTCACAACACCTGACCGTCACAGCCACAGAAACCCTGGCCCACACACCGTCACAACACCTGACCCTCACAGCCACAGAAACCCTGGTCCATACACCGTCACAACACCTGACCGTCACAGCCACAGAAACCCTGGCCCACACACCGTCACAACACCTGACCCTCACAGCCACAGAAACCCTGGTCCACACACCATCACAACATCTGACCCTCACAGCCACAGAAACCCTGGTCCATACACCGTCACAACACCTGACCCTCACAGCCACAGAAACCCTGGCCCACACACCATCACAACATCTGACCCTCACAGCCACAGAAACCCTGGTCCACACACCATCAGAACACCTGACCCTCACAGCCACAGAAACCCTGGCCCACACACCGTCACAACACCTGACCCTCACAGCCTCAGAAACCCTGGTCCACACACCGTCACAACACCTGACCCTCACAGTCACAGAAACCCTGGTCCACACACCGTCACAACACCTGACCCTCACAGCCACAGAAACCCTGGTCCATACACCATCACAACATCTGACCCTCACAGCCACAGAAACCCTGGTCCACACACCGTCACAACACCTGACCCTCACAGTCACAGAAACCCTGGTCCATACACCGTCACAACATCTGACCCTCACAGCCTCAGAAACCCTGGTCCACACACCGTCACAACACCTGACCTACTCACAGCCACAGAAACCCTGGCCCACACACCATCACAACATCTGACCCTCACAGCCACAGAAACCCTGGTCCACACACCATCACAACATCTGACCCTCACAGCCACAGAAACCCTGGTCCATACACCGTCACAACACCTGACCGTCACAGCCACAGAAACCCTGGCCCACACACCGTCACAACATCTGACCCTCACAGCCACAGAAACCCTGGTCCATACACCGTCACAACACCTGACCCTCACAGCCACAGAAACCCTGGTCCACACACCGTCACAACACCTGACCCTCACAGCCACCGAAACCCTGGTCCACACACCGTCACAACACCTGACCCTCACAGCCACAGAGACCCTGGCCCACACACCGTCACAACACCTGACCCTCACAGCCACAGAAACCCTGGTCCATACACCGTCACAACACCTGACCCTCACAGCCACAGAAACCCTGGTCCACACACCGTCACAACACCTGACCCTCACAGCCACAGAGACCCTGGCCCACACACCGTCACAACACCTGACCCTCACAGCCACAGAAACCCTGGTCCATACACCGTCACAACACCTGACCCTCACAGCCACAGAAACCCTGGTCCACACACCGTCACAACACCTGACCCTCACAGTCACAGAAACCCTGGCCCACACACCGTCACAACATCTGACCCTCACAGCGACAGAAACCCTGGTCCACACACCATCACAACACTTGACCCTCACAGCCACAGAAACCCTGGCCCACACACCGTCACAACACCTGACCCTCACAGCCACAGAAACCCTGGCCCACACACCGTCACAACACCTGACCCTCACAGCCACAGAAACCCTGGCCCACACACCGTCACAACACCTGACCCTCACAGCCACAGAAACCCTGGCCCACACACCGTCACAACACCTGACCCTCACAGACACAGAAACACTGACCCACACACCGTCACAACACCTGACCCTCACAGCCACAGAAACCCTGGTCCACATATCGTCACAACAACTGACCCTCACAGCCACAGAAACCCTGGCCCACACACCGTCACAACACCTGACCCTCACAGCCACAGAAACCTTGGCCCACACACCGTCACAACACCTGACCCTCACAGCCACAGAAACCCTGGCCCACACACCGTCACAACACCTGATCTTCAAAACCACAGAAACCCGGGTCCACACACCATCACAACATCTGACCCTCACAGCCACAGAAACCCTGGTCCATACACCGTCACAACACCTGACCGTCACAGCCACAGAAACCCTGGCCCACACACCGTCACAACATCTGACCCTCACAGCCACAGAAACCCTGGCCCACACACCGTCACAACACCTGACCGTCACAGCCACAGAAACCCTGGCCCACACACCGTCACAACATCTGACCCTCACAGCCATAGAAACCCTGGCCCACATACCGTCACAACACCTGACCCTCACAGCCACAGAAACCCTGGTCCATACACCGTCACAACACCTGACCGTCACAGCCACAGAAACCCTGGCCCACACACCGTCACAACACCTGACCCTCACAGCCACAGAAACCCTGGTCCACACACCATCACAACATCTGACCCTCACAGCCACAGAAACCCTGGTCCATACACCGTCACAACACCTGACCCTCACAGCCACAGAAACCCTGGCCCACACACCATCACAACATCTGACCCTCACAGCCACAGAAACCCTGGTCCACACACCATCACAACACCTGACCCTCACAGCCTCAGAAACCCTGGTCCACACACCGTCACAACACCTGACCCTCACAGCCACAGAAACCCTGGCCCACACACCGTCACAACACCTGACCCTCACAGTCACAGAAACCCTGGTCCACACCCCGTCACAACACCTGACCCTCACAGCCACAGAAACCCTGGCCCACACACCGTCACAACACCTGACCCTCACAGCCTCAGAAACCCTGGTCCACACACCGTCACAACACCTGACCCTCACAGTCACAGAAACCCTGGTCCACACACCGTCACAACACCTGACCCTCACAGCCACAGAAACCCTGGTCCACACACCGTCACAACACCTGACCCTCACAGTCAAAGAAACCCTGGTCCATACACCGTCACAACATCTGACCCTCACAGCCTCAGAAACCCTGGTCCACACACCGTCACAACACCTGACCTACTCACAGCCACAGAAACCCTGGCCCACACACCATCACAACATCTGACCCTCACAGCCACAGAAACCCTGGTCCACACACCATCACAACATCTGACCCTCACAGTCACAGAAACCCTGGTCCATACACCGTCACAACACCTGACCGTCACAGCCACAGAAACCCTGGCCCACACACCGTCACAACATCTGACCCTCACAGTCACAGAAACCCTGGTCCATACACCGTCACAACACCTGACCGTCACAGCCACAGAAACCCTGGCCCACACACCGTCACAACACCTGACCCTCACAGCCACAGAAACCCTGGCCCACACACCGTCACAACACCTGACCCTCACAGTCACAGAAACCCTGGTCCACACCCCGTCACAACACCTGACCCTCACAGCCACAGAAACCCTGGCCCACACACCGTCACAACACCTGACCCTCACAGCCTCAGAAACCCTGGTCCACACACCGTCACAACACCTGACCCTCACAGTCACAGAAACCCTGGTCCACACACCGTCACAACACCTGACCCTCACAGCCACAGAAACCCTGGTCCACACACCGTCACAACACCTGACCCTCACAGTCAAAGAAACCCTGGTCCATACACCGTCACAACATCTGACCCTCACAGCCTCAGAAACCCTGGTCCACACACCGTCACAACACCTGACCTACTCACAGCCACAGAAACCCTGGCCCACACACCATCACAACATCTGACCCTCACAGCCACAGAAACCCTGGTCCACACACCATCACAACATCTGACCCTCACAGTCACAGAAACCCTGGTCCATACACCGTCACAACACCTGACCGTCACAGCCACAGAAACCCTGGCCCACACACCGTCACAACACCTGACCCTCACAGCCACAGAAACCCTGGTCCACACACCATCACAACATCTGACCCTCACAGCCACAGAAACCCTGGTCCATACACCATCACAACATCTGACCCTCACAGCCACAGAAACCCTGGTCCATACACCGTCACAACACCTGACCCTCACAGCCACAGAAACCCTGGCCCACACACCATCACAACATCTGACCCTCACAGCCACAGAAACCCTGGTCCACACACCATCACAACACCTGACCCTCACAGCCACAGAAACCCTGGTCCACATACCGTCACAACACCTGACCCTCACAGCCACAGAAACCCTGGCCCACATACCGTCACAACACCTGACCCTCACAGCCACAGAAACCCTGGTCCACACACCGTCACAACACCTGACCCTCACAGCCACAGAAACCCTGGTCCACACACCGTCACAACACCTGACCCTCACAGCCACAGAAACCCTGGTCCATACACCGCCCCAGCACCTGACCCTTTAACGCTCGCCGAGACACCAACGATAAGCAATAACCAACCACATTAGCATAGTTGTAAATATAAGCCTTAAAATCTGTGGACGGACGAGGAGGACCCCAGTAAAGGTAAGTGTTGACTTTGGTGATGAAGACGTGGGGCAGAGCAATATGGCAGGTTTGCGTGATGATGAGCATCCAATCATGGGATCAGAAAACACAAGAAAATTTCCCACTGCCCACATAATTGCACCTCATCAAAGGTGACGAGCTTTTCATTATCCTTTTCCACGGGATTGCAATAAAAAGCTAAGGGATCACAGAAAATATGTCACCCCTAAACTCCAGGTTGCAGGGTTAAGTGACACTGAACATCCAATAAATTCTGTTAATTTACTCCTGGGGACACCCGCCCCACAACACACACAGATATAACATAAAGCTCAGACAAAAACAAATACAGGGAGGTTACATCTTACTGCGAGGTGAAGCCAAATAACTAGGCCTCAAAACATAGTCTACTCCCCAAGTGGTCAAAATAAAAACTAACAGCTGGGTCTTACATGCCCTAACGCTCAAAGTGGCAAGCCTTTCATCACCCTGGACCATGGAGAAAATACAACCTCCATAAATACCCACTTCCCACCACAGACTGTGGTCCCCACGCCACCAGAAACGGTGGTCTACACACGCCTACACATAGCACGCATTTCCTGTAACCAACATCCCCGCCAACACGATCGGTGAGTAACAGACCCGTCACTTTACCAATATTAATAACCTTACACCTTGAAAAAGATGTTCACAATAAAGGCAAGCGTTGGGCCTGGTTAATCAATGCGTAAGCCAGACCACAGTTTCAGGGTTGTGTGATACTGAATCCCCAGTAACAAGATCAAGAAATCCAAGAGGTATAATTTTCCTAATGTCCGCGCAATTACACCCTCACCCTAACTCTAACTCCGGCCACACAGCCCTACAAACCATGGCCAACACCTCCCCCCTCATACCTGAGCACTCATTGCCTGCAATCTAACATTCCCGCAGCCCCGCAGTGACGAAGCTTAGCACAGGGTCTCCAGCCGCCCGTCGCCAGGACTTCCCCAGACACCGAGTCTACCTCGGACCTCGTGTCCGTCTCGGAGTCCGGGTCATCGGTAAATCCGTCATTCCTCCCTACGAAGAGACTGACAGCAGCGGAACGCCGCTCCATGAGGGCCGAAGCAACCTCCCCCACCTCGGGGAGTCGCAGGGCAGGGGAAGGCAAGAGGCCCCGGGGCCCTAGTAGCAATAGAAAGGAAAAGCGGCAAATAACTACTCTAAACTGGAAAATATAACTTTGAAATTAAGGCCCTTAAACCTATACCCTAATTACTGAGGACTCTAACATCTCCAGAATTAAGTGATGCCCTAATGGGGACGTTCAATTGGACCGCTACCTTGGAGCAAATACATTTATTTTATTTCTATCCTAGGACAACTAGCGACATAACAAAATAACTTTAAAAACGTTATCCCCTCCACTGGAGTAAATAACAGATCACACGGAGCTACTACTGTGATTAAACAACTTTACAAACTGCTAAAAATGGTAGCATTACATTTCCCCATGCCAGTATGTGGGTGCCAGAATTAAAATTTAGCCGGGGTGGGGGCCAGGGAGTGAGAACAAATAACTAATAACTAAAACATGGAATTGTACCCCTGCGATTCCGGCCCTGCCAGGCAGTTTCGAGTTTACCCAGACCACAACCACAGTCCGGAAATGCAGCCGTGCCGTTGTGTCTGGGTTTGGGGTGTGTAGTAGAAGGAGCGCGGAGCCAGCACGGAAGGTGGGTCAGGAGACGGGCAGTAAGGATTCCTCATGACCCGTAAATAAATGTTTCTGGCGTTCCTCAGAACATTTGAGCTGGCCGTCATACCTTTCTTGCATGTAACTCCAAAACAGTGTGCCGACACAAATCCAAATCGGCGCCATCCCATATCTGTAAGCACCCCGTACACGCTCACACACCCACATCTATTATAAATGATCTCAGAGCAGCAATTACTTCAAACAGTAAACAATAAATGCCTGTCTCTGCACTTAAAATCCCCATGCACCCCGAATGTGTTTACTTCTCCTTATCGGCCTACACACATGTGACGGCAAATTCGTGCGAACCCTCATGTTCGACGACACAACCCCCAAATGTTCCGCGCACCCCCCCAAATCCATATACATCCCCCAAAGTCATGTGCCCACAAGCCACCAAATCACCCACTCAGTGCGCACCCACACATGCTGACACCTCCGCAAACATAATCCTCTGAGCAGGAATTATTTCAAACAGTTCAGGAAATGGCGGTCTCAATAGTAAAAATCCCCACTCCAGATCGGCCGACACATCCAATTCTGGGTGTCACTCAAAATCCTTGTACAGCCACATGTGCACCTCCATACTGGACGACACTGTCCTAAGTTTGCACAATTCGCGAATCAGTGTGCGCCGCCATATTAGAGAATGAGTACACCCTGTGTCCGAGCGCAAACCCAAATCCCTAAATGTGCGCTATCCCCATTTCAGTGCGCACCTCAAATCCCTAAATGTGCGCTATCCCCATTTCAGTGCGCACCCCAAATCCCTAAATGTGCGCTATCCCCATTTCAGTGCGCACCCCAAATCCCTAAATGTGCGCTATCCCCATTTCAGTGCGCACCCCAAATCCCTAAATGTGCGCTATCCCCATTTCAGTGCGCACCCAAAATCCCTAAATGTGCGCTCTCCCCATTTCAGTGCGCACCCTAAATCCCTAAATGTGCGCTATCCCCATTTCAGTGCGCACCCCAAATCCGCCGACACTCCAAATGCACTTTAGATTATCTCAGAAGCAGAATCGTGTCACAGTTCAGAAAATGGCTGCCTCGACAATGAAATTTTATTCAATTCATGCCCATCCCCAAATCTTTGTGCATCCCCCAAAGCCGAGGGCACCCCTACATGCACAACAGTTTATCCCAGGACAAGAATCATTTCAAACAGTTCACAAAATATCGTCCTCCGCATGAAACAATAGCAAGAACAAAGTCCAACGTGCAAAGAACAAAGAATTGCTGTACACTGCATATCCGACAACTGTTGTCTGGGTGCTTCATCACTTCTTTTTTTTGCTTTTCAATAACCTTTTCACCGAGTTGCTTGGAGTGTTCATTTGTCTTCATGGTATAGTTTTGCCAGGACACTGACACGGCATCAATTGGTCCTTGTGCATTTTTAGGACAGTTAATTGAAACATCCAGACTGCACACGGTGATTTCCATTTATCTAATGATATGAATTCTAAAACCAATTGGCTGCACTGGTGACTATTTGGGTTGCATATTAAAGGGGGTGAATACCCATACAATGGATTATTTACGGAGTAAATTATCATGGTTGCTCACTGAACAAAGCGAACCCGTGGAGTTGCTTTGGAGGACATTCAATTTACCAGGGAGTATTATGAGCAGCCTACACTGCATTCAGGTGGATGAACCCTCAGGCCTGACCCACTGCTTTGTGGAAGGAGAGAGAAAATTGTTGAGGTCCACTGAAGGCTGCCCCAGTGACTGAAGAGTGGCTAATATAACAATCACAGTCACAGCACGGAAACAGGCCATTCCGGCCCTCCTAGTCCGTGCCGAACTCTTAATCTCACCTAGTCCCACCTACCCGCACTCAGCCCATAACCCTCCACTCCTTTCCCGTCCATATACCTATCCAATTTTACCTTAAATGACACAACTGAACTGGGCTCTACTACTTCTACAGGAAGCTCATTCCACACAGCTATCACTCTCTGAGTAAAGAAATACCCCCTCGTGTTTCCCTTAAACTTTTGCCCCCTAACTCTCAAATCATGTCCTCTCGTTTGAATCTCCCCTACTCTCAATGGAAACAGCCTATTCACGTCAACTCTATCTATCCCTCTCAACATTTTAAATACCTCGATCAAATCCCCCCTCAACCTTCTACGCTCCAATAAATAGAGACCTAACTTGCTCAACCTTTCTCTGTAACTTAAGTGCTGAAAACCAGGTAACATCCTAGTAAATCGGCTCTGCACTCTCTCTAATTTATTGATATCTTTCCTATAATTCGGTGACCAGAACTGTACACAATATTCCAAATTTGGCCTTACCAATGCCTTGTAGAATTTTAACATTACATCCCAACTTCTGTACTCAATGCTCTGATTTATAAAGGCCAGCGTTCCAAAAGCCTTCTTCACCACCCTATCTACATGAGACTCCACCTTCAGGGAACTATGCACTGTTATTCCTAGATCTCTCTGTTCCACTGCATTCCTCAATGCCCTACCATTTACCCTGTATGTTCTATTTGGATTATTCCTGCCAAAATGTAGAACCTCACACTTCTCAGCATTAAACTCCGTCTGCCAACGTTCAGCCCATTCTTCTAACCGGCATAAATCTCCCTGCAAGCTTTGAAAACCCACCTCATTATCCACAACACCTCCTACCTTAGTATCATCAGCATACTTACTAATCCAATTTACCACCCCATCATCCAGATCATTTATGTATATTACAAACAACATTGGGCCCAAAACAGATCCCTGAGGCACCCCGCTAGTCACCGGCCTCCATCCCGATAAACAATTATCCACCACTACTCTCTGGCATCTCCCATCTTGCCATTGTTGAATCCATTTTATTACTCCATCATTAATACCTAATGACTGTACCTTCTTAACTAACCTTCCATGTGGAACTTTGTCAAAGGCCTTGCTGAAGTCCATATAGACTACATCCACTGCCTTACCCTCGTCAACATTCCTCGTAACTACTTCAAAAAATTCAGTAAGGTTTGTCAAACATGACCTTCCATGCACAAATCCATGCTGGCTACTCCTAATCAGATCCTGTCTATCCAGATAATTATAATTACTATCTCTAAGAATACTTTCCATTAATTTACCCACCACTGATGTCAAACTGACAGGTCTATAATTGCCAGGCTTACTTCTAGAACCCTTTTTAAACAATGGAACCACATGAGCAATACGCCAATCCTCCGGCACAATCCCCGTTTCTAATGACATCTGAAAGATCTCCGTCAGAGCTCCTGCTATCTCTACACAAACTTCCCTCAAGGTCCTGGGGAATATCCTGTCAGGACCCGGAGATTTATCCACTTTTAAACTTCTTAAAAGCGCCAGTAATTCCACCCCTTTAATTGTCATAGGTTCCATAACTTCCTTACTTGTTTCCCACACCTTACACCATTCAATATCCTTCTCCTTAGTGAATACCGAAGAAAAGAAATCGTTCAAAATCTCTCCCATCTCCCTCGGCTCCACACATAGCTGACCACCCTGATTCTCTAAGGGACCAATTTTATCCCTCACTATCCTCTTGCTTTTAATATAACTGTAGAAGCCTTTCGGATTTACTTCCACCTTATTTGCCAAACCAAACTCGAAACTTCTTTTAGCTTTTCTAATCTCTTTCTTACGTTTCCTTTTACATTCTTTATATTCCTCGAGCAATTCCTTTACTCCATGCTGCCTATATCTATTGTAGACATCCCTCTTTTTTCGAACCAAGTTTCTAATATCCCTTGAAAACCATGGCGCTTTCAAACCTTTAACCTTTCCTTTCAACCGAACAGGAACATAAAGATTCTGTACCCTCATAATTTCACCCTTAAATGACCTCCATTTCTCTATTACATCCTTCCCATAAAACAACTTGACCCAATCCACTCTCTCTAAATCAATGCGCATCTCCTCAAAGTTAGCCTTTCTCCAATCAAAAATCTCAACTCTAGGTCCAGTCCTGTCCTTCTCCATAATTATATTGAAGCTTATGCTATTGTGATCACTGGACCCGAAGTGCTCCCCAGCACATACATCTGTCATCTGACCTATCGCATTCCCTAACAGGAGATCCAACACTGCCCCATCTCTAGTCGGTACTTCTATGTATTGTTGCAAAAAACTATCCTGCACACATTTCACAAACTCTAAACCATCCAGCCCTTTTACAGAATGAGCTTCCCAATCTATGTGTAGAAAATTAAAATCTCCCACAATCACCACCTTGTGTTTACTACAAATATCTGCTATCTCCTTACACATTTGCTCTTCCAACTCACGCTCCCCATTAGGTGGCCTATAATACACTCCTATCAGTGTTACTACACCTTTCCCATTCCTCAATTCCACCCAAATAGCCTCCCTAGAGGAGCTCTGTAATCTATCCTTCCAAAGCACCGCCATAATGCTGTTTTACTGTTTAAAGAGCTGTCAAGGACAAGTCTGGGAACTGCAGGTCAGTCAGCCTGACTTCAGTAGTTCGGACGCTACTGGAGGGGATCCGTAGGCACTTCCAACCAGCCAACATTTCCCACTTACACATTAGATTATCCCAGAGAGAGAGAAAAAATCAAATAGTTCACAAAATAGCAGCAACCAACTTAAATTCAGAGTCAAAACAAACACAAATTTAAAGTGCTTTTATTGATGGAGCCAGTTTGCGATAGTCCACTGTGGATCGCTGAAAATGATTTGTGAATGATTTCTGCCCCAACTTGTGCACAGAATTGGCGCGACTGTAGTATGCATACACCGGACGTACGAGGTAATTGAAAGGCAAAAAGAGGGTTTCATTGTTGGGGCTCGTCCGGGATGGAGTGTCTGAGCTGCTGTGTGATTGCCCTGAGCATTGAACAAGTGGGGTTGTGTGTTTAAACCTGCGTTAAACAATTGTCCGTAAAGTGATTGAGAGACGGGATTGTGAAGGCTGCAGGGATTGAATGTTGTTGCGAATCAAAGAGATTACCGGTAGCTAATGCTTGTGTTTGGAATGGAATGGATATTCGTAGCCCATATTAAATGTTACTTATGATTATAAGTACCATTAGAGCATCAGCAACAGTTGCGATCATGGAGCGAAGATTTGACAAAATGGCAGGCAAAGATTTCGCTTGAGTTTATACTCGCGCTTTCGTTAGGGCAGTAGATCTGTCCGGTGCTCTTGCGGCCCCGGGAGCGGGGGTGGGTCATGGGCCATTCATCCTTTCGATAAGAGGGGGGTGAAGGCGAGGCTGCCGAATTGGAAGCGGAGATTCCTGCAGCTGCGCGCGGAGACTTTAAAGAAAAGCTGCTGTCGTTTCGGCGGAGTGAGGGGAGAGAGACGGCCGGAGAGACGGCTGAGTTGCTTGCGGCGGAGATGGGCCATACAAATGGCTGAGGCGAATTAGTTTAGGATGGACCAAGTGACAAAAAGGCACACATTCACAGGCGACGATCGATATTGCCTCCGAATGTCCGTTAGACGCGTACCCCTCCCTGCCGCGTTGGTTGAGCTGATCAGAGAAGTAAGAGGGGAGGAAAATGCGACGGGTGAGCGGGAGGCCTCCGTCAGCAGGGTGGCGCCCTCGGTAGTAGCCTCCGTTGCTGAAGAGAACAATGATGTATCACAACCGGGGATGTTACAGGAGTTTGTGGCAGATTTGTGAACTGAGATGTCCCGGCTACAGTGGGTAGCTGCCGCCACCAGGCATGACAAAGCCGACAGGGAGCCGGACCCACTGATGGGATACACTGAGCAGAGGGACGCTGTTGAACGGGGTCTCTGGAAAACGCGACCGCTTTAGGAGGGAGTGTAAAGAACGTGAAAACCCTCAGAGAGTGAGCCCGCGGTCACTCCGGCAGGAAGGGAAGTCAGCAAACTTCAGAGAGATCCAATGAGGGAACGGCATGGCTTCTCGATAGGGACACATTCCAATCAATACATCAAGAAAAACACTGAAGTGTACAGTCCTCTTCCTGAAGGCTTAGTGAGGCAAATCTACAGCTTATCGCTAGGTATCGCGGGTGTTTGTGCTATAGACATACTTGACGCAGGTTCCGAGGTTACTCCCCTGTGTAGATCACTCTACAACCGGTATGTGACGTATTGGTGCCACACAGCGTGCAAGAGCCCCGGGGCCTCAGTACCGATGACTACCCGTACGGTGGATAACATCATTAAAGGTGTCTGCGGACCTGGGGTTATGACAAAACCCAAGGTTGTTTCAGTTTTGATACTTTAATAAAAACGCTCTTTGAACTTTTTTCTTAACATTAGTTTAAGGTGCAGGCAGCATCTTGGAAATGATTCTTGCTCTGGGATGACCTAATATGCATGTGGGGTGTCCGTGGGTTTAGGAGTTCACACAGATCTGAGGGTGTGCGCAGGTTTAGGGGTGTGTCGGCGGAAATGGGAGATTAGGGGGTGCAGGTCAATTTGAGGTGTGATGACTCTCAAGGTACTTTACTGATAAATAGAGTTTGAAATTTGAACATCGTTTTCGTTATTTTTGTGAGGTGGGGCAGCTATTCTGTGAACTGTTTGAAGTGATTCCTGATCTGGGATAATCTAATGTGCATTTGGGGGTGTCACTCCCCACTATGATGTGCTGAGGAAGCGTACCCGACCAGGATCACCAGTTGAAAAGCAACCGATGGAATGACGCAACAGCACGTTCGTGCAAAGGGTTTCATTCAGTGCCAGGCGGAAATAGTGCAAAAGCGCTTCAAAAGTTGTGAAGAAGAAAGGAGGCAAATGAAAACAAACATATATCAACAAAAAATTACAAATATACAAAGCTTTCTTCATAACAAACTTTGTTCTTTTTTAAACTTCCAATATAACTATCCCCAAAACGTCAAATCCAACCACCACATCTCCCAGTAAAGGCAGACTGAGGGTTTAAATCTGCCTCCGCCTGGCCGAGAGGGACTGTTGGTCTGGGCGGGGGGAGGGTGCGAGTGAGTGTGGATTACGTGACCAGATGATAATAATTATCGTAGATGAAGAAAATGACCTTTTTAAACAGCGTTCTAACATGCTGCAGTTTGATTCCACAACAAATGTCCCACTGATCAGTGTCCACATGCTCAGGAGAATATAAAACAATAATGCCCTCCCACCAGTGGTGCTACCTCTGCAAGGTGTGGGGCGCCGGACCCCACTAACCCGGGTATTTTCTCAGGACACCCCAAAAGGTCTCTCTGGTCTCTTGGGGTCGTACTGCTGTCTGGAAACCGAAGTAACGGTGTGAGTGAAAATAAATGAAACCGTTTGGAATGACTGTGTCCAGAATCGTTATTTGATGTCAGTTATCTCTACACGGTCTATTCCCCGGTCTCTGTTTTTCCGAAACTTTATCGTCTCCTTCACTCCTATAATGCATATTCTGCTGTCCTTGTCTCCCTTAGACACCATTCTCTGACACCTATACTGTATAGTTTCCTGTCTTTGTCACACCGACACTGCATCATCTCCAGTCTCTGTCTCCCCTATACTGTACAGTCTGTCCTCTCTATCACCCAACACTGTCAACTCTCCAGACTCTGTCACCCTACAGTGAATTATCCCTGGGTTCTGTCACACCTAAAGTAAACAGTCTCTCGTTTTTTCACCCCCGTACTGCAAACTCCAGCCGGTGTCACCACTATATCCTATATTCTCCACGCTCTGTTACCCCTGTACTCTGTAGTCTTCAGCCTCTATTACCTCTGTACTCTATAGAATCCAGTCTCTGTCACCCCTATACTCTATAGACTCCAGTCTCTGTCACCCTTATACTGTGTAGTTCCTAGTCTCTGTCATCCCTATACTCTATAGTCTCCAGTCTCTATCACCCCTATACTCTATAGACTCCAGTCTCTGTCACCCTTATACTGTGTAGTTCCTAGTCTCTGTCATCCCTATACTCTATAGTCTCCAGTCTCTATCACCCCTATACTCTATAGTCTCCAGTCTCTATCACCCCTATACTCTATAGACTCCAGTCTTTGTCACCCTTATACTGTGTAGTTCCTAGTCTCTGTCCCTATACTCTATAATCTCCAGTCTTTGTCACTCCTGTACTCTATAGTCTCCAGTCTTTGTCGCCCCTATCCTGTACAGTCCCTAGTCTCTGACAACCCCATAGTATATCGTTTCCAGTCTCTGTCACTCCTATACTCTATAGACTGCAGTCTCTGTCATCCCTATACTCTATAGTCTCCAGTCCCTGTCAACCCCCATCCTGTATAGTCCCTAGTCTCTGTCAATCCCATAGTATATCGTTTCCAGTCTCTGTCACCCCTATACTGTATAGACTGCAGACTCTGTCACCCCTATACTCTATAGTCTCCAGTCTCTGTCATCCCCATAGTATATCGTTTCCAGTCTCTGTCACCCCTATACTCTATAGACTGCAGTCTCTGTCACCCCTATACTCTATAGTCTCCAGTCTCTGTCAAACCCTATCCTGTATAGTCCCTTGTCTCTGTCACCCCTATACTCTATAGACTGCAGTCTCTATCACCCCTATACTCTATAGTCTCCAGTCTCTGTCAAACCCTATCCTGTAGTCCCTTGTCTCTGTCAACCCCATAGCGTATCGTCTCCAGTCTCTGTCACCCCTATACTGTACAGTCCCTAGTCTCTGTCAACCTCATAGTATATCGTTTCCAGTCTCTGTCACCCCTATACTCTATAGACTCCAGTCTCTGTCACCCCTATACCCTATAGTCTCCAGTCTCTGTCAACCCCTATCCTGTATAGTCCCTAGTCTCTGTCAACCCCATAGCGTATCGTCTCCAGTCTCTGTCACCACGATACCCTATAGTCTGCAGTCTCTGTCACCCCTATATTGTACAGACTCCAGTCTATGACTCCCCTATACTGTATAGTCCCTAGTCTCTGTCACCCCTGTAGTGTATTGTCTCCAGTCTCTGTCACTCCTATACTCTATAGACTCCAGTCTTTGTCACCCCTATACTCTATAGTCTCCAGTCTCTGTCAACCCCTATCCTGTATAGTCCCTAGTCTCTGTCAACCCCATAGTGTATCGTTTCCAGTCTCCGTCACCCCTATACTCTATAGTGTCCAGTCTCTGTCACCCCTACACTCTATAGACTCCAGTCTCTGTCACTCCTATACTGTACAGTCCCTAGTCTCTGTCAACCCCATAGTGTATTGTTTCCAGTCTCTTGGGTTGTGGACCTCTGTAATGGACCAATAGCAATGTTGGTGAGGGTTCAGCAGAGGGTTGTCAGGGTGAACTTCTGAACAGTTACGATAGTATTTTTTGTGAGGGAACGGGCAAATAGGATTGGAGATCCTTAGAGAGCCCATTTGTTGTTTCTTCCCCGTATTGTTGAAGTAATTTTGCTGAATTTACTGGAACCGGCAAACTACTAACATTTGCACCCCTGGCTGCTGGAATATAGACACATTTACCAGACATGGAAATAACATTGAAATGCATATGAACTCCTTCGAAGCTTACAATCGAACAGCGTTTTAGCTACAGAGTCGATCATATAACGTAACCAGATGTTTGACTACTGCCTTCAGTTCCTCCCTAAATTTCCTCTGTGCCAGAGTGTAGATACACGTGTAGGTGCAGGTACAGAGATATTGTAACATGAACCCAAACTGTTGCAGGATATACGTCGGGGCGTTCAAATATCTGTCAGTGTAAAAGTAATTCTCAACTTGCCTGTTCATAGTATATACAATAAAGGGGATCCACAACAATATAAAATTGGCTGATAGAGCGAACAACAAAATTATTGACTTTCTCGGGTTCTCCACCTCTGGATCATTATTTTTCTCTCTGCTGTTCCTGAGCCCCCGGCGAAATGTGTCCATCAAATCAGACCACTCCTGCTGCCTTCTGAGGAATGTTAACGAGCAAAGTGAAGTCCTTGTAGTGAAAGGTAAATAATCCAGGAAGAGTCAAAATACAATAAATCAACAGTTTCTCTCTCCCTCTTATCTGTAGCAGATGTTCCTGCCTCTGTGCTTCATCTCTCTCTCTCTCTCTCGTTAGCAGCATAGCAACAGCAGTAGTTCAGAGCTCTCGGGGGTGGGGGGAGGGTGGTTAACTCTGCACCCCATTTTCTATCAGGTCTGTTCATCACTCATAACAGTATACGATTAGATTAGTTATGCATCTCGAAGGACATCTTAACATCCGAACTAATATGGGAGGAAGGTGGGTCTTCAGTGATTAATGTAACGAGTCTGTTTAATAAAGCTGTCTGTAAAACAGATAGATTCAATGCCATTTTTTTGCACAGATCTGCATTGTTTAACACGAAATACTCGTATTTCTTCCACTGACATATCGATCCATTTCCCCCCGCTCCATTGGCTTTTTGTGCCATTTTAGCAGGTGTGTTATTTTCATACATTGTTCACTGCATTTCTTTCTATTATTAATTTGAAAATTTGACATGTCTCAGTGTGTCTATTGTGGGAAGTCAAATGACTTCTGATCGCGGTGATTTTTCCATAGCTGATGACGGCTCCATGTTCTCTTTACTGGGTTTAAGGCACGTTGCATTAAATCTCATAAATCGATGTCCACCACATAAAATAACAATAACTTACACTCGCGCTGTCCCGCTGTGTGGAAGTCTCATGCCTTCATTATTTCTCAAATAATTAATTTCAGAACAGTTTTTATTGTCTCCAGTTTCAGGTTATTGTTGATCTAATTTTCCTCTCAGCCCCAGACTCCTGCCTTCTCCTCGTATCGCTTCATGGCTTAACCGATCAAGAGTCTATCAAACTCTGCCTTAAGTATACAGAACGTACTGGCCAACACAAGGGTCTTTGGCAAAAAAACCCCACAGATTCACCGAATGAAATTCCTCCTCATCTCCGGTAGATGAAGCCACTCAATTCTGAGGCTGTGTCTTCTGTTCTTAGACTCTTTCACCCAAGGAAACATCCTGTGGAAAGTCCCACGCCTTAATTATATCTACATGAAACACTGTACTGCTGGTCATGTTGTCGAATGAAAGAAGGAACTGTGATTCTACGTATTTCTTGAACGTTTCATGCCCAAAGGGGAAATTCCCCTCTGTTGTCAATATTCAACGCTATTTGTTTGTGTTTAAATGAACGGTGATTGTGATACTTTTTTCTGGGAACATGTGGAATTTCGAAATGGATCACCCCGTACAGACAGACAGACAAACATACTTTATTGATCCCGAGGGAAACTGGGTTTCGTTACAGTCGCACCAACCAAGAATAGTGTAGAAATATAGCAATATAAACCATAAATAATTAAACAATAATAATCATGCCAAGTGGAAATAAGTCCAGGACCAGCCTATTGGCTCAGGGTGTCTGACACTCCGAGGGAGGAGTTGTAAAATTTGATGGCCACAGGCAGGAATAACTTCCTATGACGCTCAGTACTACATCTCGGTGGAATGAGTCTCTGGCTGAATGTACTCCTGCGCCTAACCAGTACATTATGGAATGGGTGGGAGTCATTGTCCAAGATGGCATGCAACTTGGGCAGCATCCTCTTTTCAGACACCACCGTCAGACAGTCCAGTTCCACCCCCACAACATCACTGGCCTTACGAATGAGTTTGTTGATTCTGTGGGTGTCTGCTACCGTCAGCCTGCTGCCCCAGCACACAGCAGCAAACGTGAAAGCACTGGCCACCACAGACTCGTAGAACATCCTCAGCATCGTCCGGCAGATGTTAAAGGACCTCGGTGTCCTCAGGAAGTAGAGACGGCTCTGACCAGGTGGAAATGGGAAAAGGAGACCTCATGCTTGTTGTCTTCGTTGCGATTGTCTGGACACCTAAAACGAAACCTAAGAAAGAACCTACTTCTATCAAGAAAAACATGACAGCGACGACCGCGGCTCTGGGACCTGCCAGTGGTCTGTACCCACAGATTCCCGTTCCTTTAGCTTCTCCTCTCCCCTGTGTCTGTATGATCAATCTGAAAACTGCTCAGAGGTCATTGAAGTCGTTGTAGCCGTCTAACAGCGGCCTCGACAACCACCTGCCGAGGCGCCCTATGCATCAGCGATTGTTTTCGCGCCCGGAGGGGCCGAGACAGAACGGTTCACCGGATTAACACCCATTATCCGGCGACAGACAATAAAACCAAAGGGAACAAGAGCTTAGGCAGCAGATAGGTCTACTGGGGAAATCCTAGAGTCACCAACCTCGGTGCGGAATATGACCCGTCTGCAACCACTCTTTGCCTTCTGTGCGCTGGGCAGTTCTGGATCCACAAAGCAATGTCCCCTTGTATTCCATGCCTCTTTACTTTCTCAGTACGACTTGCATGGGCTAACTTATCAAATGGCTTGCGGAAATCCATATGCTCTACATCTACTGCTCTACCTTCATCAATGTGTTTATTCACATCCTCAAAAAATTCAATTAGGATCGTAAGGCATGACCTGCCTTTGACAAAGCCATGTTGACTATTTCTATTCATACTATGCCTATCCAAATGTTCATAAATCCTGCCTCTCAGAATCTTCTCCTTCAACTTACCAATCACTGAAGTAAGACTCACTGGTCTATAACTTCCTGGGCTACCTCCCCTCCCTTTCTTGAACAAGGGGGCAACATCCGCAACTCTCCAATCCTCCGGGACCTCTCCCGTTCACCTCTCCCGATGCAAAGATCATCGCCAGAGGTTCAGCAATCTCCTCCCTTGCCTCCCACAGTAACCTAGGGTTAATCTCGTTCGATCCCGGTAGCTTATACAACTTGATGCTTTCCAAAAGCTCCAGCACATCCTCTTTCTTAGTATCTACATGCTGAAGCTTTTCAATCCACTGCAAGCCCTCCCCAGAATCGCCAAGATCTTTTTCCATCGTGAATACTGAAGCAAAGTATTCATTCAGCATCTCTACTATTTTCTCCGATTCCATGCCCACTTTTCCACTGTCACACTTGATTGGTCCTATTCTCTCACGTCTTACCCTCTTGATAGTGAACAGGTTTCGAAATGGATTGATGGCTTCCCGACTCGCAGAAATAATACTAAGATTGCAGTCAAGATCCTCATGAGAGCGGTGATCCCCCTCTTTGGCTTCCGCTGGCAGATCAACAGTGATCGGGGAACGCACTTCACGGGGAAGTTGATTCAGGAATTGAGCATGGCCCGAGGATTTCGTCGGGAGTATCAACTTCCATAGTAACCCCAATCTAATCGGTTAGTAGAAAGAATGAATGGTGTATTAAAATAAACTTTGACGAACAACTATCGGAACAGTGGACTAAAAGAGCCTGAGGCCTTACCGGTAGATCTCTATAGCTTGTGAAACTATGTCAAAAGGATCACTAAATTAAATCCATTTGGTGTGCTATTGGGAGAACTCATGCCTGCAGGTTCACGCACACCCCCCCCGCCCCCCCCCCCCGCCCAACAGGAGGACATAATGCACCATTAATCTGGAGGGAGGAGAAAACTTTAGGAATAGAAAAGGGCTTTGCAGAGGCGGTCAGGGAGAACCAAACACAAGTAGAAGCAGCCCCAACTCAGTCGGGTGAGGGAAACGTCCATCCTTTTACGCCAGGGGAGATGTGTATGCGAGGACGATAAAATGGTATTCTTCTTCTCCGAGGTGAAAGGGGCCGACCAGAGTGCTGATGGTCACCAGGACTGCGCTCAGAGTAGAAGGTAAAGCCGGTCGGATGCATGGTAGAATGAGAGGATTCTCTTGCCGATAGTGACAGCATTGAAAGGGATGGTGGGGGTGGGGGGAGTTGCAGATGAGGGACCCGGAAACACAGCACACCCGCTTCCTCATAATTTATGCGTTTGATTGATGAATATGGACGTTGCGGAATCTGCATGGCCATACCCATCCACGCTGGTTCTGTAATACCATTAGTACCCATCCCATTTCATTAAAGCGAGATCAAAGTCTATCGGTCCTCTCTGGAAGGTTATTTTGGATCCTGGTTATTTCGGAAGAACGAGAATATATCAGAGGTTGGGGTACATTATCAACATCCAGTATCTCCACATTGGCTGCGAGGGCCCGGTATTACCACCATTAGTTTTCGGCGAGACAATCAGTTTGAGGGATGGTATATTCCCCGCTATAACCTGACCAATCCCGAAACCCCAGTGTTACAAGTGATGTCACAAACGTTTGACCATTATTGGTTTAACGGAAATTGAAGCAGTTTTATGGACCGAAGAAAATGTGCTAAGCCATTGTATTGATGGGACCAATAGTTCCATGGGGGTCCCAACGATTCTTAATGAGACTTATTTGATTTGTGGTGATCGGGCATACCCTCGGCTCCCATGACAATGCGGTGAGCTGATCTGTTCGGTAAGTGGTACTCTATCTACATGTAGCCCCTCCCTTAAGCACGAGGGCTACCAGGATGAATGGTACCACCCGACAGTAATAGAAGAAGAGGGCTGTCTCAGGGGCTGAAAAACATTTGGATGATTATGTTTCCCCGTTGGAAAACAGGATGGATCGCCTCGGAAGTTACAGAATCAGCCACCGCCCGGGAGAAAACACCTAATGATACCGCCTCGGCCTTGGGAGAAACACAGCAGCAAATCGGGGACCTTACGGCCGAGGTAGTGGCGATTTGAAAAGTCACTCTGCAGAACAGGATGGCCCTTGATTTTATATTAGCCGAGACGGAGGAAATGTTCGCCCTTATAAGTCAAGAGGGGCTGCACCTACATCACTAATGAATCTCAAAATCACCCTTTTCGCGGACCATGTACAGAAGCGTGTCGAGGAAATGGGAAAACGTTGCAGGGGTGTCAAACTCATTTTAGGTCACGGGCCGGATTGAGCAAAATGCAGCTTCATGCGGGCCGGATCAGTCGGACGCGTGCGAACGCAGCTTTCGTTGCCTTCCGTTTTTTCAGCCTGCTCTCATGTGTCTCAGTCTCTGCTATAACTACAAAGTGTTTTGCTTTACAAATTCCGTTTCTTCTGTAGAAGACTGCCGAATAAACACTAAAAACCCTGAAAACCTGGTACCTGAATAAACTCAGCATTAGCTATATCATACGCCATAGGCGCTTCGATTACTGGGGCCAGCTTTAATAGTAATTAGATATTATCTCGCGGGCCAAAGATAATTCCACCGCGGGCCGGGTTTGGCCCGCGGGCCTTGAGTTTGACATATATACGTGAAAGGAATTTCATGATGACGATCTGAAGAGGCCATGATAGCACACTATGGGTTAACTCTACTTCTAATGATCCCGGTAGAAGAGCTATTAGGGTGCCTCGGACATTCACTTGTTTCCTGCCTTTGCAAACTAGCTGGGGGCATGCTAGTTTCCCCAGGGTACCAAAGTTTCCGGAGAGAAAATAATGCATATAACCCCGAATACGATGAGCAAGCTTGTCTTGCTGTGCGATCTTTCCCCGCTTCTTACGAGCCACTTTTTCAGGAAGGGGAAATTGATCCCAATTATCAAAAAGGAGGGGGCTATGAGGGCATTTATAGGGTTAATGATAATGTGTAAATGCCGTATGTTCCAGTGGAAGGAAATTGACAATGCGGTTAAAATAAAAGGGGAGTGTGAAAAAACCAGGTATTATTGAAACATACTAGTAAGATGCTGGAGCTAATTGCTGACAACCGTCCCCAGTCTGCATGGCGTGTTGTGTAAAGCTAATTGTATTCAGTCTCACAGGGAAACTTTGAGAACATTCTCCTCCCAAAATCTTACTTACATATATTTCCAATTTCCCGATATAAATGGAGACGCCACCTTTTGCCTCGATAGAATTCAGAGTCTCAGCTGCAGCTTCGTGTTTAGAATGTTCATTTTGCCGTGCGGATTGGTCAGGTGGGCTACATCTGAACGGAGACGCTCAGTCTTGTTTCCAGTCCTCCTGTCGACTTTCAGCAAAAAATCAACCGCACTGTTAAAAAGGTGGAAGAAACGATTTAAGCCGCAGCCTTTTGACTGCCAACGGACTTCAGTGTGAAGAGGCAAGCGTGGAAACTCTTCGTCGTTATCTTGAA